>NC_089786.1:34654825-34797325 GCF_040412425.1 Macrobrachium rosenbergii
TTACAATTATTTCTTCAAGAAACTATGAAAATTACAGATGGCCGAAATTCAGCATGACTTTAAAGAAGTAGTGTCTTCATCTGAAGATTATTATTTTCTTTCATTGATTAAAGCAAAAACAAATAAAATTTTCAAACTAAGAAAAAGTGGGAGCGAAATCCTAAAATAGAATTTCGTCATTTAGTAACTAGTGAATACTGACATGGCTGCAGCGAAAGAGGTTCACTCCAATGGAACTTTTTTTTCAAAACCGGAACAGATTAAAACTTTAATTAATGGAAGAATCCGCTCTGCCTCCATCTTCACCATTTCGGTGTAAAGGTTATTCGTGCATGACTATTTTCATGAATGATTGATATGACGTTTAATGCGATTAATGATTAATATGTCTTGCATTCCCTTTTGTTCTCTTTTCCCTTTGTCTATTTCACCTTCGTTCTTTAACTCAGTTTTTCTTTATATATTCCCTGTTTCTTGCTTTTGACTCTCGTTCTTTCCTATTCCTATCGCTGTAGTATAATTCTTTCTCTTATCTTTTTCTCTAGCTCTCATTCTCATTTTTTTTATTTGTTTATGAATCACTTTTATTTTTCTTCTCTTCTCTCTTAGCTTATTCTTTTTCTCATTCTACTCTTCTAAGACACTCTGATCCGCATATCGTTCATTATGTTATTTTGCATTCTATAATTTTAACCTTTTTCTCCTTGAATATGTTAACGCATTTCCATTATTTATGTATTTGGTCCATAATTTGTTGCAACCAAGAAGCCTACAATGTCCCCCACTACACATTAATACTTGTTAGAAGTATTGCAGAGAGAGAGAGAGAGAGAGAGAGAGAGAGAGAGAGAGAGAGAGAGAGCATACTATTTTCTATAAAAGCAAAGGAAGGGATTCAATAGAAGAACGTAACGGAGCGTAAATGGCGCATAAAGGCCTCCCTGACCAAGCTTTAAGGGCCTTATTCCGTCTGGTTCCTTGAAAGGCCTTAAAGCAGACGGAGGCGACTGGATTCAGCGAAGAGTGCGAGACTAGTTTTCTTTCCGCTGCAAAGGTTTCAGGAAGGATCCCTCACATTACAAAAAAATAAGAATAAAAGAAATTTTAAACTTCCTGGTAATCTATCATAGAATAATTTTTAGGATTAACCCTTCCTGCATATACCAATTATCCATTAAAGTCCTTTTATTTTATAAACCAAACCATGTTAATAACTGCGTTTTTTGTAAAGAATTTAATTTTGTCAATGAAAGCGTTTTTTAGAATAATTACTCAATTACTAGATAGCTTTATCCCGTTTGAAAGGCTTTCCATGGCCGCCTCGCTAAATTTTGAAGAATTTTCGTTTTTTCCCCTAAATGATTAAACAGTCTCAGAAACGTTAAAGTTTGAGCAATGTACCTGGTAGTTAGTTGACTGTAAGGAATCTCTGCTATGGCGCAGATGGGTGTGAATTATTTACTGAGAATCTGAAGACTGACTCATTTTGGAAGCACCTCATCAAAGGCATACAGAGTTAGAATATCTCAAAAATTACATCAGGAAAGTTTATGCAATGATTGCGTAGAATTATAAGGCATTCTTCGATAAACCTTGTTTGAAAAAGAAAGCAGGTCACAGAATAAGCTGGCCTTATGACAGAACGAACTCTTGATCCCAAATTGAACAGTATAGAGAAAACTATAGTATGATAACATGGCACAACACTCTGATAACAGTTGCTATGAATATCAATACGTCATTCATAAACATTGAGTTGTATTATTATTATTATTATTATTATTATTATTATTATTATTATTATTATTATTATTATTATTATTCTGAATAAGAATAATAATGGAATAATTCTATACGTTCTTAACCCGCGAGGCAAAACATATAATTAAATGAACATCCATTCATAACGAACAAATAAATGAAAATAATTCATGAATTATGCCACAGTTCTTCGAGAAGACAAGAAAACTTCTGTGAGTTCATTTCACAATTTCATTTATGTTAGAAACTTTCATTTCAACGGCCATGAGCTCTATTCCACTAGTCCTAAAAATGTCTGGCCCTTAATTGCGAGGAATTTTTATCCAGCTTTTTTTTTACATTACAGACTTCATATTCTCCCGAATCATTACTGCTAAGATAAAACGAGGTCATTTTGATGAGGCAGTTATCATTTCCATGCGCGGTGCCTTTTTGTGAATCGCTCTAGGAAAAAAATTGTTTGACGTACATCCACGCAAGCTTTATCAAATTTTATGACTCATCTCTAAACGGTCATAATTGTTGTGTATATGATATTGCCCCAGTGACATTATTGGTTTACATAATGTGTTTTGCTGTGTGGTGTATGCATGCATGCTTATATCTACTTATGTATATATTATTGTCAATTAATAAAGCCAGGAACAGTAGACACGGCACACACCAGTATAATAAGAATAAGGAGTGAAATGGAAGAGTGTCAAATTTCAGGTAGCATTTCCACAAGTTCCACAGCCGCACTCGCAATAAAAATGCGGAGAACATTTCAAACCAAACATAATACAGTATTCATAAATAAAGGTTTTTAAACCTTCACTGCTACTAAATAATAAATTCTTCTAATTGAAATCACCATCGTCAATAAGATATTATGGAGAATAATGATACATTACACATAAAAAACAGGTTCCTTATGTACACAAATATTACTCTAGTGACACAGATGTTGCACGACCGCCTCAATATGCAGGTTCCCCTGCATTTATACCCCTAGCTTCTTATGTTATTATAACACAATCTTTCAAACCCTAAAGTAAGTACTTCTTATCATGCGGGCAGTCATGGGAATAATTAATATCTATCAATTAAAAAGAAGAAAAGGAAAGAACCGAAAAGGCGGCTGAATACCATTTTCTTATCAATTTACTTTAATTGTTACTTGTAAAAATCTTCGTTCTGTTTCTTCATTTGACTTTTTAATCCTCACCTGAGGTACCTTTCGATGCTATTTTCTATGGTGATATCATTTGAAGCAATTTTTGTCTTAAGGCAAATGTTATTTCATCATTAGGTGACGTTTCCGAACCATATTAAGAGAGAGAGAGAGAGAGAGAGAGAAATATAAAATGGGAAGGCCGGTATTCTCCATTTACTGTTCTCCTTTAAGCGAGAATCACCTTCAGACTTTATGGGTTGAAATTACAGCGACTGGAAAATGTTCGTGTCAAAACCCTCTGGGGGGAAAGTGGTCTTAAATTAATGAGTTAAAGTGAGAATCTCACATCATGTACACCGTTTGCAGGCGGGCAGGAGGGACATTCACGCCTTAATTATAAACAGGAGAAAAAAATTTTATGTCGGTTCTTATGGATTTATAGTGAAAGAGTTTCCTCTTTACGACCCTTATTAATAAGATGTGATTTTATATATTTTTCAGTATTCGTTCGGATTCGGCAAAAGGGTGTGATAGAAGAATCCTTTATTCTTGTCGTTCTATTTTGTATCTTTTTTTTCTCGTCCAGCAAACTCTCTCTCTCTCTCTCTCTCTCTCTCTCTCTCTCTCTCTCTCTCTCTCTCTCTCTCTCGTAAATAATCATACTTTAGTCATCATAACGATTAAAACTGTTAAACTCACGGCCAAACAATACCCTTTATGGAACCCCTTTCAAAATCCTCTCTAACAAATTATTCAATTGAGGCTCCAACGATGATGAAACCAACATTTCAATTTTGTGAAAGATTTCTGAGACCAAGCGTTCATTTGGGTGACTTTTTTTATGAATGAGAGATTAGGTAGTTTTGGCCGTGAATGAAATATGAATTGTCCAAGTCTTCATTTATTTAGTCTGTATGATGGTATAGCCTATAAAGACCAGTGACCCATTCATTACAAGAGTCCTGAGGCTGGACCGACGAATTTGTCAAGGATTATTATAGAGATTGAAGGAGGACGAATTTAAATGAAAAGGGCAACTATTATAGATTCGGAAGGAGGAGGCTCCCTTCACACGAACGGCTTTTTTCTCGCACGGGAAAACCGTGCGGCCTAGAAATCAATGAAGTTTAATGAGACTCTTCACACGATGCGGCAAAATTCCCGTGAGGCAAAATTCCCATGTGGCAAAATTCCCGTGCAGCAAAATTCCCGTGTTGCAAAATTCCAGTGCGGCAAAATTCACGTGCGGCCAAATTTCTGTGCGGCAAAATTCACGTGCGGCAAAATTCACGTGCGGCAAAATTTCCGTGCGGCAAAATTCACGTGCGGCAGAGATTCACCTGCCGAATGCACTGCTACATCGTGCGGCGCCGAGCGGTCTAAATACTGAAGAAGTCTATGGAGCTGTTCAGACGAAAGGTTTTTTCCAGTGCGGCAGATGTGGTTCGTCTGAGGTAGAGGTCGGGTGTTGATCTCCTTGCTGTCTTCTTTCGATCTGGTCTGGATTTTTATGTATTGATAATATGAAACGCTTTTGCTAATTAGTTAGAATGTAGTACAATGACTATTTTAAGTGATGACTTTCTTTTTTTTTTTGACAAAATTCCCCCGAATCTGGCAAGTGAGTTCACTGTCGTTGAATACAATGCAAACACATCCACTCTAATATGATGTAATAGGACTATTATTCATTACAGACCAGCTACCATACAATGCAATAGGCCTACAATGTAATATGGTGTAACAGCTTCTTCAGGAGGATTGGATGATCTCATAACTGTCTTGTCGTCTAACTCCACCTTACAACTTGCTCACAAGTTCTTCAAACGAAGGAGACGACACGTGAGAATAACTGAAGAACTTTTCTTCATCACCATTCAGGTCTGAATATAATGTGTAGATTGCTCCTTGAAGTATCCTGGAGCAGTTTATTGAGTGGGTCCACCATTTACGCCGTCTTTTCTTTTTAACACCCCGTTCATTAAGTTCACATAAGTCACTCTCTGCTTGACGTCCTCCATCTCAAGCAAACTCCAAGGTGAACTGAGCGGTATTAGCAAATCACGATTTCTGCATGGCAGGCGAGTCGCACGGGAAAAAACCGCTCGTGTGAAGACATGTCTTCTTGATATCCTAACGTGCGGCAATTTTCCGTACGGGAAAAAGCAGCTCGTGTGAAGGAGCCTAAGTTGAAATCCCATCATCACCTTCGAGGCATTTAACGGCTTTTTTTGTGACATTCTCTTCGTGAAACTGGTTCAAGAAAAGTTATCAGTTTTCAGAAAAAAAGCCTTGCATGTATGTATGCTCTAAAGCATGTGACTTGCTAAAAGGAATTTGAATGGGGTGTTAAGCGAAGCTGTCATTGAGACCCCAGTTGTCTACATCAGACCCCTGAAGTTACCTAAATGTATCTGTAATTTTTTTTTTTTATTATCATTTTAAAAACACCTGGACGTTATCTCAATGCTGAAAATTCTTTTACGTTCCTGGTCTGGCATTGCATACATAATTTCATGTGAATTTTATCAAGATGAAAGACACGAGGTCAGTGAGGCTGCACATCGCGCAACGTCGTTGCATGTGTGCGGATGTGTCCAGATATTCTCAAGGGAATTTACGTGGTACGTCGGGTGCTTGCATAAACAAACATAGGTTGCGGGCGTGCGGGCTCTCAACCTTAAGAGTAAAGTCTCGAACACTTAGTACTGGGTAATAGCTTTTTCACTTCTCGTTCATCTCCTTCAGTGTCACGTCTTTACTGGAGGTGTTCCATTACTCTTGCTTGAGTCAGAGATGTGGTGTTTTGCCTCTCTTATCCTCTCCTTTTCTTGTGATTTTCTCTTCTTTTTTGTACTTTTATTTTCTATAAATTTTTCGTTCTTTTTTGCCTTTTTCTTGGAATATTATTCGTTTTCCTTCATATGGTCGTTGGCTGAGATTTTTCTTCAAATACTTTTCCCTTGTTCAACATTACTCTCGTTACACGTTTCCCCTTGAGGTGAACCCGACCAAAACCTCACTCTTATCGGGTAGGGAGGGGCTGAGGCTGTGGTCCACGACTGGGCCTCAGTGCAGATCCTCAGCCCTTTGCATCTGTAAAAGCGTTTGTGACCTTCGTCTTCCGATGGCTGATTATTGCCTGCCTTCCCCATTATTCCTACCACTCAGGAGAGGAGTCTTGTTTCTCCTCTTATCCTGCAGGTGGTCATGTCTCATACTTCATCTCCCATATGTTCAGTTCATTCGATCTTTTTTCTTTTCTGTCTTCGTCCTTCCCAAGAAGCAACGTACGTACCAGTATAACTTATAATTCTAAATAATATTACTTGTAGCAAGGAGTTTTAGTAGAATACGAATTGTGATTATAACCACCAATTCTTTCACGGAAATGTTGTGCATGCATATCAATAAAGATTAATATATATATATATATATATATATATATATATATATATATATATATATATATATATATATATATATATATATATATATATATATATATATATATATATATGTGTGTGTGTGTGTGTGTGTGTGTGTGTGTTATATGTATTTCGTACATAATAGGTGACGAAAATGACTTTCAAATCCGCAAAATGCTCATGCTAACAAACATAGTAAAATAGGGACAAAATTGCATTTCATGTCATTTCATTGATATGAAACGACAAGAACGTTTCCACGGGACTTTCCTTGTGCAATATCCCTCTGATTGTATGCGCAAATGTTCAAACGCTTATATGCTTTGCACCTATTTCCGGTGCCCATCCATTTCATACCTGTCATATTTGTTGGCAACTGTCGCCACCTGTGGGCGTCTTTATAAAAACAAAACAAAAAATCTGTTGATATAAACTAGAGTGATATAATATGTAGGTGTTCGATTTTGTCAGTTCATAATATTTTTCTGCAGCGCACTGCATCATCATTACAAGATACAGCACCATTACTTTTTTTGTGGAGGGGAAAAATGATTCATTTTCGTGATCGAATATCAGTCCCATTGTTAATACTGATAACAGAGGAAAAGATACATAAGCCGTAAAGGCAAAAGCAGTTCAGAAATAAATTTAAGATATTTAACGTTAAATACAAATGAATTTCACAGCGAATATGAGATACATCAACAAATAAAAAAGAACGGATCTTTAGTCAACGCTATAAAGAATCTTTCACAAATGCTGTAATGCTCCGCATTTTACCTTACATGGAAGCTTTCCTTCTAAAGGCATTTCTCTGAAATACTGCAAGATATCACATGAAGTTTGTTCCCCTTTTATGTACAAGATTAAGATGATAAAAAAAAACAAAGCAATGTCTTTGCAGTATAATACAAGCAATCGATCAGAGCAAAAGTTCTCTTGTATATTAATTTGTTGGTTGATTTATCTAACTGAGACCTCATGTGCACTCGCCTGCTCAAAAACTATGATCAGTAGCTACTGTGGGCTACCTGAACAACTTTGGATTGAAGCACCTCTTTCAATCACGAGATAAATCAGGCTAGAAAAATAGTGCCGAATTGCAGTCGTCTTCTACCACTCTAATGCATCCACAAATGCACCCAGCTATGGCAGGAAGGTTTGTATGTATCTGACATACGGGTATTGCAACTATAGAAAAGTCCCACTGAGGGAGGACACCTACATTTCAACATTAGTCTGACCATGACATGCTATTCAAGGAGATCTCCGACCACCTTCACAGAGGTGCTGATTGAAGAGATGTCAACAACATCCGCCGAATTCAACCCATGGGGGGAACACGATTTCAGGATTCGAAATACAGTGACAGTAACTGCAAAAGACCGCACCTGACTAAATAACTTTCATATACACACATATTATTTTTTCAAGAGGAAACGACCTCACTCAGCTCACACCTGCAGTTTATTATGTACCATCCATACAGAACCAAATAGGACAGATTACGAGAACATCCAAGCGCCATTCCAGCACTCCTGGGATCCATACCAAAGGCATATGAACATATGCTGGGGCCTCATCCATGCTCAGCCAGCCTGAACACTCGACCACATCCAGTTGATCTGATACCAGTGCATATCAAACCCATCCTCTGTTGCAGTTTATTCATATCGTCCATGGAAATGGCAAAATGGAATCTGTAGAGACGTTTGGTTAATAATAATAATAATAATAATAATAATAATAATAATAATAATAATAATAATAATAATAATAATAATAATAATAATAATAATAATAGGAAGCCGTTTCCATAAGGTTGTTCTATAAATTTTGAACATGTACTTCATAGTGTACTTAAAAGAGAAAGGAATGTCTGATAATGAATGGAGTGAGTAAATCTTTACTTTTAAACACACTGTTTTATAATAGCAAGACCGTAGAATTCCAGCATATTATTTCCAAGAGGACACAAAGTGAAATCTAAGCAAAGTTCCATCTGGCTCGCCGTCTGTTATTATCTTAATAGTATGAAAAGGCTTCACCTTCAGGAATGAGCAATCTTGAGCAGTTCCCCTGCAATTTATACCTCTCCCTCAGCGTCTTATCTTGTGGGAAAAAAATTGCCGATCAATTATGCCGTCTTAGGCTTGTGATATTTGCCTC
This sequence comes from Macrobrachium rosenbergii, assembly GCF_040412425.1. Taxonomy (NCBI): domain Eukaryota; kingdom Metazoa; phylum Arthropoda; class Malacostraca; order Decapoda; family Palaemonidae; genus Macrobrachium; species Macrobrachium rosenbergii. The sequence goes on from NC_089786.1 coordinate 34,663,340, forward strand.
TGAGGTCCCCTAAAAAAAAGAAAAAAAAACTAATCCTGTTTTCGATGGTTTAGGAGTCGAAGAGGGCTAGATTGTCAGGGGGGTAGTAGGGTTCCTTTGGGGTGGGGAGAATGGAGTGTTACGGGTAGGGGCAGGTGGACCACGACACCGTGGGGCATTGTGATTAATGTCATGAATGTACTTAGCGGGAAAGGTCTTGATGCTCTCTTCCTCATGCTTTGGAAGGTTTTTTTTTTTTTTTTTTTTTTCTTCGTCACAAAATACATCATTATTATTTATTCGCACATTATCCATTCCACGCTCCATTTATGATCCTTTTTCTTACATCTGCATCTCCTGCATCTGCATTTCCATTATTTATTTCGCCACTTCATACCATAATAGGCCAAAATAGCATGAAGATTGAACATCATTATCGAAGACCATCTTTTTGCTACCTCTCTAATATTCAGACACCGGCTTCAGTTTTCTTGAAAGACATTTGTAGATTTTCATATGTTACAGAAAGCAATTTCCCTTTGCATTCAAGACTCATGTTGTGTTTATCAGAATTTAAGCTTCTAACAAATATGGATCCAACAAGACCAGCTGTTTCGACGACATGGCGCCAGCTTTTTTTTTTTCTCATTACCTTGAATTTCGTAATCACTAGCCATAAGAGTTATCCTTAAAATTCTATCAGCATTTTAAATATATAAGTGAAACTGTTATGTATGGCCAGTTCTCATGTAAATTGACTCCAGATGAGCAAATTTCCCACAGAAAAGAAAAAACTAATAATCGGCGAGCCATCTTCAACGGAAAGAAGGTAAATTTGTGAAAAAAGAGAAAACAAAGATGAACGGATTAACATAAACAAAAATAGATTAACGAATAGACGATTACTTACATACAAAACTCATGGCAGTAGTGAATGGCATTTTATAAAGGCAATGCACTTTCTCTGAAATTTTCAGTGTGTGGATCAATAATTAATTTAATGAATAGTACAAGTGAACGGAAAAGTAAAATAACATATTGCAAATACGAGCGAACACTGTAAATCTAAGACATGATATTCATAGCAAAGGTTAAATCTCTAGGTTCTTGGGTTATGATAATGGAACTGACCAAATATAGAGTTTAGTTTGCAGGAAATGTGGCTTTGAAAATTAGGTCAATATGAAAGAAAGGAAGTCTCTACGCATGTGCGCAAAATTCTAGCAAATGTGAAATAGATGTCGTTATGTGAAACAGATTTTGAAAATTTGGAACACCAAGGTTAGCAAATCCAAATGAATTCTTTTTCAGCAAAAAGAGGGCAAGACATTCTTAAACAAATACATAGATAATCATGAACAAATGATTGAAACGATTGAAGTGTCAAGGCTCACGAAACATTTCCACCAGCAAAGGGCATCTTCCTGCTCTAACGCATCTTCATCTGTTCACTTATGACCCTTTACGGTTTTTTTTCATATTATGATTATGATTATAATAAATAGGAATAAATTTGCCATACGAAATGCAACGTTACTTTTTTAATGTAAATATGATCCATGTGAGAAGATAAAAAGGCATCAGTGAAGAAACATTGCTATTCCTATTTCTGAACTGTGAAAAATCCATTTAAAGGAGTGCTAGAAACATCCTTGCTGCAGGCTAAAAATGTCAAAAGAAAATGTTCGAAATGACGTCGTGAGGAGAAGGAAGCCACGTGCCGTAGGGAAAGCAGTAACGAGACTCGGGTGGGAAGAAATTCAAAAGAGTAATGGAAGAGAAAATCTTTCAGGTCAGTTTCCTTCCCTTTTAGGAATGAGGTCAGTGTTTCTCCTCGTGACGACAGCTATGTATAAGCACCGAGTTTCTCTCACAAGCAGGTGTGTATATCAAGATCTAGATTATTTCTATCGATCTCTCTAGCTGTCTATATTTTCATTAATGTTTCTAGCAATTGGTTTACATTCCACGTTCAAAAATCTTGAAAGAGATGGAATTCTACCCTAAAAAAAAAAGTCAGGATATCTCCACTTAAGGGCACAAATTTCGATATATATATATATATATATATATATATATATATATATATATATATATATATATATATATATATATATATATATATATATATATATATATATAAATGATATGTATATGCGCGAGACATCATTCTGATTATAAGATTTCGGTGATCTGTGTTTTATTCTGTAGCAACTGTTCCGCTGGTTTTACGAGCCATGGTTCCTATTCCACTTTAATGAGAAATTCCACAGTTGAATAACTTTCCATAACTAAACTCGTTTCTCTTTCCGAGTTTTCCAGGAAAAGAGACGTTTTTGAACAACTCTATTAATATGAAAAGTATCACAAATTAGAATTCCAATTCAAAATTCTTTTTTTTCATCTTTCAAGTTTGATGTGAATAGATTTTAATGTACTTTTCATTAGAGGAAATGGAGTTGGGTTAAGTAAGGAAACTGAATTGCTACTCTAAGATAGTTTCGAGCGCCTTCCCTTGTGTTTTCTAATTCAAGGAGTCATTATACATTATGTCCAGCATCATAATAGGCTACGGGTGGGAAAAATTCTCAGAGTTATGCTGACTATCGGATCACCGTTTTTTTAAGATAACCACACGAATTATATGAATGATAGTCACACACTCACACACACACACACACACACACACACACACACACACACACACATATATATATATATATATATATATATATATATATATATATATATATATATATATATATATATATATATATATATATATATATATATATATATATATATATATATATATATATATACTAGTTGACAAACCCAGCGTTGCCTGGGAATACTCTGAATGACAGTTGATCATTTGCTTAGAAAGGAAGTAACACGTGGTGTGGTTTTGATTAACAAGTCCCTGCTAAACCGAAACACCCCTCACTAAAACACAACCCCTAAACCTAAACACATCTCCCACTAAACCGAAACACATCCCCACTAAATCTGAACACACCCCCACTTACCTGGAACACCCCACTAAACCTAAGCCCGCCACTACTAAAGCAAACCACACCCTCAGTAGACCTAAACACATCCCCAACTAAACCTAAACACACCTCCACTAAACCAGAACACATTCCCATTAAACCTAAACACACCATCCACAAAACCTAAGCACACCCCACTAAATATAAACACTTACCACCCACTAAACCTAAAAGCAACACCCACTAGACCTAAACACACCACAACTAAAAACCAAAACACCCTCTGAATCGAAACACACCCCACTAAACCTAAACACATTCCCAGTAAACTTAAACACACTGCCACTAAACCAAAACACCCCCACCACTGAACCTAAACACATCCACAACTAAAACGAAACACCCTCCTACCAAACCTAAACACATTTTCCACCAAACATAAACACCCCTCCCACTAAACCTAAATGCTCCCCACTAAACCTAAATACACCCTCACTAAATCTAAATGCAACCCCACTAAACCTATACACACGCCCATCAAATCTAAGCGCACACTACTAAAGCTAAATACACCATCACTAAACCTAAACACACTCCCTCACTAAACCTAAAGATACCCCACACTAAACCTAAACACACCCCACATTAACCTAAGCACAAACCTTGAAACAAAGTTATTAATCACAAGAAAGAAAAGCGTTTTCAGTAATACTTTTCTATGGTCTCGAGTACATGAAATGGGGTATGATAAACCCGTAGAGTTTATTTACCAAATAAGTTACTAAAGGAAGAGGATGGGGGCGGGGGTACGGGTTTGAAACCTACACTATTATCTAAGTTGGGTCAAATTTTGATTAGATCAGTTAAGTGGTTCGGATTTCTATAGTCCACAAACATACAGACATTCATATATATATGAATATATATATATATATATATATATATATATATATATATATATATATATATATATATATATATATATATACATTTGTGTGTGCGTAAATGCACGTGTGTGTGAAAGAGAGAGAAAACAGAAAGATTAAGAGATTATAAGAAAAATTTAATCAATCCAAAATTTATTTTCCTTAGGGAAATACAATCACAAGGAACAGGAAATCTTGTCTAAAAGAAATTGGAAGCACATCTGTCCCCTTTGAAATATATTTGAGGATCATAGTAAAGCGATAGGAAAATTAAAAATAAAATGAAATAATAAATAGGTACTGTACAGTAATATCCAAAGACAGGGAAAAGGTGAAATAACGAGAAAACCGGTAAGATGAAAAGGAAACGACATAACACTTAGGTATTCCTCACCATTTCAGCCAAAGAAAATATAGACTCTTCAAGCGGGTATTTAGATGTGGATTTCCCTGTCATTTCCTTCTCTGATACTTTAGTCTACCTTCTGAAAAATCTATTCAGTTTTGTCTGGATAATATTTGAATTTTATTTCAATCTTTTTAGACTTTGTAACTCGGATATATCCGCTCTATTTTAGCTTTCACTAAGTTGGTAGTGGAGGAGAGTAGAACATTTTTGACAGTATTCACATAAACATCCACAAACAGATAAAGATGTACATAAGAAGAAAATGCACTGTAAACCATAAGGTTATGTGAGTAATACCAGGTGCTTTGAAGTAGTATTCCAGCCTATCTGAAATTCATGAGCGACAGCCCTTGTTTGTACGATTCTATATACCACAATATAACAAGTTCATTTCCGAATAGAGAATGTAAAAATAAATTACCGTAAAGTTTAATATTCTCTAATTAAAGATACAGTGCTAACATGAGAAATGAAGATAATGTCTCCGTCAAGATTCTTGAATATGCTGGTGATAGATAAGCATCTATACGTAAAAGTGTGTTAAATAAAAACCTCATAGTTCTTCTCTGTACCGCAAAAAATAATTTAATCTCTGCCACATATCAGACCCCTGTTGTACCGGTTAGAATAACGGAACGGGTCAGAGATTAGCTCTTTCAAAGATGGACACCGCAGTATGACTAAGAGGATTGTTCATTCATAGATACAAACCTATAGTAAAAAAGAATATATCGTTTAAATGCAACACATGCACAAACACACATATAAATTATATATGTGTGTGTGTGAACTTTTCAAAAAATTACTGAAAAATTCTAGCATTGCAACAGGTTAAAAAAGTTACTTTTTCCTCCAAGTTTATTGCTTTATTTTGTTTCTGCATAACTAGTAAAAGGGCGTGACATATTTCGCTTCAAGATATTTCTCTTCTTTTCTAGCCACATTTTTTAATTGCCGAGAACCAAAGCGTTAGGAAAAGTCTGAGGTATGAAGTGGATACTGGAACCATCACCCACTGTAAGTTTTGCCAGGATCAAGCAGTAATCTTCACTGAGCTGAAAAACAACCCAGGTATTGCGTAGAGCGGCAATATATATAAAGGGACTGGAAAATCAAAGGAGATCTGATGCAATAAGAACGCTTAACAGGCTCTCATTTACATATCAGACAACCGAGGCTGGATTGAACAAAATGTTTGAGAGGAGGCATATTTATCGACTTTCAGTACTGATTTATTATACAATTTAAGGTTCACTACAAACGTATACACACACACACACACACACAGATACGTTTATAGTACTGCACTCCTCTCTCTCTCTGTCTCTGTCTGTCTCTCTCTCTCTCTCTATGTTATCAGTCATACTTAATTGGAATTATATTCCGCCTTGATGATTATCAAATACTTCAGTTCAATAAAATGATATTAAAGTTTTATTTATATATATAATATATATATATATATATATATATATATATATATATATATATATATATATATATATATATATATATATATATATATATATATATATACACACACACACACACACACACACACACACACACACACACACACACATATATATATATATATATATATATATATATATATATATATATATATATATATATATATATATATATATATATATATATATACAGTAAGCCCATGGTTCTTAAATTAGGGGAATTCTAGATAACGTTGCTAATGGGGCTGCAGAAGCATATAACAAGAAGGGGGGAAAAGGAATTTTAAGGTCACCAGAGTGATAGCCTAACTAAATTTTAATTTATTTACAATTTGCCGCATAAATTTAACAGCAAAGGAAAAAATGGTATCTCTCGATTAAATAGAATCAATTCACTGAGGAAATACTCTGCAAAGGGGGGATCTGATCCAAGATAAATGAGTCTCTGATGACAGCAACGGATGTAGTTGGTGTTGAATTCATGCACACTTGTGTCAGGAAACTTGTGCTAATCAATTAGCACTGGACATCAACTCCTGAAAGGCAAAGAGATGTTCATACAATCTACCTATCGTATAAACATATATAAAGAGCAAGATTCGAGGAGGTTATTAATTCACTTCTATTACTGCCCAAGAAAGCACTTTACAAGGATTTTACACTACACTTGTAGGTTAGCAAGGGAAGGAATAATGAAAGGTGAAGAGGTCGAGAGCAAAAGATAAAGATTAAGGGCCGATTCCTTTTACTTTCCAGACGAACCTGATGGAATTTTGTATATGCTTTAGAAATAGCATGAGTGGGCTCTTCCTTCCTTCAGCAGAGATGGGCAGGCGGAATAAATGGGTGCTTAGTCAGCCATCACTGGTGAGAGGGAAGTCCGCCCTCGAGAAGCTCTGATAAGGACTTTGGGAAGGAGGTCCGGCTTGGACCGCGTCAGTCTTGGTACTGACTTGTTGTGGACAGTCATCACATATCTTTCTCGTTAACTGGATACACTTCGGCAGTTTTCTCCCTCATACAACTCTGGAACGCAAAAGGAAATCTGCCAGCAGAAGGAAAGTACAAGACTATGGAAGGGGTGCAGCTCAGGTGTTCTCTCTGGGAGATAATTAAACAGGGGAAAAGCTTGGGCTTGATTTCTCAGCCCTTAAAACTACCATCAAAGTTATTTAGTTATTTAAAAATTTGAAACGTCCAGTTTCTTATCAGGCATAAGGGCCGATAATCATGACAGCTCCCCCTTTAAACAGGCCTTCCAGGTCCTTTCAGGCTGGAAGGTCTGTACTAGATGAAACTGAACTCAACCTTCTCAAGTCTGGCACTTCACTTTATTTTAAAGATAACTTAAGGGTCGATTAGCTAAGAGTCGACCCTATCTAAGGCTAAGAGCAAGATGCTTACATTCATTTAAGGAATGTACTCTCAGTGGGGTTGACTAAATCTAGTAATTCCATCAATTAACTAACTGAATGCCACACGTAACTTAGCTAACACAGCACCATCAAAGTTATAAACTAGCTCACAAGCAGATGATATATCCCTAAGATAAATGATAATTGTTTCTAAAACATATTAAATATAAATGGGAAATTAATAATAATAATAAAATAATTTTAAGGTTAAGGGTAAAAATAAATTGAAAATGGTTTGTTACCTAGACATCCTTCTCTAGGCAAGGTGCCAGGATTGCTCTATTACGATAAGGCCCTGTTATATATATAGGACACGAGTGCTGTGAGAGCTCGGTGGCTTTGTTAACTATCTGGACCTTTTATGCTCCCTACTCCTCTTCTTCCTTGGTTTCCGGCGAACTTTAGGCTGAGGTCTCTTAGCTGGAACCTGGGTATGCAGCCCCAGAGGAGGCTGAGAAGACCCTTGGGCCAGGTCTGGGCCCGCAATAAAACTAACCTCTGAACCTAGACCTGGAGTGACTATGGGTTTTACATCAACTGGCGAAACAGGCACTGAGTTGGCTACTGCCTTGGCTGCTGCAACAACCTGGACAGCGGTAGTGCCAACTAGTTCTGCTAGCTTTTGTGGCATGGCCTCCACATCAGTGACTGGCTTAAATAGGACTTCTCGAAGAGGGTCGTCCACCAGATTCTTGTCCCCTAGAGACTATGATGAAGCAAAAGAGGTGGCTTTAGGTGTGAGAGGCTCGCTGGTTACAAGGTTACTCAGGCACAGGTTGCAAGGCTGTACCAGGGGAAGAATTTCCGCTGTGGTCAGGGGAATCCAGATGTGGCCATTATTTGACTTAACCTAGATAAAAAGGGTGGGTTTCAAACCTGTACACCATTCCCCTTCCCCTTCCCCTTCCCCCATCCTCTTTCCCCTTTCCCTTTGTTACTCTAGACAAAATTTGGCACATGGCCATCATTTGACCCAGCTTAGGTAATAGGGTAGATTTCAAACCCTAACCCCCTTCCCCTTCCCCTTCCCCTTCCCCTTCCACTTCCCATTCCCTTTGCAACTGATGTGGTAACTGCTTGACCACTCTAGACAAAATTTGACACGTGGCCGTCATTTGACCCAACTGAGATAATAGAGTAGGCTGCAAACCTGTACCCCATTCCCTTCCCCTTCCCCTTCCCCCTTCCCCTTCCCACTTCCCCTTCCCTTTGTAACTTATGTAGCAACAGCTTGACCTATCAAGACAAAATTTTGCATTTGGCCATCATTTGAAGCAACTTAGATAATAGGATAGGTTTCAAACCGGTACCTCCTTCCTCTTCCATTTCCCCATCCCCTTCCCCTTCCCCTAGTAACTTACGCTTGACTGGTCTAGACATAATTTGGCACGTGGAAATCATCTGACCTAGCTTAGATAATAGGGTAGGCTTCAAACCCATACCCTCTTCTCCTTCCCCTCTCCCCTTCCCCCTTTCCCCTTCCCTTTGTAACTTATATGGTAACAGCTTGACCAATCTAGACAAAATTTGGCACATGGCCATCATCTGACTCATGTTAGATAATAGTGTAGGTTTCAAACCCATACCCGCTTCCCCTTCCCCTTCTCACATCCCCTTCCCCCTTCCTTTTGTAACTTATGTGGTAACCACTAGACAAATCAAGGCAAAAATTGGCACTGGCCATGATTTGACCCAGCTTAGCTAATAGGGTAGGTTTCAAACCCGTACCCCTTCCCCCATCCCCCTTACCTTTTGTAACTTACATGGTAACTGCTTGACTGGTCTAGACAAAATTTGGCACTTGGCCATCATTTGATCCAACTTAGACAATAGGATAGGTTTCTAACCCATAATCCCAGGGTTATGCGATTATCCAGAAGGATTTATACTGAAGGGAAGAACAAACACTTAAAAGCGAAAACCTGTTGTTATACTTCGTGTTTGTCGATGTCTGGCGTGCGGAGTGAATTCCGAGGAAAGCTGAATGCAAGATACATTAGCCTTTCATGTAACCGCATTCTTCTTTTTTTTTTTTCGTTAAGTTTAGTAACATTACACAGTAATAATTACGTGAACTAATTGCTCCTTTATAGCAAGAAACGCACTAGAAACGAATTTCAGGGATGTAATCGTTTTTCTTGGGATTGTTTGTGATAGCCAAGAGCATGGCTGAGAAATTGTCCACAAGATAATTCAAAGGGAGGAAAATATGTGGTTTATAGAAAGATATATATATATATATATATATATATATATATATATATATATATATATATATATATATATATATATATATATATATATATATATATAAAGAGTAATCCCACGATTATCCAGGTTAATAAAGCCAAGACTCTGTTGCGGAAGGGCGAAAATTCAGATAAGGGCAAGTAAAAACTCAACTGGTGTTTAAAGGCAACTATGAACTTTCCTCCCCTTACCTTATTGGTACCATAACTGTAAACATTAGATACTCTTATAAACAGCAACTGTGATACTTTGAACAGAAATACTTGATGTAAAAGCAAATATGCACTTCATATTCCCATATTTGTAACAAAATAAGCACCATGGATACACTCAAAAAATGAAAACCCCTTTTATTCCTCATGCACAACACATGATATGTAGGTTACACAAACAATTTCATTTTCCCCAAACACTGTGAAATACATTTAACAAGAAGAAAAGTAAACCCATTTTTCCTCCATTATGCAACATGCAAGATGACAGGGTTACACAAAAAATTTATTTTTCCCCAAACACTATCATAAACATTATACACAAAAAAACAACCCTACAAATATAAAAATACTTTTTCTCTGTTACTTACCTGTGTGCGCTGCCCTTGCTGCTTACAATGACCGGACTTCTTAAAAACTTAGGGGGAGGTCTAAAAGTCCTCCTCCACTCCTTCCCCTCCACCAGCTTGACTGTATCATTGAGACCAGTATCTTCTTCTTCCTGTGCCTCCTGTGACTCCCAGGAACCATTAAATGGTGAAGTGGTCAGAGGAGGCATAGAGGTGCCTATAGGGTCTGTGTCATGGAAGTGGGGCAGTAGCACATCAGATTCTTGGCTGAAGGACCACCACACATAAACAATGGCAGCAGAAGTATTCGGCGTGCAGTTCCAGGCTGAAGAACTGAGTAATCAAAGAAAAGGAAGGCGATGGGCTTGGGTGCACGAAGGATTGGGATCTGAAGAAGCTGTCAAAGGTACTTTGGCAATATGAACGACGATTACTTCGCAATGAATTTTCTGATAATCTTGCAATTGTGCAGCCGTGTCCAAGGTCCCAGGGGAGGCATTGGGGTCCATGTTAAGGTTCTCCAATACCTTGACAACCATGCTGAAGGCCATGCATATGTGCTTGTACAAGGGCAGTCATTGTGAAACAGCCTTGTCATTGTTGTGATTGCAGTCGTCTTCAGCTGCTTCCTTGTCACTACCCACAATTGCAGCAGATATCTTGTTGTTGGAGAGTAGCTGGTAGCCAGGACCACCACCATCGTCATCTAGTCACTTTCTAATGTTACCCTTGGGAACAATATCACCTCCAGTCACAAGTGTGGCACAGAAGTTAACCTCTTCGAACCCTGGAAGTCCATCATGCCCTCCATTCAGCATTTGGTTCCAGGTGTGGTTGAGGGTCTCTTTGGTGATGTCCCTAGAAGCATCTGCAAAGTTGTTGTTGGCAGACTTCAGCAAAGATTCTCCAGTGTCTGCTTCCCACATGTATCCAATCCTTGCTCTTTCTTCTTGTCCTCCAGTACTACCATCACCTACTCCAGGAACTTCCTCGGGTATAGCCATTACTTTCCAACAATAACACCTTGGTCCATTGGCTGAATGAGTACAGTCATATTAGCAGGCAAATACATGACCCTAATATGACCTTCATCACCAACCAACTGGGCTGTATTAGGATGCGCAGGCACATCATCCATTAGAGGCATAGCCTTCACCTGATGCCTAGCAATAATCAGGTCCTGTGTCTGATGATGAATAACCTCCTTACAAATAATGGGTATGGAACGAATCAGTTACAATCCTGGAAGTGAAGCAAGCCTTCACCAAATTATACCAAATCACTGGGAGCCTGTCTATCAACCCATGCAGGGCACATAGTTGCTTGGCATGTCTAACTACCGCAGGTTTGCAATATTGCCCACCAGTAGCATTTGCAGATAACAAAGCAGAAATGCATTGCTTTGAAAGCTTTTGAGCAGGTTAATTCTTTTCTTTCTCATCAGCCAAGGTGTTAGTGGGTAAGGGGTAAAGAGCAATCGAACAGATCAGATTTGTTAGTGTTGTAGATTTGCCCTAAAACAATCTTGTTTTCTCATCAGATCTTACAAAGCCTGGTGAAATTCTTCTATTCCCTACTCAGAAGCATCCAAAGCTTCACCATGAGTCTTGTTGTTAGAAATCCCATGTTGAAATTTGAATCAGAAATAGCCAGCCTTCAGAAACCTTAAAGTCTGTAACCTTTTGCAACCCTGAGAACTTTAAAGTTTCAGCCTTGAACTCAGAGCCAAGTATGTTCATGCCAGTAGCCCTTTGTTGACGAAAGCAGATCAAGGTACCTTGCAGACTTGACTCCTGGCCACCTTCTTCCCAAAGTCGGTCGTGTACTTCTTCAGCTTGTCCTGGGAAGTTTTGATATCATGCAAGGTTGACTGGGCAATGCCATACTTCTCCATGATACATGACCTAGAGCCCTAGATCAACCTTCCTCCATTCACCCAACGATTTCTACTTTCTGTGGAAGGGTCAAAACCTTCCTCGCCCACTGAGGATGAGGTGGGGCCATACAAAAAATATACAGCACCATACACAACACCACAGCAGGACCTGCAATGCTACAGGCACTGAAATGAAAGCCACCTGCTTTGAGCACATCATCACACTGGGAAACCACAAGTGAACAGTTCAATCAAACGATTAATCACACACAACTGCTCAGAGGGAAGATGGTTTTGTTACCGAGATGTAGCCAGTTAAGATAATGTTTATGATGCATATGCCTATCAGCCATTAAAAATAAAAAAATTACAATGACATATACGTTTCCATCAATAGCGAGAAAGTTTATAAAAACCACGAGTGCTAGTCCACCCCACACATTCTACCATAAAAAAACTATATATATATATATATATATATATATATATATATATATATATATATATATATATATATATATATATATATATATATATATATATATATATATACATATATATACATATATATACATATATATATATATATACATATATATATATATATATATATATATATATATATATATATATATATATATATATATATATATATATATATATATATATATATATATATATATATATATATATATATATATATATATATATATATATATATATATATATATATATATATATATATATATATATATATATATAATTATATATATATATATATATATATTTTTTTATGTTTTTCCGTGGTTTTAGTTTGAAATATGCCATTAAAAATAAAAAAAAATTACAATGACATATACGTTTCCATCAATAGCGAGAAAGTTTATAAAAACCACGAGTGCTAGTCCACCCCCACACATTCTACCATAAAGTACTATATATATATATATATATATATATATATATATATATATATATATATATATATATATATATATATATATATATATATATATATATATATATATATATATATATATATATATATATATATATATATATATATATATATATATATATATACATATATATACATATATATACATATATATATATATATATATACATATATATATATATATATATATATATATATATATATATATATATATATATATATATATATATATATATATATATATATATATATATATATATATATATATATATATATATATATATATATATATATATATATATATATATATATATATATATATATATATATATATATATATATATATATATAATTATATATATATATATATATATATTTTTTTTATTTTTTTTTCCGTGGTTTTAGTTTGAAATATGCTCTGTGAGACAGGCAGCAACGATTTAAGGTAATTTAGCCTTGTGATTCTGACTTCAGTACAGGAAAACGTAAAAAGAGGAAAACAAAGGAGAATTTCATACGAGCATAGGGCTCTTGTTACTGAGGGAAATATTACGTAAAACACGTGGGCAAATTTAAAGGAGTGTATTTACATAAATGATATCAGTATGGGAAAGAGGAACTCAAGTAGATTACTATCCTGAAGGAGATTCCTACGAGATTGAATGAAACTGGGGGATTCAGACACAGTCCGAGAAGCTTCCACGAAATAGGATCCTCTGAAATGAGAGATATGCACATTATACGCCAGTAATGAAAATAGACAAAAGAATAATGAATTCGAGGCTGCACTGAGGGTGCCAAAGGAGTAATAAAGACTTAATACTGCCGATGCAACAGGCGCACGGACATTAGACAAGGGTGATTTCTGGCTTTCTCTTTAAGCAAATATTACGAGACAAAAGCGTGACTGAAATGGGGCTCTTCCAGGGCACTTTACCTTAGCAGATTTTCCGAGGGCGCGTAGAAGGCGGTCCGTGGATGACTTGCGATTTCCGAGGACGAGTTTCTTCCACGTGGTGAGATACAAGGGCTTCCGTAAAGGGGCAAGGCGATGGGGACTCCTCGAAACTCCAAGCAATGGCGTGTGGGCTCGAGGCAGGCCAACGGTGGAGCGAACACTTGGAATGCGGTCGAGGGGCACGAGGAAAAGTATACTTTGGAAAGGGCCACGTGGTTAGGCTGCAAGGGCATCGATGGGGCCAGGTGTTGAGGGCGTCTTCACTCCATATCTTCCAGCCCGCGTGTGTGTCGAGTCCTCGTGGGTTTCTGCTTTTTATCCCCTCCTATGGGGCAGGGGATGCGTCCAACACAGATGTTTTGACTCATTGCACCTGCTGCCCGAAGGGGAGGTTTTGGCCTGTAGGAGAAACACCCAAGACAGATTACTTTTGCCTCGAAGAAAGATCTTTATCAAAAAGGGCTGCTTTAATCTTTTAAACCCTTGTTTTTAAGCCGATAGACAGATGGTCTATCGATCGGCCGGCTGGCAGTAAATGAAACACAACAGAACAACCAACAACAACAAAGGAGGGGGGGAGGCAATTTGCTAGCGAATTCTTGCTAATCATAATACCTCCCCATACAAGATGATGTACATACCTCCTTCGGTGTGTACATCGATATTCAAGAATGAGCAGCAAATTCTTTACATTACTCTACATTCTGCCTTGCAATGAACTTTACTACTAAGGGTTTTATGAAGCTGTGACATTACTTTTAATAACACATTGGGACAAGTTTCGTTAACAGAACGCAAAGTGATTTAAACACTTGCAAAAGAATAATTACTTTAGATTTGGTTACCCACTGGTAACTTTATAATGTGACTCGAACAATTGTGAATTAATTAAGATTATAGGACCACGTATATGAGGCTATGGCCAACAAATGAAAAGAAAGGTTATTGTTCAAGAATTAAAATACACGGTTACTTAATTTTAGATAAAATGCATGCGGTTAATACAATCTGCCTTGAAGAGGCTGTGTAAATGAAAAACAGCGTTTATTTTTGTAAATGACATCCCCTTTTATGCGATACTGTAATGACTATACATATTCGCATTGATAATTTATCTTCGTTTTAACGTACTTTGCTTAGCTATCGTTCAACGCGAGCTGAGGGACGACCCACACACCGGGAATTTGACAGTCGTATGCGGGCGAGAGTATTCGCGAGCGTTAATTCGCTAACCTTAAACTACGCTAATTTTATGCGTCCACTGCCCACTCGAGTACTCCATGTTATGACGGGGCGAGCAGACAAAAGATGTGGGGTCTTAGGACAAACAGAGATCTTGGAAGGAATGGAAGGGGGAAAAGGGATAATAATAACAAAAGGAAAATTACCAAGACATTACGAATGAAAACTTGACAGCATATGAACTGCAGGACACGTCCCTCAGAGCTTACAAAAGGGGCATTTAAATCACAAGGGCAAGAGTTTATGACTCGCGATTCATTAGAATTAAAGATAAATAAATTACTAAAAGAAAGTAAATGATACTGGCAGAAGAACTAAGGAAAAAGAGTGAGGGTTTTATTGTGTTAGGTGGGAATTTATCGTCCTTCGCCTATAAATTACGGCCCGGACTATCACTTCAGTCCCAGGGCGAGAAAAGCGCACCCGAAGGGCGCGACTCCTTCAGGAGGGGGCTGACACGCACGCCCGTGCCAAGTATGGGCGCAAGGGCGTGCCACTTCTCACTCTGTTATTCTTAATGATTTATACATTGTGTGGGGAATGGTATCCCGTATTTAATTGCCTCTTGTGGGATAATTTAAGGGAAGATTAATAGAAGGTGATAAGAGATAGAGGTTCCTTGAATTATAAGAAGGCAGGGAGGCTTGCCACCACCATCTGGCCGGCGGGCTACGCCCCCCCTGGAGTAGAAGTATTGGTTCCGAACCGCTTGAGGTTGTCTTGCCCGCAGATGGAATTTTGGGCGCTAGTACTACCCCTGGGTGTTACTCTGAATGCTGTCTAGATAAGACATCGGCTATTTTGTTATCCGTGCCTTTGATGTGCTCGATTTTCCAGTTATAGTCCTGGAGATCAAGGCACCACCTCATTAAGCATTTCTTTTGGTTCCTAAAGGTAGTCAAGTACCGTGGGGTTATGATCCGTATATACCGTCAGCGGGAAGGTGTGGTCAGCGTGGTATGACTCGAAGTGCTTCATCGCCAGCACCATTCTTAGCAATTCCTTCTCGATCGTACTATACCGCGTTTCAGCTGGCTTCAGTGTCTTTGCGTAATATGCCACTGGATGCCTAACTCCCTCCTTCTCTTGGATCATAACTGCTCCGATACGATGTCGCTGGCATCTACGGCTAAGGGAAAAGGTCGTTCGTAGTCGGGTGTGTGTAGGACCGGCTTTGTCATGAGTATGGCTTTTAAATTATCGTACGCCCTTTTGCAGTCCTCCGAGCACCTGAAGGGCTGCTTTCCCCGAAAGAGGTTTGTGATGGGGCAGCCGCATCCGCGAAGTTTGGGGATAAACCTGCGGAAGTACTGAACCATCCCGAGGAAGCGTTGAAGCGTCCCGTTTTGTTCTCGGGTAAGCCATATTCATGATGGCTTCTATATTCGCCTCCTTTGGTGCTAGCCGGCCATTTCCTACCTGATGGCCCAAGTAGGTAATCTCCCCGACACCGAATTGGCACTTTTTCAGATTTATTACCAAATTTGTTTCTCCCAGGGCAAAGAAAATTTGTTCTAGGATTGCTAGGTGCTCTTCCCAGTGCTGGCGTATGTAACGATGTCATCCAGGTATACCACGCAGTTTTTATGCCCGCCAGTACCTTGTTCATCAAACGTTGGAAGCAGCTGGGAGCATTTTTCAACCCGAATGGCATCACCTTGCACTGGTAAATCCCGCTGGGAGTTATGAACGCTGTCCGGGGGCGCGACTCCTCGGACAGCGGGACCTGCCAGTAGCCCTTCTCCAGATCAATTTTGCTTAGGTAGGGGCACTCCCTAGGCTATCTAAGCAAGCCTCGATCCGGGAAGGGGTAAGGTTCCGACTCGTTGCTTCATTCAACTTTCGGTAGTCGACACAAAGTCGGTCTCCACCGCCCTCCTTGGTACTAGTACTACTGGTGAGGCCCAGGGGCTATGGCTTTGTTCTATAAGGCCGAGGTCGAGCTGGAGTTGGACCTGTTCCTCGATCCTACGGGCTTTATCCGGTTAACCCTGTAGTACCCCTGGGCTATGGGTTTCACACCCTCCTTGATATTTATGGAGTGCTGTATTGCGCCCGTGCACCCAAGGGTGTCTCGGACGACCCGCGAATTTCTGCTTAATAACCGGCGGATATCTTCCCTGTGGGGCGTCCGAGACCTGGGGTTATAACTTCCAGACTCTCTCGAGGATCTCCGAGTTAGCAGTGGGCTGATACGCTATGGCGCAGCGCCAACTACTGCCTCGGAGTTAGAGGCACCATCTTCAGGTGTCTCTCGCCACGGGTCCGACACGGCTTCAGAAGATTTATATGGAGCCACTTGGCCCTTCTTTTCCCACAATCCACTAGGTAGTTCAGGTCCCCGCGCCTTCCCAAGACTTTGTGGGGGCCGGAGAAGTGGGTTTCGAGGGGCCTCGTGGCGCCCGTTCGGAGCACTAGGACCTGGTCTCCGGTCTCGAAAGAGCGGGAACGGGCGGCCTTGACAAATTTCATCTTCACCCGTTCTTGGGTGGCGGCTTCTGTGGCCTGGGCTACCGCCCAAGCTGCTCGAAGGTTTTTCTGGATGGTCGGCAATTCTTATTCAATCCGCGATGCATTGTGGGGTCCGCCCAGGCGTCATATAATATATCAAGTGGGGCCCGTGTAGAATGAGCGTATAATAGCTCGAAGGGGCTATACCCGGTGGTTTCGGAGGGAGCGTGGCGGGCGGCAAAAAGGGCGTACGGAAGGTTATCCTCCCACGAGCCACCTCCCTCGTGCTCCAACTTCGTTAGTGTCGTGGAGAGTGACTGGTGGAATCGCTCGATGATTCCTTGACTCTCGGGTGATAGGGCGTGGAGTGGAAATGCCTAATTCCGTGGCTGGCCATGCCGTCACGAAATTCCTTCGACATAAAGTGTTGACCCTGATCGGTTTGTATCGTGGCAGGGAACCCAAATCTGCAGAAGAATTTTACCAGGGCCTTTACAGCATTTTTTTAACTTTCGCTCCTGACCAGAATTGCCTCCGGGTATCGCGTGAAGCGGTCGATGATGGTGAGGCAGTGGGCGTTCCTTGATTTACTTTTCATCCGCCCTGCGGAGTGAAATAGTCAATGACGACGTCCCTGAAGGGGACGCCGGTCGGGGGGATATTCCTAAAGGGGCCCGGGAACCACCTCGTTAGGGTTGCCTGCCACCTGGCAGGTAGGGCAGGAGGCAACGAATTGCTTCACGCTCTTCCGGATGCCCGCCAGTAGAACTTGCTCTCGACGGCTGCGGCGGTGTGAGGGACACCGGTGCCCGCTGATGCCGTCATAGGCCAAACTTAGCACATCCTTCTGCAGAGTCTGGGGAACTACCACGAGTTTATGGCGCACCTGGGAAGGCTCGCTCGCCCCGAAAAGGCACAAGAGATCGCCTTCCAGCAGGAAGGCGTCCCTCATCAAGTCAGGGAGGGCATCCTCGCTGGTGGCGCCTCACTGCGGAGGCGGCTGGTTGAGGCATCTGCCTTTTGCTCCTCGATTAGCATCTCCCTCGCGAGGGAGGGCAGGGCAGCGGCTCCAGTAATGAGGAGGGTTGCGGGGCCGGAACAGTTTCCGCTTCCTGGGGGCAGGGAGCGACTCCTGAGCCACGGGATCGAGCCTAGAGACACTCCAGGGGAAGCAGATCCTCCTGCTGCCGTCGGGGGCAGTGGGGCGACCAGGGGCTCGGAAGGCTTGAAGCAGAGGAGGGGGACGCAGGGATCCCTCCAGTGGATGAGATCTTGTCCCAGAAGGAGGGGCTTCCCCGTGGTGAGCATCTCTGCTACCCTGAAAATGTGGTCCCTCTCGAGAGTCATCATGGTGGTGACCCTTAAGCCGGACCGTCGGGAGGTCCTTCCTATCCCCATTCACCCAGAGAATCGTCATCCGTTTGTCTTCCTGAATGACGGCTCCAGGGGGACTTCTCTCCCCACAATTAGGCTGACCTCCGACCCCGTGTCTATTATGTTCTCGAGGTTCCGGGGGACTGGACCCGTCCGAGGCGCGACCACGGGACTCAAGCCCAATCCACCCCGGCGGGCCATTTAGGGCAGATTACGGTGCCTACTGCCTTCGGCTGGTTGTGCCAAGGGCAAAGCTTGTAGGTGGAAGAGAAATGTCCCTTTTCCCGCAATCGCGCATGTCTCATGGCGGAAGTCCCGCCGGGGCGGCGCCGCTGCTGGGCGGCGATCGGGCGCAGTAGCAGGAGGCGGCTGTGATACCTTCGGGAACGGATGAGAGGGAGCCTTTCCGACTTCGGCACTGTTCAGTTGAGTGCCCCGCCCTTTGCAATAGTGGCACGTCAGGGGCTTGCCCGAGTTTCCAGCCTTAGGGGAATTTGTTCCTCCGAGGAGGGGCGGGGGATTTATTTTCCGCCCCATGGATCCTTCTTGAGGGTGGTGAGTTTCCCACATATCTGCTATTCGGCAACACTCGGTGAGTGTTGCTGGGGCTTTTTCCACTATATGAGTGGCGAGGGCAGGAGGGGCGTAGCGCAGGAAATGCTCGAATTTAAACCGCTCGAGTACCTCGGCGGTGTTAGTGGCTCCTTCGAATTGAGCCATTTTGTCAATGCCCGCTCCGAATGGTACGCCCAATCGGACCAAATCTGGCCTGCTTCTCTGGGCTGCTCTCTCCAACGTCTCTCCACCGCTCGGGGTAATCTCGTACGCCTTCAGAACTGCTTGGCGTGACGGCTTCCCAGTTTCCCGATCGTCTGCAGGAAGGGCGTGGTAAGCAACGAGGGCCTTTCCGCCCAGGAATTTAGTGAGAACAAGGGAGAGTTCCGCGGGGAGAGATCGCAGCACTCCAGGACTCGTTCGCCCTTTCAAGCCATACTTCAGGGTTCGGACTCCGTCCATTTTGGCATGAACGAGTGAGCTTGGCTGAGGCAATCATTCCCGCGGCAGGGGCGGGGGTGGCGTGCTGTCGTTCTAGCACCTGGAGCTCATGGGCGCGTTCTCTCTCTCTCTCCTGCTCTTGGGCAATTCTGTCTCTCTCTCTCTTCCTCACGTTCTCTCCTCTCGTTGTTCTTGAGCTTCGTTCTTCTCTCTCTCTCTCCTGCTCTTGGGCAATTCTGTCTCTCTCTCTCTCTCTCACGTTCTCTCTCCTCTCGTTGTTCTTGAGCAATTCGTTCTCTCTCTCTCTTCTTTTGCCTCTCGTTGCTCTTGGGCAATTTTCCCTCCTCTCGTTGTTCTTGGGCAATTCATTCCCTCTCCCTCTCTTCACGTTCTTTTTCCTTCTCCTGCTCTTGAAGGCAATTCTTGCCCTCTCTCTCTCTCACGTTCTCTCTCTCTCTCTCTTCACGTTCTCTTGCTCTCTCCGCCTTGGCATCGTCCACTCGTTCTTGAACCCATGCTCTCAGATCTTGCCCCGATAGTCCCATGTCCTTCCCAGCGGACATGTAGAATTTGAAATCCTCGTTTTGTTGGGCTCTGGTATTAGCCATCTTGAAATAATGGGTATATGATATGTCTGAAAAGACTCAGATTGTCTGAAAAGACTCAATTGCAGGAATCTGAAACACTCAATGGTTCAGACTGCAGGAGAATGGATCTGTCTGAATAAGACAGGTGATTAGTAAGTCTGAGGAGACTTTTTGTTAAAATTTGATATGTCTGGGAAAGACGTGGTTGTTCTTGGCGAACGAATTTTAATATGTGTCTCGGAAGACGTAGTTGGATTTTGTCACGCTCGGACTTGGCCGGCTGTAGCGTGAAGTTAAGGAGTTGTTCTAACGAACTAGAATGATCAGTCCCGTAAGGGCTTAGATGTGTGTGAACTACACTATATAATGTCTCAAAAGGACTTAATTTTGGGTTCCCAGCAGGAATGAGAAATTCTCGCCACGTGCGACGAGAATTTTTGTATGAGTCTCTGAGGACTGGAATTTGGAGAAATTCTCGCCACGTGCAACATAGAATTTTAGGAGTTTCTGAGGACTGGAGTTTGGAGGAATTCCGCCACGTGCGACGTAGAATTTTAGGAGTCTCTGAGGACTGGAATTTGGAGAAATTCTCGCCACGTGCGACATAGAATTTTAGGAGTCTCTGAGGACTGGAATTTGGAGGAATTCTCGCCACGTGCAACGTAGAATTTTAGGAGTCTCTGAGGACTGGAATTTGGAGAAATTCTCACCACGTGCGACGTAGAATTTTAGGAGTCTCTGAGGACTGGAATTTGGAGAAATTCTCGCCACGTGCAACGTAGAATTTTAGGAGTCACTTAGGACTTGAAATACGATTCGTCCCTTTAGGACTTAGAAATTACTAACAGGAAACCCAAAGAAAAATGTTTGCTGGAAATGAATGGGGAAAAAAAAAATGCTACACACGCGGGCATGGGCGGGGGGCGGGTGAAGGACGTCTGACCATCACCGGAGTTATTTTTAGATTCTGGGATGAATGAACCCGTATATTTATACACCGTCTGGGATTCCGGGAATTTCCCAGTCGTCTGAGAGGATAACAAGTACAACGGCCTAGTAATTTTCCCTATAAGCGGAGTTTAAATTTCGCTTTCCTAACACCTAACTCGAATTCGAACTACACTGAGAGAATTTTCAGCAATGCAAGCTGACTTCGTCGTGTCCCACGTGGGAATTTTATTCACGCCTAAATAACAGTTCGCTAATTCGAAATGCCTCGATAAGTAAAATTTATCACAGAGGAATTTCTTTGCACTATTCCTCGAAGCAAGAATATGGCAAGGATTTTAACACAGAGGAATTTCGCACTATTCCTCGAAGCAAAGGATGGTTAGCACTGGTTATTTCCTAACTACCTATCCTGAAAGGCATGCATTAACGAATCTAATACGGCGGTTCTTTTCTCTCAGTGAATACATGCGTCCCTATTTCTAATTCCTAGGAACAGTCACGATTGTAAAAAGGTTTTGCTAAGATAAACACATTACTTACGTGGAATTTTCTGGATCTGTGTGCTGGTTTTACACATAAGGTTCGTAATTGTCTCGTACCCAGCTTAGCTTTGCTAATAGCTGATCTGGCAAGTTGCAAATGCAATAAAGCAACGCTAGGGAACTGCAACTGCAAAACGAGATCTATGGCCAGGTCGCCATTTTTACGTTTTTCCGTGGTTTTAGTTTGAAATATGCTCTGTGAGACAGGTAGCAACAATTTAAGGTAATTTAGCCTTGTGATTCTGACTTCGTGGGTACAGGAAAACGTAAAAAGAGGAAAACAAAGGAGAATTTCATATGAGCATAGGGCTCTTGTTACTGAGGGAAATATTACGTAAAACACGTGGGCAAATTTAAAGGAGTGTATTTACATAAATGATATCAGTACGGGAAAGAGGAACTCAAGTAGATTACTATCCTGAAGGAGATTCCTACTGGATTGAATGAAACTGGGGATTCAGACACAGTCCGAGAAGCTTCCACGAAATAGGATCCCTCTGAAATGAGAGATATGCACATTATACGCCAGTAATGAAAATAGACAAAAGAATAATGAATTCGAGGCTGCACTGAGGGTGCCAAAGGAGTAATAAAGACTTAATACTGCCGATGCAAGAGGCGCACGGACATTAGACAAGGGTGATTTCTGGCTTTCTCTTTAAGCAAATATTACGAGACAAAAGCGTGACTGAAATGGGGCTCTTCCAGGGCACTTTACCTTAGCAGATTTTCCGAGGGCGCGTAGAAGGCGGTCCGTGGATGACTTACGATTTCCGAGGGCGAGTTTCTTCCACGTGGTGAGATGCAAGGGCTTCCGTAAAGGGGCAAGGCGATGGGGACTCCTCGAAACTCCAAGCAATGGCGTGTGGGCTCGAGGCAGGCCAACGGTGGAGCGAACACTTGGAATGCGGTCGAGGGGCACGAGGAAAAGTATACTTTGGAAAGGGCCACGTGGTTAGGATGCAAGGGCATCGATGGGGCCAGGTGTTGAGGGCGTCTTCACTCCATATCTTCCAGCCCGCGTGTGTGTCGAGACCTCGTGGGTTTCTGCTTTTATCCCCTCCTATGGGGCAGGGGGTGCGTCCAACACAGATGTTTTGACTCATTGCACCTGCTGCCCGAAGGGGAGGTTTTGGCCTGTAGGAGAAACACCCAAGACAGATTACTTTTGCCTCGAAGAAAGATCTTTATCAAAAAGGAGCGGCTTTAATCTTTTAAACCCTTGTTTTTAAGTCGATAGACAGATGGTCTATCGATCGGGCCTGGCAGAAACACAACAGAACAACCAACAACAACAAAGGAGGGGGAGGCAATTTGCTAGCAATTCTTGCTAATCATAATAATAATAATATATATATATATATATATATATATATATATATATATATATATATATATATATATATATATATATATATATATATATATATATATATATATATATATATATATATATATATATATATATATATATATATGTATGAAACACCTGGCGATAAAACTTCTACAAATAAAATTTTGGGTACAGCATGGGCAGCCTCTTAAGTCCAGTATTAGCTAATCTATATATGGAATATTTTGAAACTACAATAATAAATGTTATAAAAACCTGAAGACAAGTTGTAGATCAGATATGTGGATGATATCCTAACATTTTGGGATGATAGATGGGGCAATTTTAAAGATTTTCTTTTATAATTAATTGCATTAGTTCCCAGCATCATATTCAAAGTTGAATGGGAAACAAACAACAAAATACATTTTCTTGAAGCTTAGACAATAAGAGGCAACAGAATACAAATTTACTGTGCAGAGAAAACTCACATTTTCACTTTTATATATTCACTTTATTAGTTATCATGACATCTCTTTTAATATTGGCGTAGCCAGTTATTTGTTCCTAAGAGACTTACGGATTTGCTCCCATGAAAACGAATTTGAACTAATCCATAACCAGCTGTCATCCTTGAAGTACCCGGATCATATAACTGAGAAAGCTATTCATAAAGCAAACATCATTTTCTGCCGTCCCCCTCAAAACTATGCTAGAGAGACGCCCAGCAATAAAATCAAGATCCCACTCCTGCACAGGATTAAGACGTTGACACAGACGCTTGGAAGCTCTAACCCTTTTGTCTTTACATACCCAAATACACTAGCTAAATCTTTAATTAACACAACGACTCAGGAGAGGGAGACAGTTGCCTTCGAAATATAACGCTATAAAATCTACCCTTTTGGTGTTTTCTTGGGCTACCTTTATTAGAAGGAATTCTGTTTAGACAGAAAATATTTTCTAGTTACATATATATATATATATATATATATATATATATATATATATATATATATATATATATATATATATATATATAATTTCTGAAGACTTCTCACGATATATATATATATATATATATATATATATATATATATATATATATATATATATATATATATATATATATATATATATATATATATATATATATATATATAAATTTCTGACTCACGTCGAAAAATCGAACCCAGGTCTCTCAGGTGGAAAGCAAGGGCGTTATATCCACTGGGCCACACAAGTCTAAAAAGAAGTTGGAACCTGAGAGCAACTGCACCCAAGGAATTACCTGGGCAAGCTAACTGCTTGCATACCAGCGAGTTTTCCCCAACTTCCCGACTCAGCAATGACCCAATAGACAACATTTCATTCGAATTATCCCTTCTGAGTGAATAAGATAGAAATCATCAACACACCATCACGTGTGGAACAGAAATAAATTTCTGACTCACGTCGGGATCGAACCCAGGTCTCAGGTGGAAAGCAAGGGCGTTATCCACTGGGCCACACAAGTCTAAAAGAAGTTGGAACCTGAGAGCAACTGCACCTAGGAATTACCTGGGCAAGCTAACTGCTTGCATACCAGCGAGTTTTCCCCAACTTCCCGACTCAGCAATGACCCGATAGACAACATTTCATTCAATTATCCCTTCTGGAGTGAATAAGATAGAAGTCATCAACACACCATCACGTGTGGAACAGAAATAAATTTCTGACTCACGTCGGGATCGAACCCAGGTCTCTCAGGTGGAAAGCAAGGGCGTTATCCACTGGGCCACACAAGTCTAAAAGAAGTTGGAACCTGAGAGCAACTGCACCCAAGGAATTACCTGGGCAAGCTAACTGCTTGCATTCACTCAGAAGGGATAATTCGAATGATGATTTCTATATATATATATATATATATATATATATATATATATATATATATATATATATATATATATGTGTGTGTGTGTGTGTGTGTGTGTGTGTGTGTGTTACAGTCAACACGTAAATCAGTCATCAGGCGTAATGCACATCGACATTTGATCCCCAGGAGCTAGTACTAAACACGGCGAAATGCATTTGACCCCAAAGGACTAGTACTAAACCCAGCGAAACAGAGTAGATGACTCACTGTTTCGCCGTGTTTAGTACTAGCTCCTGGGGATCAAATGTCCCCTAAGTGCATTACGCGTGATGACTGAAATTTCAGTCATTACGCGTAATGACTGATTACGCATGTTGACTGTAACATATATATATATATATATTCTTCAAAGGTGGTTACAAAATTTTGTTAGGTCATATGACTCATAATTACTGGGTAACATTAATTATACTGCTTACTTTCGTACCTTTCATATGCAAATGTGGATACACTTCTATTCTTTATGCAATAATTTCCGACGAAAATATTAGTTCGCAAGGACGAAACCGGTGCAAAATTCGTTAAGGAAAAAACTAGAGTTGTTGCAGCCGACAAACCATTTCATATTTCTTCAAATATAATGGGTCATGGTTGACATTACCCCCTCACTTTTGTAAACTATTTATTCATTTACAGTGGCTGTATTTCCTCAATGACTTTTGAAACATATCTTTGTCTGGGTATTTGTTGCTAATTTCCAATGACTGATCTGAAAAAGATAGCCAAACTACGTAGATACTCTCATTGAAAGATTCCTTGATATGTAGAAACATAAAAGAATAAATAGAAAAGAGATATAACAGTCAATAAAGCAAATAATAAGAAAGAAAAACTTGCTTCTTTGTCTAAAGAAGTGACCATGAGAAAAATATTTTGCTCTTTGGATACGGGAAAACGGTTGCCACTACACTGAGAGAGAGAGAGAGAGAGAGAGAGAGAGAGAGAGAGAGAGAGAGAGAGAGAGAGAGTCATTAACAAACGAATTGCCGTGATTAAACCCTTCCAAGTACGTAAACAGGGAGTGTTATTCGCAAAATGGGAAAAATCCAATATTCCAAACAGGAACAAAAAAAAAGAGAAAAAAAATTGCCTGTCAAAGGCTATAACAACTGCAGTGAGGGAAATTTAACTACTTATATGTCTGTGCGCACGATCACAGTGCGGTGAACGCGAAAACATAAGTTTCATGAGTTTAAATGCCCAGCGATTAGCATAAAAGCACAGCCCCACAGATTACTATAAAAGCTGTTTAGATAGCAAGGATAAAACTGAGCCCCTTGCGATTAAAACAACTCCAGTTTGTTGTAGTAATATTTTCTAAGGCGAATGCACCATGCTCTATTTCTTCTAAGTTATAAGGACGCTTATGATCATGTCTCTCTTCTGTTTTTTTCTTTTATGTTATACTTTGTCTCCCTCATTTTCTATGCTTCGCGTGTATTTTAACTTGGAGGTTGCGCTACTTATGAATTTTTATTTACTTTGAAATAAATAATCACGAATTTACGAAAGCAAAATAAAATTATCATATTCAGTCATTAAAGTAAAAATCCATGAGGCCTTAAAATAAAATTGAAGTCGTACCCCGATATATATATGTATCTTAACAAGATATATATATATATATATATATATATATATATATATATATATATATATATATATATATATATATATATATATATATATATATATATATATATATGTATATACGAGGGGGTAAGTCAAAAGTTCCAGGAAAAATTCAATATACTCTTTATTTAAGGAAATTCAAACATCATTTTTCTACATATCTACCATCTAACTCTATACACTTTTCAAGGCGCTGTTTCCACGTCTGCAACCCTTCTTTGTAGAAATTTGGGGCCTTTCTATTAAACCCTGTTGAAACTGCATGTTTAGCAGCATCCAAAGATTCAAACCGGACTCCTCTTAAGTGTTCCTTGAGTTTTGGGAACAGGAAAAAATCTGAAGGAGCAAGATAAGGACTATAAGGAGGATGTGGAAGAGTTTCCCACCTAAATTTCCGTAGGACTTCTCTTGCAACCCTTGATGAATGTGCTGGAGCGTTATCATGATGGAACAAAATTCTGCGGTGCAACTTTCCTCGACGTTTTTTAGCCAATGCAGTCTTCAGTTTTTGCAAAACACCTTTGTAGTAGTTCCCAGTGATTGTTTTTTGTCCTTCAAGGAAATTAATCAAAAACACTCCTTTGGAGTCCCAAAACACTGTTGCTATAACCTTCTGGGCAGATCTCGCCACTTTGAACTTCACTGGTGCAGCTGAACCTCTTGGTAACCATTGCTTTGATTGAATTTTACTTTCTGGGTCATGTTGATGGATCCAAGTTTCATCTCCAGTAACAATCCGGTCAAAAAACTCTGATTCATTTGATTCAATCTTCGTTAAAACTGCAAGAGAAAGTTCAGCTCTTTGATGCAGTTGGTCTTCGCGCAACGCTTTTGGGACCCAAAGTGCTGAAAGTTTACTCAAATCAAGATTTTCATTTAAAATTGAAAATGCTGAACCATGGGAGATCCCAGTTTCATTAGCTATCATATCGATAGTAATCCGACGATCTTCATCCACTAGATTCTGCACCAAAGCCACAATTCTTTCATTTTTTGCAGTCGATGGTCTTCACTCTCTTGGGTTGTCTTTGAGGTCCTCCCGACCATCCTTAAATCGCTTTATCCAATCATAAACAACTGATTTAGATGGAGAAGAATCTCCATAAACTTGTTGCAAAGCTTCAATAATTTTTCCTGGTTTCCAATCAAGCTTGGTCAGGAACTTGATGTTAGCTCTCATCTCAAAATTTTTATTTTCCATGGGTTCAAGAAGTTACTTTTCTGAAGCAGATGTTAACACCACGGTAGCAAGAGGATGACTGAGGTAACAAGTCTATATGGATCACTACATCACAGATAATTGTTTACAAAGTATTTGGGTTGTTTCATTCCTGTAAATACATCATTCAACAATTTTTCCTGGAACTTTTTGACTTACCCTCGTATATATATATATATATATATATATATATATATATATATATATATATATATATATATATATATATATATATATATATATATATATATATATATATATATATATATATATGTGTGTGTGTGTGTGTGTGCGTGTTGCGTCCTCTGAAGGACGTACTTACATCTTTTTTTTTTACCACCTGAAGTTTCTGCTGGTGGCCCTGGTCGGCTGAGGAAGAAAACTACAAACCCTCTATATCTCTATCAGATCTCATAATTGACTAAGGCCATGGAATTAAATCCAAGATACCCAAAAAATAGAATCTTTTCGAAAATCTAACAAACCACTAACCGGTTAAAAGAATGATTCATATACTCCGACTCCCAAAATCAAGAATGAAAAATTAATCATAGAAAAGGGAATCTCAATCACAGAGGGGGACTAAACCAAAATGGTAATGACAAAATTCCCCAACTTCATATTTTCACTAAATTATGTACTTCAGTCAATCCACAGTTTAAAAAAAATTCTTAGTCAGTTAACAACATGACTACCACTTCTCTCTTATGTGCTCATTACCCAGAGCATTGTATCATGAGTTCACGGACCCGTCACTGCGAAAGAAGAAATACTTCTCTTAAATAAACAGAAAAGATTTATTGAAATGGCATAGATGAACTGATAATAAAAAAAAATCACATAAAAAATAAATGGGCATAAAAAAAAAAACATAAACTCAGATAGCAAAAGGAAACATAATTTGACTCGGACCTGTAGGGCCACAGTGTACAAAAAAATAATAACTAGTTTTTTTATAGTTCAGCACTCACTCTCAGCAAACAGGAGAATCAATCTAAAAAAAAATAAGATAGATTGCACTGCTCAAATAAGAGCTAACAAAGTTCGTCCTAGAGTGACCAGTATTACTCCATTTTCTTTCCAGCAAAACATACTGTGACCAACTAATGCACGCATGTTCACCATACCAAGCCTAGGAGGAAAAGTTAAGTATACCTTAGTTTTACCAGACCACTGAGGTGATTAACAGCTCTCCTAGGGCTGGCCCGAAGGATTAGATTTATTTTACGTGGCTAAGAACCAGTTGGTTACCTAACAACGGGAAAAGTTCCATGACGTCACATCGGAGGATTCCGTTACCCACAAGCACAGTATGGGTCAACAGTCAAGGCCACCTGAGGTTTGCTCAAAACTAGACCGGAATGCCTTATCACTTGACAACCGGAACTTCTGATCATACGAAGAAATATTGCTTTCCACGCCCTGATCACGTCTTGTGATACTGTTCTTACAAGGTGAACGTTTGCGAAATGATGAATTTTAGTTATTATATGCGAACGAACTTCCACGCAGTCTCCCGACGGACAAGACAGGTGATACGATCAGAAAAAGCTATTTGCTAAGTACACACCTGCATTATGGAGCAAGCATGAGCATGATATATATATATATATATATATATATATATATATATATATATATATATATATATATATATATATATATATATATATATATTTCTATGTGATACATATATATTTGGCTTATGCAAGTTGCCTGGGTCATGGCTGCTTCCTGATCAATCCATCCATACCTGCAATATAAAAAATACAACGCATCAACAGAGGTGAGCTGTGCCAAACAACAACAATTTTTTGGAATACTGACACATTAAAGAATTAGATCTGACACTGAATATATTGAAATGAAAAAGTGAGTAACATATTTTGTCATTCTATAATACAAAACAGCCGTTTCTTCTTTCAAATATAAAATTCTGAAAATATTACAGTTGGGTTTTTTAACCAGCCACTCCATAGCCTTACAACTACATGCACATAGATGTATATGGCATATTTAAAAGTACGTATAGTTTAAACTCTCGTCTTACTGAATAGATTTCACATGGTAAAATATGAACTTAATGAATGAAAATTTAGAGGCTGAAAGTTAACTTCTATTATGCCAGTATCTTATGATACAAAAAATTTAATAAAAACAACTTTAATAATGTTGTCATTAAACACAAATATGATTTCGTTGGTTATCAATTCCTATTTATCTTACGAAATAATCTGTTACATTTCATTTATAGTTACACTGAGTAATCTTTTGCAGCTGCAGTCAAGATAACTATGTACAATTTTGGACAAAACTAATTTTTTTTTTAATCTTTTTATGTATATAAATTTCCATATCATTTCAATAAAAAAAATCGTTAATCGAGGGTTCATTCAGTTTTAATGTTACATTACTGAATGTGTACATTTTGTTTCATAACTTTCTGGATATCTTTTATATTAATTTGAACTAATTATATTTAGGTTCTTAATTTACATCCTTAGCGGCTTTATACCCCTGTGGCCTTTTGGTCTTCCTCAGCCACTAAGACAAAAGACATCTGCATTGGAGGATAAATTAGCCAGTTATTGACTCGGCTCTTAATCAACACCGGAAGGTATTCCAGGACACTGACGGCGGCCAACAGCTTCTTTCATCTCCCTTTAAAGTTTCTTGCTAATAAAGGTTTATTTGGGTTTCTGTTCTCTAGGTATTGCAAAACCTTCCAGGATTTTAATAACATTTATCTATGGAAACCTGCGCCAGCATTATTCTGTGACTTGGATATTGCCAGATAAGAATGATCATTCTAAAACCACTGAACAAGAATCAAATTACAAAAGGATACATGAAACCCAACAGCAAAAGAGACACGCACACATTCACATCCATACAGATAAGGTTTACAGCAATAATGACTGAATAGAATTAAAGAAAAAAAAAAGAGGAACTGAAATTGAATACTACGAAATTTCATAAATAACTTGCCTGTTTCTATAGTACTGTATCGGATCTAATAAAGTGGAGTTTTCAATAAGAATAATATATTCCCAAAATGGACTGCTGACATAACATTTTCATCAAAATTATAGTCCATCTTTTCATTTATTTTTTTTTATTCCATTCACCTCAGCTCATTTCCTAACAAAATGTTTGGAACAATAAAGCTTGATTTAAGTAGCTTCACATGACAAGGAAGTGT
The DNA here is from genome assembly GCF_040412425.1 of Macrobrachium rosenbergii. Lineage (NCBI taxonomy): Eukaryota > Metazoa > Arthropoda > Malacostraca > Decapoda > Palaemonidae > Macrobrachium > Macrobrachium rosenbergii. Next base: position 34,694,582 of record NC_089786.1, read on the forward strand.
GTAGTACTTTTTAGATATTTTCACTGCCTGTCAATGTCTTCTGCTGTGTAGAATTGGCTAATCCCCTCGCCAATCGAGTATCTGACGGTGTTACGGTAACAGCACAAACGATTTCATCATTGTTTGAACATCTGTCTTTTGGGTATGTTATCAAACTTAGTAGTATAAAAACTACAAAAGAGCATAAAGACTATGATATTTAGGTCTAATAATACGTTGTCAGATATCAAATGCACTCTGATTATCAAAACCTTTATTTAGATCTTCCCTTTCCTACTTAACCCAGTATACAACCATATTATATAAGGAAACGTTAGCGCATTTCCACAGTACTGAAAATGAAGGAACGGGAAAATTGCTCATTCATGGCCGTTATTACGAGGACTGTTCAGTCTTAGCTAGACGTTAATTAACGTTATTGTTCCTGTATTCTTATTGTATCAAAGACATCTGCATTAAGTCATTGAGGGCTGTAAGCTTATCCTTTTTAATAACAATATAGCCGAGTAAAAGAATTTAAACATAACTGCCAGTTACTATATTAAAACAGATCAAACGCAAGCATGCACTCATGTCCTTGTGGCTGTTTAGCGGCATCATGGAATAACGTGAGAACCGAGACGGGTCAGAGTTCAGAAGGTTCGGAAATAATTTTTGCTGCTACTTAACAGTAGTGGTAACAAACTAAATGTCTAAAAATTCCGGAGGTGTTATGACATCAACATGGATGTAAGTCAACCTTGCAATTGCCACTTTTCATTAATCATCTTCAACTTCGTTTAAGAAGATGAACATTTGTTATTCACAGAAATCGTTACTACTCTTTATAATTGAAAATATCACCCAATCGTAGATGAAAGCCTTTCTCGTTTGACAAACATTTACCTATACGCAAAACCCAACACATTTCTGATAATCAAAATACTTATTTTTAAGGATCAGGCAATGTATAAAAGTATCTGCTATTGCAAAAAATCAGTGACACAAGATACATTCACAACTGACACGAATTCAGCTTAACAGGAATCAGTCATAACAGCTTTATCAGTTCAAGAAATTGTACTGAAAAAAACAACTTCGCATATTTTCATAATCCATGATAGTAATCATGAAAATTCTGTAATGATATTTCTCTTACCCGTTTGAAGGCCAATTTACAGTTTTACTCATTCTTCTAAATTTAAAAAGCTCTTAAACCTTTAAGAGAATTGTCTTCAGTGCTCATTTAGTTTCATTCTATCAATCTCACTACTTCCCAAACCGTGGGTCTGGTGTATTGGTATCAGATAGGGTTGTTGGTATAGGATTATGAAAAATAACCATGGAATATAAACCAATATTTCTCAAAAGTTATAATGCCGTAGGTAAGGTGAAGCCCTCTTATATAGTGTGGCACTCAAGTGAGAACAGTGAGGACCTCTTAACCCCTGGATTTCACTCATTTCTATTTTATTGCTTAAAATATGAAAGAACGCGTCCTTAGTTACTTTCATAGTTTAGCTGGACATTGCAGCCGAGATCATTAAGACTTACAGCCGACTGGGATATTGCTCAGTATAAAACTACTCTCGAAAAGTTGCTTCACAGCTAAATCTGTAACTGATAACCTTTGTCTGAAAAGAATTCTTCTCCATATGGAAATGCATTGCCATAGAGATTTAGTTGCTTAATATTAGGGCTTCATGAGTGCCTTGTCATCTGCCTTCAGTTACTTTGTTTACTATTTGTTACCCATTATGGGCTCCCAGGATTTCATTCAACAAATCCATCAGTCTGAAATTCCAGAAGATCATAGTCATTTGCTTATGTAATTTACCATAAGTTTTACCACACAGTACTTGTTATAAAACAGTAATTCTAGGTATTAAAGAGTAAAACACCATAAATATTTCCTGAAATAATATTGCCAACTGATGGAACATTAGGCTTTACCTATGATCTTCTGTTATAAAGTGACATTAAGTGACTTTATACCAGTATTGTCGGTATTGTGAAACCCTGTGGATTTTAAGACTCCACCTGGTCAAAGCAAACTGCAAAAAGTTCTTTACCTGCTTCATTTCGGAATTTATGGCATGAAAACCTAAATTGGCAATTTCGATTAGTGAAGGTAAGGGCGTTCATGTGATCTTTATTGAAAAATCAGTTCTGTAAAAAGCTTTTAAGAATTTTTTTTACGTTTTATAGATGCTACACATCTTAATTTTTACTCGTTTTTTCAGTACTTAAATCATTCTCTTTCTATGTTAAAATATCAAATATCCGGCGATAAAACATTCTCTATTGACGTTAGAGAAGAAGTTCTCTGTTTGTTGTATTAAAGATATACGTACGTTCCTGGAGCTGTAATGTGTCGTACTGTGAAGTTCGGGAGTTCGGGCTATGAAGGCTTTATCAAGATCTAAAGACTAAGGTCCGCCGGGGCGCAGATTTTAATTTAAAGGTCGCGGTCAGTGACGTCAGGCAAACCATGTCAAAGCTTATATCCATACACTAATTCAGTAAACAGTAGTCACGGACTGGCTCTTCGTGGCCAAGATCCACCTTCTATATTTGTCCAGGGATATTGTTTTCTTTTCATTATTCAGTTGCTTTTCCTACGAAAATGCCCAACAACTATTCAGTTTTTGGATGTTCTAATACAAGGGTGAAAACAAGAGGTTCAAGCATCAAGTATTTCAGTTTTCCAAAAGACGATAATTTTCGAGTTCTCTGGAAACAAGCATGTCGTCGAGCTGATAAAATGAATCTTGAAAATGCTGTAATTTGTTCTGTTCATTTTACAAAACAGTGGTTTCAAGGATGATATGAAGTCCCGTTTGCTGCAAATTGAAAATCCCAAAAGCAAGAGACTTTTTGAAGAAAATGCCGTGCCTTCTCTTTTCATTTATGGAGGAGGTAAGTTTTATGCTACAAATCATTCGCTACCTTTTGTTATGAAAAGAAATATTGAATAAATAATGAGAACTAATTTCAAATCATTATTAGCATTATATGTGATAATTGTTGACCAACAGTTCAACACAGTACGTAGATGAAAAATAGTTTGCTAAAGAATGTAGATTATATTTGATTTATCGGTTTTTCAGGAACAACCCGATGAAAGACTATCTGATGAAAGAAATGAGAGGGCAGAGAAGAGAGGTATGAAAAGAACTGTGAAGGAAAAGTTAAGTATATCTTAGTTTAACCAGGCCACTGAGCTGATTAACAGCTCTCCTAGGGCTGGCCCGAAGGATTAGATTTATTTTACGTGGCCAAAAACCAACTGGTTACCTAGCAACGGACCTACAGCTTATTGTGGAATCCGAACCACATTATGACGAGAAACTAATTTCTATCACCAGAAACAAAATCCCTAATTCTTCATTGGCCGGTCGGAGAGTCGAACGCTGGGCCAACAGCGAGCTAGCCGAGAACTCTACCCACCAATCCAATGAAGAACTGATTGTGAAGGAAATGCTAGTTACTTTTGGTAGAAGTGATGATATATTAGAATGTGATACTAGTGGTAGAGTAAGCGTGAACGCCCATACGCGAGAATTTCAGATTCCAGAGGACATACAGTACATGCTCAGTGTGAATTAGATATGAATACCCTCCGTGATGAAAACAAAAAACTAAAAGAGGAAAGTGAATATCTTCGTTTAGAAAATTCTCGAGTAAAGGCACAGAAAGATCATGATGAAATTGTGTACAATAGAGTTTTAGAGGTGTTGGAACCGAATCTTAGTAAGGGTCAGATATCCATCTTGGTGAATTAAACAAAAATTGTGAGAAATTGGACAGATAGTGATATTTCTTCGGCACATACACTTCGTAGCATAAGCCCAAAATGTTACAATTATCTCAGGGACGTGAAAGGGTTTCCATTACCCTGCAAAACTGTACTAAATGTACAAGCGAAAAACTTCCAGTGTGAACCAGGAATCCTGTCATCAGTGTTGGCTTTAATGAAGTCGAATTCTAAAACCTTCAGTGAAAGTGAGAGATTAACTGTATTGTCATTTGATGAGATGAGCATTGTGAGTGAATGGAGTTATGACAAGAGCACTGACAGATTATATAAGCCACACATGAGAGTGCAAGTGGTAATGCTAAGGGGGCTAATAGATAAATGGAAACAGCCCATATACTTTGATTTTGACGAGTCAAATATGCATGAAAAAATAATTGATTTGATAAAGGAAGTGGAATATGCTGGTTATCCAGTGGTGGCAATAGTGCATTATTAGGGCCCTGCAATCGTAGGTTGTGGAAAAAATTTTGGATTGACCCTTTATGTAAGAAAACGTCCATCCAGAATCCATGTGCAGACAGACAAATATTTCTCTTTGCAGATGCTCCTCATTTACTCAAATTAATCAGGAATAACCTTCTAGATTCTGGGTTCATGTTGTCAAACGGGGATAGAATTTAAAATCATCCGTTAAGGAAAATGGTGATGGAATGTAAAACAGGGTATGGGCTGGCTTTCAAAATAAGTCAAATTCACTTAAACGTTCAGGGGTCAGAACGGCAGCGTGTTAAATATGCTGCACAGTTCCTGTCAAGAAGCTGCGGTAATGCCCTTAATTTTCTAGGTGAAAAGGGCCTTTTCAGGAATACTGAATGGAAAGCATCATCTCAGTTCATATCGTTAGTGGATGAATGGTTTGATATTATGAATTCCTCATCAATGAAAGGCGACAAAGCTACTCGATGTGCTTTTGGATTAAATTTGGAGTATCAGGCAAGTGTTGTGAACAAAATGATTGATATCATGTCAACAATAAGAGTGATTAAAGTTTCAGTAGTCATGTCAATGTTTCAGTAGTCATGTCAATGGATTGCTAGAAAAGACACATCTTTATCATTTCAAAAATGGATAATTCTTTCTTGCTACTCTCTTATAGGCCTGTTCGAAATGCTTAAGACGTCTTATGAAGTCGATTATATCCTAACAAAGAGGCTTAATCAGGACAGTCTGGAGCATTTACTTGCCAGTATTAGGCATTATTATTAAATTATTTGTTTTAGCAGCCACTTCCGACTAAGTCCAATCGGCTGCTTAATAAGCAGATAAAATCTGTTGAATATGCTATGTTAAATAGAATATATTTATGGAATCTATTGTTTTAATTTAAATTTAGTACTTATATCATTATATATATATGCATGCACAGAGGAAGAAAATAAATATCTATATTCACGGGATTATCAATTATTAAAAAAATAAATAAATAAATAAAATTAAAGTATAGAATTTTCCCCCAAATATTTAAAATTTCACTGATTACAGTCTGATATATACAAATATCTTTAAAATTGCAGAAACTTAAGCATTTATGCATACACACACACACACTCATATACATCTATATTTATGCTTAAAATTGTAATAAGTAAGCTATATATAAAAAAAATCAAATAAACAAACAAATAGATAAAACATTTCACTTTTAAAATGTGTATGAATAAAATTATCTATATATATTTTAAGAGATCAGTATCTGTTAAAAATCTAAAAATCTTAAAAACTTTTGAGTCATCATCTCCCAGAATGTCCTGCATTCTAGGAGATGATCCAAAGTATTTATGTCTAATATGTGAATATTTGGAGCATTCAATTAAAATGTGTTTCACTGTTATTCTGGTTTGACAGGAATCACATTCTGGAGGAGGTTGACCAGTCATAAGAAAGCCATGAGTCAACCTTGTGTGCCCATTACGCAGCCTGCACAAAGCAACCTCATGATTTCTCTGCTTCTGTAAGGAACTATTAAAAGGAGTATTGTAGTCTTTATTCCTCTAAGCTTGTTATTTTCAAGTGACAACCATTGGTCTCCCAGATTTTATCTAATATAGATTTAAAATACTTTTTGAGTCCTTATAATAAGTTTTGTACATTTTATTTTTATCGTTTAATGCTGCTTTCTTTGCATTTTTATCAGCAATTTCATTACCTTCAATTCCAACATGGCCTGGTGTCCAGCACAAGGATATCTTTATATTTCGAATGCTTAAAAAATGAATATTTTCTTGTATTGCTCTAATAGCAGGGTGATGATGATTAAAAGAATCTATTGCTTGAATAGCACTTTTAGAATCACTATATATAGTGTAATGTTTGTTGGGAGTTTTGGGTATTTTATATAGAGCCAATGAAATTCCTGCTAATTCAGTGGAATATATGGAGCTATATATAGGCATTCTTCCATAATAATATTCCTCGTCTGTAATAACTGCGAATCCCACAGCAGCATCAGTTTTAGAACCATCTGTATAAATGGAGAGTGTATTTGCATGCATTTCTTGGTGTTCCAGAAAAATTTGTTTGATAGCAAAACTTGGAATTTCCTCTTTCTTTAAATTAAATAATTCATAGCATATATGAGGTTTATTCCATTTCCAAAAAGGTGTTGAATTTGGTAAGTGGTTCAGGAATTTTAATGGTGGAATACTATATTTCTCTATGTATATTTTCAGTCGTATCACAAATGAATAAAAGATCGTGGTCCAACTCTTTTTGGAATGCTGGTATTATTTATAATTCTACTCAATTTTGATGGGTATCTTAATGTCCGCGAATAGAAGTTTAAACTATATTCGACTCTTCTTTGATCAAGTGAACATAGACCTGTTTCACAATACAAAAAGAAATAACAGGTGTAGATTTAAATGCACCCGTAGCATATCTCAAACCTGCATTATGAAGAGGATCTAATTTTTTCAATGTACTGGCAGATGCAGAAGCATATAGATGCGACCCATAATCAATTTTACTCAATATCAAGGTCTTGTGTAAATAAAGTAATGTACTTCTATCTGAGCCCCACTTGGTATGTGACAATTTCTTCAGTAGATGAAGTACTTTACTACAACTTTCACGTAGGTAATTAATGTGAAATTTCCAAGTCATTCGTTGGTCAAAATACAACCCCAGAAACTTGGTATGAGTCACAAAATTAATTAGTTTATTATATAGTAGTAATTTCATTTTCGGTACATTTTTCTTATTTGTAAAAGTAATGGCTACAGTTTTATTTGTCGATATAGTGAATCCATGTGCAGTAGTCCATGATACAATAAGATCAAGAGATTTTTGTAATATACTCTGTCCTGTATAAATATCTGAGTGGATGATCCAAATAGCAAAATCATCTACATACAAAGAACACTGTACACCAGTTGGTAGTTGTTTTGTAATGTCATTTATGGCCATAATAAAAAGGGTGGTGCTCAAAACACTACCTTGAGGAACTCCTTCATATTGTGGATACTCCTTAGATAAAACACCATTTATCTTAACTTTAAAGGTTCTTTCCTTTAAAAATTGTACTATGTTTAAGGGTAAACACCCTCTCAGTCCAGAATAATACATTTCTTTTAAAATCTGATGTTTCCATGTCTTGTCATAGGCCTTTTCCATATCAAAGAAAATGGCTGTGGCATAACTATTTGAAGTAAAAGCTTTCCCAATATCAGCGTCAAGTAAAGTTAAAGGCTCAAGGGTTGATCTCAGTTTCCTATATCCATATTGTGAAACAGAAAAGTATCCTGTTTTTTCAAGATACCAGATTAATCTGTTGTTAATCATTTTCTCAAACAGTTTACATAAACAGCTTGTTAATGCTATTGGTCTGTAGCTATTTGTGTCATAAGGATCTTTGCCTGGCTTCAAGAATGGAAGGTCAGTGCTTTCCGCCAATCTTGTGGAAAATATATTTCTATCCATATTTTGTTGTATAGCTTTAATAAATATTGTAAACTGTTAGGGTGAAGGTGTTTCAACATTTCAAAAGTGATCAAATCTTCACCAGGGGCTGTATTAGAACATGTTGACAATGCCGATAAGAGTTCATCCATGGTAAAGCAATCATTGTATGAATAACATTGATCAGTCTCAAAATTAATTGGATTTTTTCTTCCTTTTCTTTAATGTTGTGAAAAGATTTTATTGATGAACCTTTGGAGATATTACTTAAATGTTCTCCTAAGCAGGTTACTACCTCTTTAGTATCATATATCAGTTTGCTGTTAATTTTCAAAACTGGTACATGGGATCGAATGTGCTTTCCTAGTATTTTATGCACTTTTTTTCCATATCTTTCTTAAGGGTGTATCTTTGCACACCTATTTTAGGTAGTTACACCAAGATTTTCTTTGTGCTTCATTAAACGTTCGTTTTGCGACAGCACACGACCTTTTATATTCTATGTAATCCGAATCATTTCTAGACTTTTAAATTTTCTTTGGGCTTTATTACGAGCCTTCTTTGCTTTTACACTCCTCATTCCACCACGGAACTGGGCATTTGATCTTCACATGTGATACAAATGGCATTGATGATTCTGCAGCATCAATTACCAGAATTAAAACATAACTAAAATAGTTTCTATGTCCAAATTATCATCCCATATTGGAACATTCTTTGTGCATTCACCAAAATCTCCCCAATTGGCTTTACTAACATTAAATTTATTGATTGCTACCTCTCCAGTGAAATTTAGAATATTAATCAAGACAGGAAAATGATCACTACCACACAAATCGTCATAAGTGTTCCAGAAATATTTATCTGCTAGATCTTGTGAACACAAGGACAAATCTATGTGAGAGTAACTCTTTGTTCGTTGATCAAAATGAGTTGGTTTGTCTTCATCTAATATGTGGAGTTGATTATCTATAATAAAATCAAGTATAATGTTGCCTCTAGAGTTTGATTTTACATCATGCCATGATAAATGTCTTGCATTGAAATCTCCTATAAGTAAAAATGGTTGGGGGAGCTTCTTGACTAAGTCATTCAGCTTTTCTAAATCTATATTATTATTCGGGTTTAGATATATAGAACAAATTGTTATAATTTCTCTAGTTTAATCTGAACTGCTAAGGCATTTATTTCAGATGAAACATCATGTACTGTGAAAGGTACATCTTTTCTGACGAGAATCATATTTCCTTTCTGATTAGCAGAGTGAGGTTGATAAGATGTATAAAACTTATTTATAAAACTGTAGGAAATGGGTAAAAATGTTTCATTGAGGCAGATACAAATTGGGCTATATTCATCAATTAATTTAAGTAATTCTAATTTGTTTTTGTTAATACTTCGAAGGTTCCATTGTAATATAAATGAAGGAGTGTCATTATTATTTTTAGAATTGAATTTTACTTACTTACTCTAGTCTTACGACCCTGAGTTGGGAGAATTGAGTCCACTTTATTTTTTGAATTGGAACTTTTGATAATATCTTTGTTGTTGTACAACGGAATTTTGCTTCCTGCACCTTTTCTGTAATCAGGTGTTTTTATATTTGGTTTTCTTTTAGGTTCCTTAGAATTCTGTGAAATTATTTTAGAAGAATTATTTTCAGAAGGGTTTTTACTATTGGTGGAATAAACAATGGTTTCCTCTGAACTTGTAGTTTTTAGACATTTACTATTTGGACTATGAAGGTCGTTCTCTTTCTTAGGCGAGGACGTTACACTGTGTGATCTAGGTCTTTTTCCTATCTCTGGTGGTCCATCTAGTTCTCTTAGTATTTCTTCGATTTCTTTAGTATTTTGTAGTTTGTTTTTGTTATGGATTATCATTTGAGATATATCTTCTTCTTTGTTTTGGCTTTTGTTAAGATGTAAATTATCAGAGATATCTTCTCTCTGTTCATCAAGATGATCATGTACAGCAAGGCTGGACAGTACTTTAATTTATTACTTATCTCCATGGTATTGCTTTTATCTGATTCTTCTACAGTTATTTGATTTCTGGTGTTAGAAGATTGGGTGGTTTGTGAGACATCATTGGATGTTGTTTTACTTTGGAGTTTGAGTGCATCTGCAAATGTTTTGCGGGGAAGTTGCATTCCTTCTTCTTTCATGTCTTCTTTAGCTTCCTTGACCGTTATACCATATTTTTTTTGATCTGGTAAGGGCTTCTTGAAATATCTGAAATATACACACTCCCTTGCATAAGCGTGGTGTGAACCATTACAATTAAAGCATTTTTTGGGGCTGCTGCAATCATCACTACTATGCTCCAAGGAGCCACATTTAAAGCATCTAGGTGAGGCCAAAGACTTACATCGTTTTGCTGTATGTTCAAATTTCAAGCAAATCTTACATTGCATAGGTTTTGGATATTCTTCTTTAATTGCTATTCTTTTGTTGCCTATTTTCATAAATGTTGGAATTGTTTGCTGTGAAAAAGTTATTTTAGCTATCTTCAGACTTCGTCCAGTTTTAACACTTCTCCTCTCATAGACAATAACAGATTTAACATTATGTTTTTGATCTTGCAGGACTTCTTTTAATGTTTCACACACAGATTCATTGGTGTCATTTTCAACTCTAAGTTTATCCAACAACATAGTTCCAATTCTAGTGTTATAATGCGCCTCGTCAGAAGCATTTACATGATGAATTCAAGTTTTGTAGTTTCAAGTAGTTTTTGATTCTTCTTCAGATTTAGCTTTTACTATGATTTTGTTTTTTTTCCACGGAGAATTTAAGATTGTCACAGCCAAGAATTTTCTTAAGTGAACGGTATATAACCAAGTCACTTAGAGGGGTTACTTCTTCACTTAAAGTGAGAGTGATATACTGAGCCCACACTGGAGGAGAAAAAGATCCTCAAGGGTCATTCTTTTAAATGTTCTTCTCCTTTGAGATTGAGTGTTTGGTACATATGGCTGTAAAGTAGCCATACTAGAGTTTTGGAGGGATTCCATGGCCAAGTCCTTTGAGGAAAGCATAGAGTCATCAGCAGAAATAAGGGGGGTTGACATAAAAACGAAGATATTTAATTCATCCAGATATTCCCCATACCCACCATGGAGTCACAATTAGAGGACAGGTCATCCCTTTAATTAGGGCTGTCCTAGGGGTAATATCCGGATATACACCGTACCCCCGGTGCTAAGGCGTCATGATGTCCGTCGAGATCACGACCCGGCACTGAGGACAGGGTTTGACATTAAACTTTCCCCTCGCTCGATCACGTCAGGTACTCGAGTTCTACGGGTGGAGAGGCATGCCGTCCAACTCCACCCTCCATCAACTCAAAGAGAGCAGTCAATTGAATGATCCAAAATCATGCCAAAGTCGTCAACGAAAGAGGAAGAAGGGAAGGGGAAAATTTACAGGAGGAGGAGTGAAGGAGTTAAAGGTCCCAATGATCAGTTGAATCCACAGCAGTGAGAGTAGGTGAAAAGAAGCATACTCTCTGCTCTGCTGTGGATCCCAAGCCCCCACCTCGTCAAGGGGTTGGGATCAGGGGAGTATTAGGCAGATGAGCGGGCCACATGATCATCCCAATGCAGTTAATTTCAAGAACAGACTGAAAAATTTTTTTAAGATCTCACTAACTAAATATTTCTTTTTCTTCATAATTCACCTTTGGGTTTCTCTGACTTTTTCTGTGTTCCTCACTCTTTAGCCTTTGAATGGTAAAAGATCTACAATTTCCTTCTGAGTTAAGCCTCTTCATTCTCTTTCCCTCTTTAATCCTGCAATATTGAATGGGATGGGAATACGTTGGGAGCGGCAAAAATTCTACTCAGTTTAACCTTAAGATTCGTGAGCAACTGGAGGATCAACTCTCTCTCTCTCTCTCTCTCTCTCTCTCTCTCTCTCTCTCTCTCTCTCTCTCTTTAAGCGTGCGTGTGTGATTCCAGCAAAGCTAACTAGACAGAATTACTTTGCAATTCCTATGAATGTCGTTTACAGCCATTCCGTTAATAAGCTAGAATGTTTCAACCAATCTTTAATAAGCGATTCACAGATGAGATATTATTGTGTGTGGATTATATTTATGATGAATATAAAAAGTAAAGAATATATCTCACAATGGATACTAATTTTCGTTATTAAGATAATGCCAAGATAGTGGGCCATTTTAGGACATAAGAATTTGTTCATCTACAAGAGCTGAAACTTCCATATGGGGCCCCAAAAGATATCCTTATCGTAAACAGTGGTCTTTTCTATGGCAAGAAATTGCATAGAATTGAAAATGTTGAGCTGGAAAATTTTAGCATTATGATAAAAAAGATCAGAAAGAGTGATAATCGTGGTGTTGAGTACAAAAGCTTCTTTACAGTCTCATTGCTTATAGAGGGACGAGGAGACATTATGACCTGAATGAAAATGATGCTTGATGATGTAAGGAGCTTTAGATTAAACAGGAAGTAAAAAAGTGGAGAAAAATAAATCGAACCCAGTATTTTACATTTTAGTCTATCAGAAACTGCTAATTTTAGGGATGCGAGAGAGATCTGGCATGCTGCGAGAAGATAAGAATGAACTAATTGTCTTTACCTAATCTTTTCCTACTGTTTTATTTCTAAGCCCATCATGACTGTCCTCCCCCAGTTGTTGTAGCAAAACTAGTGGATTTCATTGGAGATACAAGGTGTGCCGGCCCCATCTCGTCAAGTAGTTGCTTCTGGCACATTTTTCAATGAATATGGACATGTTTATTATTGCTTTCAACAATTTTTTTTAAATAATGTAAATACTGTTGTTATAGACGGTATTGTTGTTTATTGTTCTGATTTTTAGTGTTACTGTTGTTATGAGTCGTTTTATTGTTTTGCTGCTGATTTTCTGTTAGTTTTAATTCTTTCGGGAGACATTAAGTTGAACCCTGGGCCTGTTACTCGTTACAGTAAGAAAAATTGCAAAGTACTTTACCCAGATATTTTGGGCTTAAAATCAAATTTTCTTGATCTCCAGGGCTGTGCTCCTAACTACAGTTTGATGTTTTTATCTGAGACCCTTGCAAGCAGTAACAAGTGTTATGAATTTGACTAACTCACAACAAGTTACACTCAATATTCTAGAGGCAAACAACATCATATAATGGATGATAAGAAAATTCACTTCAAATTCACTTAGAGCTAATTTAATAATTATAAGTTCCCATATAAAATAATCACATATATAAATAAGGCTTCACTAGTGTCACAAAGAACACAATAAGAAGGTACTTACAGTTTCAATAATAACTTAAGATGTTAACACAAAGCAAGTCCAAAAGATCTCAATTTAAGGCCAGCAAGCAATATCCCAAGTAAAACTTAAAAGCTAAACCTTAAGGAGTCTAAAGAAAATTTCAAGAAAAGAAACTAACAAAAATAATGCAATGTTCACTCAACAGATGTCGCAGAAAGCTGTTAGCTAAATTTGAAAGATACAGGTACATAACACCCTCCCCTATGTTGAAATATCTGGAGATTTCAACAAAACAAATCTCTATCCTACACCATCTCTTGAGAGGATATCTGAACGAATGTTATCTTTGCCTCGAATATGCTTTATCTCGAGGTCGTAGGGTTGTAAAGCCAGCCACCATCGGGTTAATCGAAAATTCTTGTTCTTCATTCGTCGCAGAAACTTGAGAGGATGGTGATCCGAATACACAATCTTGAAAGGACTTCCTGACAAGTAGACCTCGAATTTCTCTAAAGCCAGTAGTAGTGCAAGGCTTTCCTTCTCTATAGTAGAGTAGTGCTTCTGATGGGGTTTGAATTTCTGAGACATATATGCCACAGGCTGTAGTACGTCTCGAGGCCACGTTGCAGCAAGACTTCACTCGCATCAACTTAACGAGAACGGCTGATTAAAGTCGGGTGCCTTTAACACAGGATGGGTAGCCAATAATCTCTTTGCCTTTGAGAACGCTTCTTCACAAGCAGAAGTCCAGTCAAATTTCTTCTTGCAACTCGTTAGTTCTGTCAACGGAGATACCACATCTGAAAAATTAGGACAAAATCTCCTATAATAACCAATCATGCCAAGTAATTTTTGTACTTCTCTCCGGTTTGTGGGTCTCCTAGCTGTAGAATTGCTTCAACTTTGGCGTCGACGGGGCGACTTCTTCACTCCCAATAACGTAACCCAAATACTGCAATTTGGCATGTCCAAAACTACTCTTTGCCAAATTTATTGTCAAATTTGCTCTTCTGAGTCTCGAATAAGGCCTTCAAAGTATTAATATGTTCCTCCCATGTTTCTGTAAAAATAACTATATCATCAAGATAAACTTTAACACAAGGTAAATCTTTTATTATATTATCCATCACTCTTTGAAAAATACTTGGTGCATTTTTAAGTCCGAAAGGTAAAACTTTATATTGGAAAAGACCATCTGGAGTAACAAAAGCAGTAAAAGGTCTTGCATCCAAAGCTATAGGAATGGAATAATATCCTTTGAGAAGATCAATTTTAGTTATGAACTTTGAATTACTTACAAGTCAATAAGATCATCTATCCTAGGTAAAGGATATGAATCAGACACAGTTACCTCATTCAATAACCGGAAATCTGTGCACAGTCTGTGAGTTCCATCTGGCTTTGCTACTAGAATACATGGCGAGGCCCATGGGCTATTACTAGATTCAGCAAAAGTTATTCTGAAGAAGAAAATCTACCTCCTTGTTCATGATTTCCTTTTTGTGGGGAGATAAGCGGTATGGTGCGCTTTTCACTGGGGTTACTTCAGGTTGCAATGTAATGCTATACTCAGCTTCACTTGTTATCGTAGGTATATCTCCACAAATTTCAGGAAAACCTTTTAACAGTTTCTTTATTTCTGCAGCTTGCGAAGAGGAAAGGTGATCCAATTTCTTATCAATCTTCTCAAGAAACAAAGTATTTTGCAGCAGAGCAGTTTCCACAGGGAGCTGGAAATCAGACTTTAAAAAAGATTCTTCATTAGTTACCAATTTAATCACATTACTAGTTGCCATTACATCACCATCATCATACTCATTCACGAAGACTTTCAACATGTTTACATGTACTTTCTTGCAATCTTTTCTTTTCCCTGGGGTAGATATGATATAGTTATCACCATTTCTACTTAACACTTTATATGGACCATTATATCTACTTTCAAAAGTTTTTCTCATAGGGGACATCATCAGCACAGAATCTCCTGGTGAAAATTCTCTTTTTCACTTTTAAATCAAATCTGTCTTTCATGTTACTTTGGGCCAATATCAAGTTCTTATGAGCAAATTCACGAGACTCATCCAGCTTACCTTTTAATTCCTTAGCATACTGGCTAAGGGAAATAGTACTTTCTTCATCCAACCATGTATCATATAATACCTTTAAGGGTCCTTTTACTGGTCGTCCATAAAGAAGTTCAGCCGGTGAATACCCTAAACTTTCTTGATGAGCATTTCCGAATAGCATAAAGTACAAACGGCACTCCTTCATCCCAATCACGCTGCTTTTCATGGCAATATTTCGTGAGACACTCATTAAACGTCTGGTGAAACCTTTCAATGACACCCTGGGACTGTGGGTGATAGACTGATGACAGTATGTGCTTAATCCCCATAGCTAACATAACTTGCTTAAAAGATCAGAGGTAAAATTAGTGCCTTGATCTGACTGAATTGTATGGGGTATGCCATACTGTGTAAATACTTTAATTAACGCAGGAATTAAAGTTTTAGTTCTAATGTTCCTAAGAGGATAAGCATCAGGGTAGCGAGTACTACTACACATAACTGTTAATAAATACTGATGTTTTTTAGTTTTAGGAAGAGGCCCAACACAGTCTATAAGAATTTTCTGGAATGGCTCCTTAACAACAGGGACAGGATGCAATGGAACAGGTTTTAAAACTTGGTTGGGCTTACCTACTTGTTGGCACACCGTACAAGACTTACAATACTCTTGTACATCTTTACGAATACCAGGCCAATAATAGTTCTGCAGGATTGCCAAGAGTGTCTTCTTAATTCCAAGGTGTACAAAAGAGACATCATGGGCTAGTTGCAATATGTCCCTCCTAAATTTCCTCAGTACTACAATCTGATACTTCACATTCCACGTAGCACTTGCAGGAGTATCTATGGCTCTATACTTTCTCATGAGGACTCCTCTCTTCAAGAAGCAGCAAACAGGCATAGTAGAGCAAAGACCCTCTGGTACTACTTCTTTGAAAAGTGGTTGCAGAGTTACATCTTCCTGTTGAGACTTGCAGAGTTACATCTTCCTGTTGAGACTTGATAAGATTGGCAGTATTAAAAGCAAGAGAACCATTAGAATCAGTCTCAATATTATTCATCATAGAGCTTTGTACATTCAAACCTAAATTTACAGAATCAGTACAAACAAAATTAGAGGGTGTTTGAACACTCTTTGTATCAACTAATACATGGTCAACAACAACATTAACAGCATTATCACTATTGCCTATACCAGTGTCATTCAATAAACTTGAGACACTAACCATCAAATCTGCATCAAGCACATGTTCAGTACATAGTTCCTTGCATTGATCCACATCCAAATTTACCACTGTACCTTTGTCCTCTGATACCTCTCCTAAAGTATCTTTAACTACACACGAGGGAAACAACGTTGGATTTTCCTTTTCCAACTTCAAAGTAGGGCTTTCTACCAATGGAATATCCACAACAATTGGATCAGGTACTACCAACTTCCCTGCCAAGTCGTTACCCATGAGGAATTCAACCCCTTTCACTGGTAAGGATTCTACAACACCAACCACGACATACTTCGTAAACAAATCACAGCTCAGATGCAACCTGCATAGGGGAATAGTTACAATTCCTCCTAAACTCTGAATTACCATCTTCTCACCGGTAAAGTGTTCCTCTATCCTGGGAATCTTTCCCTTTACCACCAAACTATGAGAAGAACCCGTATCTCTCATAATCCTCACAGAGATACCTGCCAGGTCATCCGACAGAGACAACTCCATCAAACATAAAAGAAGCAAATTCACCTTGTATGTCATCTTGCAGAATACCCTCCTTCAAACTTTGGATTTCACCCATAACCATCGTTGCTTTTCTTGTCACCTCATGTCCATCCTTTGACTTATTTGGACAGTTTCGTTTGATGTGACCATGCTTTCCACATGCAAAACATGTGAACCCAGGTAAACCATTACTATTACTACCACCAGAGCTATCATTATTATCTGCAGATGATTTACCTGTACCTGGAGATCTTTTGGACTGCCTAAACCTATAGTGGGAAGGCTTGAGTAGACTATAATTTTCAGCTAAAGAAGCAGCTCTTTGAACTGTTGAAACTTCACGTTCAAATAAATAAGTTTGTACATCATAAGGAATCCCTTTCATAAATTGTTCAAGTAAAACCAACTCACTGTATTCTTCCATATTTGTGACACTAGCAGCCTTAATCCATTTATTATGATACTTTACTACCTTATGTGAATATTCTACGTAAGATTCACTATCCATCTTGCGATATCTACGGAACTTCTCACGGTAATATTCAGGAGTTAATTCATAAACTTTAAGAATTATTTCTTTAACAATTTCATAATCTTTAGATTCAGCCAAAGTCATTGACAGAAATGCAGTTCGCCCCTTACCCTTAAGTGCGGATTGAAGAATTACCGACCAATACTCAACAGGCCACTTCAAACTAAGAGCAAGCTTTTCAAATAATGAAAAAAACTCGTCTGGATCATTCTCATCAAATATAGGTACCATCTTCGCTACTTTAGTCACATCAAAGAATTTAGATTCATTTTCACCTTCACTTTCACTTTCACTCGAGTCTTTAATTTTCAACTCTCTCTTCTTTGTCAGAAGCTCCAACTTATTTTTGTGTTCCCTCTCTTCTCTCTGAACCCTGTCTTTTCGTTCACATTCTCCTCTCTCAATCCTATCTTTTCGTTCACGTTCTTCTTTCTCGCGCATATACTGTATTTCTAACCTCTTAGCAGCTAACACAGTTTCTCCCTCATCACACAAATCGTATATCTCAGCGGACAAAATATTCTCCTCAACCAAATTGTTAATTACCTTGTTTTTAATTTGCAATTTACGCCAAGACTTTTTAATACCGATTTCATAATGTAGAGCAATTGCTATCCAGTCGTCTTTCTTTTACGTTATGAGTGCTAAGATATGATACAGTAGGACTGCTAATGAAATCTTCTAATATGAAAGCATCCATTGCGAGTAGTTAAAATGATACAAAGTTCAAAGGTTATACAAGCAAAACAAGAGTAAATAGTGATAAAACTAATCCTGGTTCTTAAATATATACCACTAATTTATACAAGGCAATACATCAATGCAATACATTTTCATACACCAAAAATAAGGAATGACAAGTTATATGCTAAGCACTTCATTACGTAACATTTTTTCAAAGAGGCGGCAAAAGTAAACTAAACTAATGTAATTACTTACGAGGTTCATGAACGAATTAGCACAAATTATAAACATTAACACGAACTAGAATTATCAATCTAATCTTATCACTGATAGTCAATCAATTCTCGGATAGTTCGATCCCGGACAGGCCCCATTTGTTATGAATTTGACTAACTCACAACAAGTTACACTCAATATTCTAGAGGCAAACAACATCATATAATGGATGATAAGAAAATTCACTTCAAATTCACTTAGAGCTAATTTAATAATTATAAGTTCCCATATAAAATAATCACATATATAAATAAGGCTTCACTAGTGTCACAAAGAACACAATAAGAAGGTACTTACAGTTTCAATAATAACTTAAGATGTTAACACAAAGCAAGTCCAAAAGATCTCAATTTAAGGCCAGCAAGCAATATCCCAAGTAAACTTAAAAGCTAAACCTTAAGGGAGTCTAAAGAAAAATTTCAAGAAAAGAAACTAACAAAAATAATGCAATGTTCACTCAACAGATGTCGCAGAAAGCTCTGTTAGCTAAATTTGAAAGATACAGGTACATAACACAAGCCAAAGGCTGTGTTTTTAATGCCGGGGTTTGATGGCCCTGACTTTATTTATTGTCGTAACATTCCACATGCACAAAATATGGCTGTATACACTAATTCAGGATGACCTATTTATTGGCAGAAAAGTTTGGAGTGTAGTTGCCGTGAAGTTCTTAATTTTAAAATCGTCAGTAAGTTCTATGTTTACGTATTTGCTGTTTACCGCAATCCAGATATCGATGATTCTATACATGACTGTCTTTTGGAAATCATTAGCGGCTCACTCACAGGATTCGAAAGTTTCATTCGTTATTTGTGGAGCCTGAATGCAAAGCTTAGTGAGAGGCTAATTCAAATTACACAGATCAATATGGCCGGTCTGCTCTCGAGTTATGTGTATCCTCTGATTTTGTGCAGCTAACTGAGGAACTCACACATATTTCTGGTAATAGACTAGACCTCATATTCACAGATCTTCCAGCTATTGTGAAGTTCAAGGTCTTGGAATATATAGGCACTTCTGATCATTGCGCCATTGAGATGGACATATCTGTCAATCAGTAAACTCCTAATGCCACCATTGGAAAAACGGTCTGGCTAAAATACAGGGCCAATTGGGATAAAATTATTGAAGCTTATCAGGTTCTTAATATTTCAGATGCTATATTAGATCCTAATACCAAGAAGAAGTTAAATGAAATGCTGATGGCTATTGTAGTAAGGTATGTCCCTAGAAAAGTCCTTAAATTTAGGACAAATGACCAGTCATGGTTTGATGATTCATGTAGACAAGCCTACCATGACAAACAGACAAAATTCAACACATGGAGACGAACTCATTCAAATGAAAATTACATAATTTTTGTTGAGTCTCGCCGCGCTGCAAATGGAACTTACCATACAACCGAGAGAAATTACAATAATTCCTTGAAGAGGAAACTTAAAGGAATTACTCAGCCTCATCTGTGGTGTACCGAATTGGCATCATCTATCTTTGGGTCAGGCTCATCTTCCATTCCACCACTACTAACAGATGATGGTAGATTGGTTATTGGCCCTAGGGAAAAGGCTGAGCTGCTTCATCGAGCTTTTGAAGCTAAGCAGTCAGCTGAGGATGTCCCTCTCCCAGATATTTTTCATTCCATACCTATTCTTTAAATATTTACATTCTGCTCCAGGGATGCTAAGAAAATTCTGGATAATCTTGTTAGCTGGGATGAAAATCCTGATAGCTTCTTCCTATGTTTTTTTAAAAAAGTTTCTAGTGTGTTGTCTCCCAAGATTAGTAGAATCTATAGATATTTATGTTGACTTAGTATTTTGTGATGAGCGCAAACCTAGTAATACAGTGTCTGTTCAATAGAGTGGCATACTGCAGACAGCAGTAACTATAGGCCAAGCTCTATTCTCCCTGTGCTCTCCAAAGTTGCTGAAAAACTTATTTTTAAGCCACTATATAAGTATGTGGAAAATAAAGGATTACTAGCTGATAGTCAATATACATAAAGGAAGCAGTTAGGCATCTGTGATGCTCTTTTAGACTTAACATGCAATTTGCAAAGGAACCTTGATAGGGGTTTTGAGTGTAGAACAATTCTAATAGATTTTAGTGCTGCATTAGATTTAGTAAATCACAAGGCACTTATTTATAAACTTTAGAATCTTGGAGTAGTTGGATATGTTTTAGGATTACTTCAAGATTTCCTTACAGGTAGGCAGCAGCGAGTTGCTGTGGATGAGATCTTTAGTTAGCCAAGGCCTATTTTGTCTGTAGTTCCACAGGGCAGTGTTTTTGGTCCATTGCTATTTTTAGGGTATACAAGTGATGTGGTTGTTGGCCTGGAAAACATGATTGTTCAGTATGCCCATGATGCAACTTTTGTAGGTATAGTGAAGTCTCCATTTATGAGAAATGAATCGGCCTTCAGCCTCATTCGGGACACGGACCGGATCAGTGAATGGTGTAGTCGGTGGGGTATGCAGCTGAACTCCAGTAAAACGAAAACACTGTTTATTAGCAGATCTCATACAGATTTTCCACCCCTCCCTCCCCTTCAGGTGGATGAAACTTTGCTGAATGAGTCTGAAGCTTTAATAATTAATCTAGGTGTAAGTTTTGACTTGCATCTAACTTTTGAGAAACATCTAATGGAAGTTTCAGTAAATGCCTAACGAAAGTTAGGTGTTGTTCGTAAGGCCTCACATATTTATAACAGTGATAAAATCACTGTAATCTGTTGTAGGTCATTTATGCTTCCTTTACTTGAATACTGTTCTCCAGTGTGGATGTCTGCTTCTGCTAGAGATTTATCGCTTTTAGATAGAGTGGTTCGTGGTGGTAGGTTCCTGTTTCCTGATAGTAGTAGTTATGACTTGGACCATCGACGGATGGCCTCTTGTTTGTCACTTTTTTATAAGTTGTATTTCAATAGACATCTTTTACATTCGCAGTTGGTCTCTGATCCCCTTTACCTGCCGAGAGCATGGTGATTCGCTGAACAACAGCACCAATTTGCATTAATTTTCCTCTCTGTCGAACTTCTCAGTTCCAGAGGTCCTTTATTCCTCACACCGTTGGACTGTGGAACAGCTTCCCAGGGGATGTCGAGAAGATGCAACGCATTACTACCTTAATACTATTCTCCTTGCATTTTAATACATTTTTATCTATTTATTATTGTATTAATTTATTTTTTCTTTTTTAATAAGTGGGATCTCTTCCTTTTGTATTTTCCTTTACCTCCTCCTACTTCTTCCTAATGAACATCATATTCTTTGGAAGCTTGAATTTCAAGCTTCCAAGCTTCCATATGAATAGGTTTCATCTTCTGAATAATAATAATACTGAGTCTCCGGTGTCTGCCAGTTCCATTATGTACTCCTCCGTTTGAAGAGTGGAACAAGATAAGAAGAACGGAATGGTTCCCATGGCAGCAGACTTTCAAATAGTCACAGAAACAGCAAAATTTGAACCATTTAGTTGAGGTCCTACCTATGCCGTTCATCCCTTCCAGAAATGTCCCGCTGACACAACACCGACAACATTTGAAAACATATTTTCTTTGAAGTAGGAAACTGAATGATCCCTTTCATAATACAATAAATGTAAAAAAAAGGAGGGGGGAACTCATTTAACATATTAACATGGTCATCTACACTAAGAATTTAGGACAAGTAAATGAAATACTAAATATATAAAATAACAGCCCTTTAATATGATTTCTTAAAGGACATTATAGCTGAGTGGCAAATTTAGTCGAAATCTGGATTCTGTGTTGCCTTACAAAATTAAAAGCATCTGCGAGCACCGACAGCAACAATAGCTTCTCCACCAACGACGAAATAAAAGAATTAATCTAATTTCATGGTCTCGTTCGCAGTTGTACAAAGGACCATTTAATTAATGCTATCCAAGGTTTCAGATGGAAATAGGACATAACTTCCCCTTTGTACACAGAGGGCTTTGTAAAAGCTCCGTCTAAAAATATTCTTCTTGGGGAATTGTGGCGCACCTCTCCAGTTAGAGAAAATTAAATTATTCCACAAAATTAATCAAAATTAAATTTTACCTTTGTCCTACGCTCTTGGGTCTTTCTGTTGCCACAACCTAAGGAGCTTTTTTATAGACTTACAGTACAGAGGTACGTTTTTATTAACTTATCACTATTTCTTTTTTAAAAATGATATTCTACTTATTTTTTCCACACATAACCACTCACCGCCCACTCTCACACATATAATATTATATTTATTTATATATATATATATATATATATATATATATATATATATATATATATATATATATATATATAAAATATATATATATATATATATATATATATATATATATATATATATATATATATATATATATATATATATATATATATATATGTATGTAAGTATATATATATGTATGTATGTATGCACATATATATATATATATATATATATATATATATATATATATATATATATATATATATATATATATATATATATATATATATATATATATATATATATATATATATATATATATATATATATATATATATATATATATATATATGTATATATATATATATATATATATATATATATATATATATATATATATATATATATATATATATATATATATGTGTGTGTGTGTGTGTGTGTATGTGTGTGTGTGTGTGTGTGTGTGTAAGAGGTTTCCTTAAAGAGCAAAATTCCAAAGAAAATCAGCACTAGATTCATCCTGCTGCTGAATCAATTATGAAATCCCTTGAAGGAAGCTCTATCTTTGGCATTCACTGCACGAAGGGGTTATCGTCAAAATCTGTAACTAAGGCCTGCTTGCGTGGAATCATTCACTCCAAAATGCAAATATCATTGCTTTTTCTGGATACTATTTGTAACGGCCTCCGCCTGTGTATGTATGCAGTGCTTGTAATTCCTCCTCTCCTCCTTTCCCCAGCAACCACGAAACATTGACAATCCTCCCGTCAGGGGATAGCGCCGTCAGTGCACCTCATGCGGCACACTGTAGGCATTACTTAAGGTTCTGTGCAGCGTGCATTCGGCCCCTAGCTGCAACCCCTTTCGTTCCTTTTGCTGTACCTCTTTTCATATTCTCATTCTTCCATCTTACTTTCCACCCTCTCCTAACAATTGATTCATAGTGCAACTGTAAGGTTTTCCTCCTGTTATGCCTTTCACACCTTTTACTGTCAATTTCCGTTTCAGCGCTGAATGACCTCATAGGTCCCAGTACTTGGCCTTTCAATTCAGTTCAGTTCATTGATAATCCTTTTCACATCTTAGCTTACTGATTAGCATAAACTTCAAGGAAGAGCCTTATCAACAGCCTCCGGTTTTTTCTTTTGTTTTCTTTGCATTTCTATCAACAAATGTCAATAAAGGAAAGTTGCTTTCATAATTCCTCGGTACATTCCAGCTTTTGTTTCTCTAGAAACTCTCTAACTCCTGCTATTTTATTTGCTTTACATCTTAATTTTCACAATTTTATATAATTCACTTTTATACACCAATATGAGTCAACCTCCTCGGTTCTTTCTTAATTCCTACCTTAATATTCCCATCTCTCTACCGGCTGTCGTTCATTTACTTTAAACTCTTTCCTTCACAGTCTCCGGATAACACTGTTTCGATGATGACAGTCACAAACCCACAAGACTACATAAAATGCAGAGTATCTTATCACGCTAATAAACTTGATACCTCCTCTTTTATTGTCCTTACCTACTTATCTATGTAAAAAAGAGAACTATAAACCCATAGCAGTTCATAAACTGCAGTTAAGCCATTCTCCCGTGGTCTTTCTTTTAAAAAACATTTTCTCTGGAATTAAACTCATCTGATCTGCCAACAAGGCATATCCAATGAACGGGAAAAAGATAGACCGTCGTAAAAGAATATATAACAGGTGAATGTAAATGTGTTTTGGAGATTTTGGAGAAAGTGCCCAGGAGCCACGCCTCTGGAAACAGAGGGTCAAAGAAATATGGCGTCGATGTAGAGAGGTGGGGAGTTTGGATAAGTTGTGTGCGACCCGTAGTGCATTACTGGTAAGTAATGCACTATAGAAGCATCATCCTAGGAGGTGTTTCTTTGATTCTGGTGAAGCGTACCCCTACAACAGCATGAAAACATAGGCACTTCACGCAATACAATAAAATAAGAATTCAAACTTTAGCTATACACTTTTCATTACACTATACATTATATATATCAACTTCTTATATATATCAACAATTAAACAATTGATAATCTATTTACAAGGAGAATTAATTTCATAGTCAAATACGTCAAAATATCTCACATTTGGCAGTAAAACATTATTCGCTCAGGTTTTCGAAATTAGGCTTTTTTCCTTCCTCACTTCCTCCGTTCCTTTGATGCTATCCTCCTAAACTCTCTTTGTTATTCGTCTCTCAGAAGTGATAGTTAGCGGAACAAAGGACCTGATGAACACGAGGAAAAAAGTTCGTTTGAAATCCAGTTAAATCTTCACGAGCCGCATGATCACGTTATTTAGATATTCATTCATTTTATTACGTCATTCTTACAATGTGAACTCTTTTCTTCACTAACCGCCACCCCCAACCCCCCATCTCTCTCTCTCTCTCTCTCTCTCTCTCTCTCTCCTAAATATCACTGATCCGTAAAACACCTTGATCCTTGGCTAGTTTATCAATAATTTGGATCAGCGTTATCTTACTTAGATATGCAACTGCATGTTCAAGAGTGTAATCTAAGTTAGTTTATATATATTACTAGCTGACCAACCCGGCACTGCTCAGGAAAACTCTGAAGGACTAGAGGAATTTATTTCTTGATAGAAATTCATTTCTCGTCATAATGTCCTTTTTCCAGGATTCCACAATAAGCTGTAGGTCCCGTTGCAAATAACCAGTGGTGACTTAGCCACGTAAAATCCATAAGTCTAATCCTTCCCATTTAGCCCTAGGAGCTGTTAACCAGCTCAGTGGTCTGGTTAAACTAAGATATACTTAACTTCTGAAGGACTCAGAAAAATTTTTTGCACATCGCTGTTCTGACTGTCCTTTTTATCCAGGAATTACTGTGCTGACTGTCCCTTCTATCCAAATATTACTGTGGTGACTTTCCCATCTATCCAAATATTACTGCGCTGACTGTTCCATTTATACAGTTATTACTGTTGTGAATCACGTCTTACTGTGCTGCCTGTCCTTTTATCCAAGTATTACTGTGGTGGCTGTCCCTTTTGTCCAGAAATTAATGTACTAATTGTCCCTTTTATCTAAAAATTGCTGTCCTGACTCCCATTTATCCAAACATTACTGTGATGACTTTCCCATTTATCCAGGTATTACTGTGGTGACTGCCAATTTTATCCAGGGGTTACTGTTCTGGATGTCCTTTTTATCCAGGGTTTACTGAGGTGACCGTTCCCCAGATATTACTGTGCTGACTGTCCCATTTACCCGCCACTGAACCTAAACATAACTCCCCCCTTAACTGAAACACCCCACTAAACCTAAACATACACCCCTATTAAACCTAAACAAACCCCCTTGTAAACCTAAGCACACCCCCTGCTAAACCTAAACACATCCCCACTAAACCTAAACACACACCCCCTGCTAAATTTAAGCACAGACCTTGATACAGAATTATTAATCACAGGAAAGAATAGCATTTTCAATAATATATTTGTTTGGTATCGAGTACATGAAATCAGGTATAAAACCGTAGAGTTTATTTTCCACGTAACTTACAAATGGAAGAGTCGAAGGGGATGGGGGAAGGGGAAGTGGAAAGATTTCTCTTCAAGAAATACAGGATTGAAACCTACCCTACTGTCTAAGCTGGGTAATTTTAAATGATGGCCGTGGCAAATTTTGTCTAGGTCAGTCAATCGGTTCAAGAATTTCTATAAAACACTGAACAAACAAACTTACATACAAACTTACAAACATTCTCTTTTATATACAAGATATACTGTATATATGAGAGAGAGAGAGAGAGAGAGAGAGAGAGAGAGAGAGAGAGAGAGAGAGAGAGAGAGAGAGAGAGACAGAGAGATTTAATCTTTAGATGAATAAAGAGAGAAAGATTTCTGAATTATATGTAGAGACTGAAAAGAAATTTTAATTCAGATCTAAATAGAAATTAAATATTCATCCCCATTCCTCATTTGTGCCTGCAGCTTCCCTTCCATGAAACGATTTCTAACATGACATTTGTAACGATTCCTTCAATAAAATTCGGATACTTGATAATGTGGACTGTTTGTCCAAGAAAGCTTGTAACTTTTTCTGAATAAAAACTCCGTTAAATACCATCCAGTTTGAATGAGGTCCTTTTCGTAACTCTACTAATGCACAGAACAGTTGTGTATGTGATAAAAGTTAATATATATATATATATATATATATATATATATATATATATATATATATATATATATATATATATATATATATATATATATATATATATATATATATGTGTGTGTGTGTGTGTGTGTGTGTGTGTGTGTGTGTGTGTGTGTGTGTGTGTGTATGTATGTGTGTATACATATTCTTTATGAGCATATTATTTAAGGAAACTTTTAAGACTGAAGCTACTATGCAGTAATTATTCTCATTTGCTCTCTTTACCAGAAATGTCAATATATTCAAGAGGATTTTTAATCCTAGCGTCAGAAAATCCCATCTACTTCAAACATACACAAGTTCGTTTCACGAGTTCAGTCCAACGCTGCTAATGTGAAATTATTCAATTTATGTAAGAGGTTAGAATTAAAACATAAGTATGGGTGGCATGATTCCCCACCCCCATCCACTCTCTCTCTCTCTCTCTCTCTCTCTCTCTCTCTCTCTCTCTCTCTCTCTCTCTCTCTCTCTCTCCACAGTTTATTCCCTTTTTGTCTCTGTCTGTCTCAGTGATCTGGTAAAACTAAGGTATACTTACTTACTCTCATTATAAAAGACGCTTATTCAGTATTGCCGGAGCCCTTCCCTCTTCCTCTAATGACTCAGCGAGTTCCTTGGATTTCATTTTGGGTATTCAGCGACATTTTCGATGGTTCAAATTTGCCCGAAATTTAATGAAGGAATCATTACAAATGTCATTTCAGAAATCGTTTCATGGAAGGGAAAAGGAAAAGGACGGAAAGGAGGAATGGGGATGAATGGAGAAGAAGAAGGAGGTGGAGGGGGAGGAGTAAGAGGAGGGGAGGAGTGGAAGGAGGAGGAGGAGGAGGATTCTATTATCTCTTGAAGATGATGGCCATTCTCTGACAGCGTCTTTAACGGTCCTAAATTTGGTTGTTATAGGAGAGTTATTCCAGGCTCGTTGCCATTGTTTCCCAGTACCAGTGAGTTAATCGCATTTAGCCAATCTTCGACTGGGAAATGGAATTGAAAAAAGGGTAATCTTATTGCTTCTTTTACTTCAATATCCGCTCTATTGTTTCCTTCAATTCCTTCATGTGATGGAATCCAACACATCGTAATTTTCACGTGAATTGTTTCATTCAGTGTAGCATTAGCTTAATATCGGATACGAAAGGGTACTTTAAATTATATGATTTTAGGGTTTCAACTACGGTACGCTTTTTGAGTCACTACATATATCATGACATCATTTAACTTCTTTAAGAATATTGTTTCTATTGCATTTTAATGGTACATAATTCTGCTGCATAAGTAGATGCTTGCAATGGCAAAGGCTTTTACCTTGAAAAATTCCGAGATATTACTGAACAGCCAAGTTGAATGAGCCAACCCTTTCATGTGTTTCAAGTCCATCTGTGTGTATTTCATATTTTCCACTATGCCTCCATTTAAAAAAGACTGATCTTTATAGCGTCATTTTTTTCCTTCGAAAGATATATACAGAGACGTGAATGTGAAACTTTAGAAAAACAAGAAAAAATGCGCCGAAGTTTCTTCGAACTTCTGTGTATAATCAAAGCCACGGAAAATAGACCTATCTTTCGGTTGTCTCTCTATAATACTGTATAAGCCGCGGACTATGAAACTTTAACCGTGGCCAGGTGATGGCATTTCCTATATCGTTGCCAGCAGCACGATTATGGCTAACTTTAAACTTACATAAAATAAAAATTACCGAGGCTAGAGGCCTGCAATTTGGTGCGTTTGGTGACTGGAGGGTGGATGATCAAGATACCAATTTGCAGCCCTCTAGCCTCAGTAGTTCTTAAGATCTGAGGCCAGAGAGAAAAAGTGCAGATAGAAAAAAGCGGGGACAGACAAAGCCAGCACAATAGTTTTCTTTAAGAGAAAACCAAAAGTGAAATGAAGATTTAATGCGGTGGCTCATGAGTAATCTCGTCGTCATTTGATTGACCAGAAGCAGAGTCACGTGGCAGTTCCGGTCGTCTTCCTTGCAAATCCTTCCAGAGCAGTTCAGAACAACATCCTGATCTCTCCCATCCAGTTGGTGTGATCGGATATCGCTGCGAAATCCCCTTTATTGGACGTTGTGGATTATTCCTTTATCCTCAACACGTCCTCTTTCAGATAAACGCTGCACCTTCCAATAACCATTCCGCACAGCAGAACTTTCAGGACGATTTCGTTTGCGGTTATTGGAATCTCTGTGTGAAGGAATAAGAAAAAAGAATACTCGAATGCTAGAAATAAGTTTGTTTCTAATGTTAAACAAGGAAAACATGCGCTGAAGTTTCCTCAGGGCAATCAAGTTTTCTGTACAGAGCATAAGCCACCGAAAATAGATTTATCTTTCGGTAGTCTCGGTATGATGCTGTATGAGCCGCCGCCTATGAATCTTTAACCACGGCCCGGTGGAGGCCTGTCCTATATCGTTGCCAGATGCCCGATTATGGCTAACTTTAACCTTGAATAAAATAAAAACTACTGAGGCTAGAGGGCTGCAATTTGGTATGTTTGATGACTGGAAGGTGGATGATCAATATACCAATTTGCAGCCCTCTAGCCTCAGTAGTTTTTAAGATCTGAAGGCGGACAGAAAAAGTGGGAGGTGGCAGAAAAAGTGCGGACGGACGGACAAAGCCAGCACAATAGTTTCTTTTAGAGAAAACTCAAAACCTTTGTATATGAAAGTAGCCAGGAGAGTAATAAGTCTCGCGAAATTATTTTCCGTATATGTTGTTTTTATCCAGCCTATTATGAAAAACATGTTGCAAAGGAATTATCTATTCAGGGTCTTCATCCTTATTTTCTATAAGAAGCTAAAATTGAAAAAGATCAAGAAAATTTGATCAAAGGAAACAAGTTTCACCCAAATTCTAAATTGTAGGTTTTAGTTCAGCCAATCTTTTGATCTAAGGGCATTTCACATATACAATATTATATTTGCTGGTAGTATTATTTTTGAAATGGCTTATTGCTTCGAAATAAAAGGAAGAAAATAGAGAAAAAGGTTGTTATAAGAAACTTGGTAAATTATTCACCAGAAATCCTGCAATACTGAAAGATTTTTATCTGCCCTCGCTGTCAAAGGGACAGCAGAGCAAATTACAGATTTCTTGAAAAAGAAACTTTTTCTCATTTGTAATTGAGCCTTATGCTGATGCCACAATACAAAATACTTGATATAAAATTAATCTGCTACCAAATATGTATCTGTTATCGCGAATTTAGCCCGAAATAACTTTCAAAAGTCCTTTCACCTAGTAGGTGGCTTCAGTGAAAATGCACACAAAGACTTATGGGTACATCGCCAGTAGCTGCTAAATCAAATGGAAGTTAAAAATACAAATAAATAAAAAGATCATCATACAGAATTATACCAAATGTGGAGAGTTAAGGGATGTTAATCTATCAGAATTTCTTGGTCATATAGGCAGAGAGAAAGACGTCAGTTTATTGAATAATGAGCATCATATGGGAGATTTCGGAGGATGGAAAAGGAAGCAGAGACATTACCAGCAGTATATATGGGGTGAATAGGCGTCGTTCGGGAGGACCTAAGCAACAAGGGATCGTTGGAAGTCAGGCCAAGACATTCATCAAATCAGCAATAGAAAAAAAAGTCGTCAAATGCTCAGCTGTCCAAACGGGAAACCTGATATATCCGACTGTAGTAGTTTTTAGTTTTCTGTAAAAGAAAACTATTGTGCCGGCTTTCTGTCCGTCCGCACTTTCTCTGTCCGCACTTTTTCCGTCCGCCCTCAGATCTTAAAAACTACTGAGGCTAGAGGGCTGCAAATTGGCATGGTGATCAACCACCCTCCAATCATCAATCATAACAAATTGCAGCGCTCTAGCCTCAGTAGTTTTGATTTTATTTAAGGTTAAAGTTAGTCATAATCGTTCGTCTGACAACGATATAAGACAGGCCACAACCGGGTCGCGGATAAAGTTTCATGGGCACCGGCTCATAAAGCATTATATCGAGACCACCGAAAGATAGATCTATTTTCGGTGGCTTTGATTATATGCTGTACAGGAAACTCGATTGCGCCGAAGAAACCGGCGCACTTTTTCCTTGTTTTTTACGATATGACTCCGTTTTACTGTATATCATTAAGATCTAATTAAAATAACTAAGAAAGGCACGTTTCCTTAAATCATAACACACATAAACTGATTCTTTGAAAAGGGGAGTTATGAAATAAAAGGGGAAAGGAATTAGAACAAAAACAGTCAGATTAACGTCATCAACTGGATTATGATAAAATCTTTTGAAAATAAATGGATGTATTTAAAAAAACAAGTGAAGTATTTCGTAGTTTTCCTGCCATTTTGCCGAGGCATATAGTTTGCTCCAGAATCCTTCCAAATTCAAATGAAAGAGAGAGAGGGGCGGGGATAAAACACAACCTTGCCGTCTTTCTCAGGCCATCTCCTGACAAAATAAAGCGAAGATCAGACCTTCAAGAGGTTTAAAGAGAGACCGAGTTGGTGGTTTAATTGGCTGAAAGCAAACAAGCTTTTCTCGTCCACTCTGACCTCCCTTGTTTCGTGTAGTTGGGGTTTTTGAGTGACAAATATCGTAGCTTTGTGAGAACCAGCAAACACGGACGCGGTGGTCTTTGAAGATGTTCCATCAACCAGTAAGCAATATTGGACATTTTTCTAAGTGCCAATGAAATTCCAGGAAAAACAAATGTGGCATTTTCATTTAAGTTAGTTATTAATGTATATCTTATCCGACCCACATAAGACGTTCTTTTATCTCAGCGCTGACTATTTCTCGTTCGGCCTAGAAAAGGTTTTGAGATTAAAGGAATTCGACATATGTAATATTTTTTTTTATTTATGATGAAATTTCAAAACCAAAATACAGGAGCAACATGTAGCCCTGACGTGTTACTGAGCTCTGATCGGTTCAATAAGCATAAGGAATAATCAGAAATAGTGATAATGAGATATTAAGCCTCAGATATGGTTTAAATGCATAGAAGACATGCCAAGTATCATATTTATAGCAGAATGGGAAAAGGATGCTTAATTCTCTGTCCTTAATATACACACAGGGTGTCCATAAAATCTCTTCACAATTTAAAAAAATACTACAAAAGCAAATGAACAGACAAATATGTGAAAATTATTACAAAATGAGGTACTGAAGTTTTTTTTTGCTTCATTTAATACACATCAATCTGGGCACCATTAGCTGGACGAAGCACATCAAGACGGTATTCAATTTCTCGCCACGTTCTCTGTAGCATAGCCTCGTCAGTGGTGGCAATGACATCAGTGATCATTTGCTTAAGATAGTGATGTCCCGTATCTTTGTTCGATACATGATATCTTTAACATAACCCAAAAGAAAGAAGTCCAGGGGAGTGATATCTGGTGAACGAGGTGGCCAGGGAAATGGGCCATCCCTTCCAGTCCACCGGTCTGGAAGTGTTTGATTTAGGAACCCACGAACATGTAGTCCCCAATGTGGTGGCACCATTGTGCTGGAAAATGATGGTTGGTTGAAGGTCATCTAGTTGTGTTGCCACATTTTCAGTCAAAAGGTCAAGGTAAACATCTGCAGTAATTGATGTCTCGTTAAAGAAAAATGGACCAATGATTCGATTGCACATGATCCAACACCACACATTCACCTTTGGACTGTCTTGGTGAAGTTCCCTGGTCACATGAGGATGATCTGATCCCAAGATTCTCACATTATGTGTGTTCAGTTTCCCTGAAACATGAAAGGTTACCTCATCACTAAAACAAACTCGGCTGAGGAACGTTTCATCCTCAGAAATTCGTTCCAGCATGTTAACTGCAAACTCTTTTCATCTTGGTTTATCCTTTGGCTTGAATGCCTGTATGAGTTGCACTTTGTAAGCGTAAAATCACAAGTTCTTGTGTAGTACTTTGTGCACTGTTGAACCTGGTAGCTGTAAGTGTCTGGCAGCAGTACGGATGGACTTGTAGGAGAACGGTCAAAGGCTTGTCTTACACGATCAATGTTTTCCTCAGATGTTCTTGGTCGTCCACTCCTCTCTTTATCCAACACTGCCCTTGTCTCCATAAATTTCTTGTGCCACGCACGAATTGACGGACGTGACGATGGATCTTTTCCATACTTAGTTCTGTAGTTTCGCTGAGTTTGCGCATCCGATTTTATTTCAATAAACCATGACACACATTGCGCCTTTTCTTTAGGGGTAGCCATTTTTAAGGATTCATTTAACAGCATCTCTTTCATCAACAGGCTACCTGAAATACACAAATACAGTGTGAATGAAAACTTTTATAGCTGCTGAGTACGTAACACAAATCTGATTAAGATATCTCATCAATAGCTTTTGGAATATAATTTTTGAATTGTAAAGAGACTTTATGGACACCCTGTTTAATGACTGTAGTCACAAAAAGTACAGAATTTATAAACCGTCCAATTTCTCATTATATCTCATTCCTTTATTTAGTTATCATAGACTGGTACGTGGCTTATTTTTCTGTACCATGAGGATTTATTTCCCTGGATATTAATATGCGTATATGTATTTAATTCAGGAGCAAATTTCTTTCCATAAGTACCACAACTACATAAAGAAAAGTTGTTTATAAATCTAATCAATATTTTTCCTACCAATGATGGCAGAATCCATAAGAAGTACTGTGTTGCAATACTCAATACCATCGATTCCACTGACACTTATCTCTGCGATGAGTGAAACGCCCAAAAATATTGATAAATACAAGCTACTTTGTCAGGGCAGGAACAAGTCTTAGATATCCAGAAGAACAATGGAACGCAAACGAATGACTAAAAACACCTGTCACACTTTTGTCATGTTCAGTCATGTACAGTACATAGTGCCAACAACAGTATACAATGAGCGGCATTTCAGTGTTCTCCGGTCGTTTTCAAAGTCAGGTGCATGAAGCTGCTTCAGTTCAGCAGATTAACAAGATGATTCTGTGCCATCGGTCATGGATACCGGGTAACATTAGCCATTACCTTCTTGGAAGCAGTTTGGTGGATGACATTCTCTGTTCTCGGGGATTACTCGGAGTCCCTTGCGCCCTCTGTACGCTCACTGCCGGTGACTCGTCCCTCTGTCCAGCTTTGTAGAAAAAACAACAATCCAGGGTACTTCCAAACATCTTATTGTCTGTAATTTGGAAAAGAGGAGGTTATTTCCACACACACACACACACAAATATATATATATATATATATATATATATATATATATATATATATATATATATATATATATATATATATATATATATATATATATATATATATATATATATATATATATATATATATATATATATATATATATATATATATATATATATATATATATATATATATATATATATATATATATATATATATATATATATATATATATATATATATAAAATTGTAAAAGCCACAACGCCCTCTTAACGTCTCAAATTCTTCACACTTTTTGAATACGCTGGTCACTACAAAGCCTTAGCTCCAAATGCAAGAAATATGAGGTAGTTTTGATGTCGGGTCTAAATTAGAGTTATATTCATATAATGGTATATTTGTTCTTTGAAAGTTTTCCTTATATAACAAATTTTTTCCACAGTTTTTGTTCGTAACAATATTGCTAATATTAACATAGCAACATCTATTGTGCTTTCCATCCCTTTGATTAAGTGGAACCAGAAATAAAGCAGGTATTCGAAGCGAGCGACTCTTCATGCAAACTTGAAATCGGGATGAAGCAGTAAACCATAGGACTATAGCCTGTAAACAGAATTCGGAAGGGTATTACACGGGACAAAATGGTTGTACAACATGGGTACATTGCATGCAGTGAGGAATTACATGTGAGCACTAGGGAAAGATGCATTAAACTGACGGATAAAGATGAAAGATAAAAAAAAAGGATGATGACTGATGGACAGATGATTAAGTATTAAACAGATTAGTTGGCTTGCGAACTGACAGTCGACTCGGCAGAGCTGACATAATTGATTCTGACTCCGTTTAAGTCTTATTTTTGCTGTTTATAACAACCATCAGATGGTGTCACAGTAGCCCATGTGGTCTCTTCGAGCAACGGCTCTGGAAAATCCTTTGGAATCACCGCTTGCAGCGCTACATTCTCCTGGTATTATTTTTCTCCTGGCCGTCAGGCCTATTCTTCTATTAATTAAGTAGGTGGCTTGCTCAAGTTTTCGGCGTGAAATATAAATAATAATAATTCTGTTTACTGGAAACTTAATGCCTTAACTATTTTCACTATTTTATTAAAAGGCACAGCTTCTGGAAAACCTCTGGGTGTCATCCCTACTAGCCCCATACAGAGAGAATTTGCTCTTTAATAGAAACTCCAGTGCATGACGGAAAAAAAAAGGATCTCCAAAATGAAAAATATGAAACATGGTATCATATTTGTTTCTCTAAACTGAAAATAAATGAATGTACCATGATTATGCAGTATCTAAAATGTTTATGTGCTGGAGAAATACATGGCACACAAAGGAACAGCCTCAGTCCAAGCATTACCCTGTTATTACCCGACCTCAAAAGCCTCCCCAGGCACCAGCAGCATTAGGCAGTGGAAGGAGCGTGATCCGCATTCCGATTATCCGGCAAACCCTGGAGAAAAAGAATTCCTGTTCTGTAAGAGAGAGAAAATAAAAGAATTATTGGAAGAAGGCACGAAAAGGTGATATTGAATAGGAATACAAATGACGGGGGAAGGGATTAGGAGAGATGGTGGAAAAAAATTAATGTGTGAGATGAATTTGGAATATAGAAAAATGAAATATGAAATTTAGAACGAGTAAATGAAAATTCCAGGGTCAAGAAAAAAAAAAAAAAATAGGGTCAAGAAGTATAAAGACATTAAGAATAGAAAGGAAAATGTCATAAAAACACACAAATAAAAAAGTTATCCATGAAAAGTGTAGAATAAACAGGAGAAAGAAAAAGCTACTCAAGGAAGATGTAGAAAAATAACCCCACATGAGCTATCAGACAGAGAAATATCTGCTGACTCACAAGAGATTGGAAATGAACTCGAGGAATATATATATATATGTGAAAGACTCGATCAAATTCAACTAGAGGTTTCTGAAGGAATTAAGGTTTTATTTTCTCTTATCCCGAGATGTAACCGAGTACTGAGACCTTTCCCTGAAAAAAAAAAACGGGACGCCATATGTTAAAAACTAACCATGGAATTTTCTTGAAAATAATCTCATTATGTTTCCCACACC
Organism: Macrobrachium rosenbergii; assembly: GCF_040412425.1. Classification (NCBI taxonomy): domain Eukaryota; kingdom Metazoa; phylum Arthropoda; class Malacostraca; order Decapoda; family Palaemonidae; genus Macrobrachium; species Macrobrachium rosenbergii. Next base: position 34,730,474 of record NC_089786.1, read on the forward strand.
CAAATTCTTATGCAGATATTATTCTAACTTTACCTAGTCTAACCTAGGGGCATGGCAAAAAAACCGGGGCTGGTGCAATACTAACATGCATCTCAGGAATTTGCATCCGAGTTCAGTACGAATGGGCTCCTAGGAGATCTCATTCCTCATTACGGTTTTGTTATGCCTGTCATCTCAAGACTTTATATTAAAGACCGTCGAATACATAGGGTCAGAGAACGTATAAAATAACGTAAGTTGGTACAACAAAAGTCCATCCAGTCTGAAACGCATAGTGAGCAATAACTGAATAATGCAGCTAGAAAATCATAGGTAAGGAGACTACAGTAAAGAAAGAAGTGGATAAATAAACGTAAATAACAAAGTTAATGTCTAACGAAGGGGAAGCTGAAAAGCAACTGATGCTTAATTTGAATACGTTGGGGAAAGCTGATTTCTGCACTCTTTCCGTCTAGGCCTATTTTGTCATTCTCTTCCTAGACTCAAAAGAGAATAACTTGCTATGTAGCGCAATCAACAAATAAATTTATCTATCTGCTGATAGTTTACTATAATTGCACTCGCACACACCAGCGCACACAGACACACACACACACACACACACACACACACACACACACACACACACACACACACATATATATATATATATATATATATATATATATATATATATATATATATATATATATATATATATATATATATATATAATTTATATATATATATATATATATATATAATTTCTCCGATTTCTAAATGACGCCAGTGAGTAAATACCACAGGATGTAAAGACTGAAATGAAAGTTTCCTAAGATAAACATGGCAGGGTGAGAGTCAATACTGGTTGGGTAATCTTAGCAGATAGAAAAGAGAAGAGAGGCGGGGGGAGGTTGAGGGAAGGGCGGATTCATTATGGAGATGGGCTTTTCAAATTAGCTGGTTATTAAAGAAACAAAAAAGGGATTACGGAGAGGACAACCTATGAAGAGGAAAGACGAGGATAATGAAGGACAAAGACGACGGGCATTTTAAAGGTATTGTTAAAAGGGCGAATAAAGAAAACTGATAGGGATGAAATTGAATGGAGATAACAGAAGGACAACAAAAATTATGGGGACCCAACAAAGGCGAAAAAAAGAGGAAAAATATAGGAATGATGAAGAACAAAGACGAACAAGAATGTGAAAAGGGGAAGGAAGGAAGAGCAGATGTCATTAAAAACGAAGATTATGCCGTTATTACATGAAATTGTGTATGGCGTTTATGACAAAACAAACATATTGGTAAATGGAACAAGCAAGAAATTTGAAGAAAAAGACAGTGATCATACGAAATGGAAAAGGAAAAACGAGCAGATATGTAGATAATCAAATACTAATAAGTTGATATTCTCGTTATATTTATCTCTAAAATCTATGCCACATTCTCTATCCCGCTGCGGGGAGGATTGAAACCCTTTCATGACAGAGACATATCGACAAGGCTCCGCCTCCCTAGGGATGAACAAACTCCGCATTCAGCCCACGCAGGATTCTGCTTCGGGAGTGATGTAATCAGGGCACCAATTAAATGCACCAGGCGAACACGACGAACAGCTGAGGGCCTTAGTGCTCCAGCGCCTTTCGGTTTTAGCTCGTAAAGTGCGAGTTGTAACAGAGGAACTCAACTGGAATGCTGTGCAATTCAATCTGTGTGAGGGGCAACCCTGATCTCATAATTAGATGATATTGCTGGGACTTGAGGGACTGAAGTTGGTCTGGCGGTCTTGAATGGTGAGACCCAGAACTTGCCATCAGACTCTACTCCCGAGGGCACCAAGACTGTCTGAACAATGCCTTCCTCGCCGAACAGTCATGAATAACTACAGTATATCAGATCTGGGTAATTTACTGAAATTTTCCTTTAACAAAAACAGTCTTCCTAGAGACTAAATTTGCTTAAAAGTTATACCAGATTTTCCAGTACTTTAGCATTGTTTCTAAGGGTCTTTCATAAAATTAATTATTACGCTACTTCGACGATAAGTTGAATGTAATTCACCCAGAGATTATTTTGAATGTTTCAGAAGCAAGTTAATAATATTATTTTCATTGTTTTATCGCATTTCATAGTTCTAGTGTTATTCAAAATTTTCTCTGGATGTGACCACATCTTGTGAGTATAAAATGTTGCAAAATTCTGTTATTCTACCATAACTGCACAGTCTTAGATCACATTAGAGATATGGTACAATTTAGTAGCTTTTATATAGCCATATCTTGTAATTAACCTTTTCTTTTGGCCGTATCTGTTGCATGTATTCCTCCATGAATAAGTAACCCCTGACTTCCCAGAAACCGTGAGAGTCCTTTTTCCTTGTACTTCATCAGCAGGAACAGAACAGGATTATCCTAATGATATCAATGATATAATTCTATAATGAACCTTTTAGTCACGGCAATTAATTATGGGGAAAAAAACTAATTCATCTGCTCCAGGATATTCTATGATTTTTAATGATGGTTTTCAAACTCATCAAAAAGCTATAAAGAGCCATCTTTTGTCCACATAATTCCTCAAAAAAATAAAGAAGAACGATAGAAAGCTCTGCAAAGTGAATACCCATAATCAAAAAGAACGAGAGGCAAAAAAGAAAGTAACAGAAAGTATCGAGTAATATAAAAGATACAGATTAATATAAACTTGCATTAAGTTAACTGCAAACAAAAAATAGAGATGAAAGATTTTTGCCTTGATGGATCCCACTCTTACCCTCAGGACCCAGGTCCAGAGTTTAAATGTGACAAAGAGGAAACAATTGCTCCATGAGCTCTATCAAACATTTGAGGTATGAACCGATAACCAAGAGAATATTTCCACTAACATTCAGACTGAGAGAAGAAGCGCACTTGTTCAGTCAGTGAGGGTTTTTTTTTTGTTAAATTCAGTCATTAAAGGATTACTCTCCTTATTAGTTGTGTCAATTTGAAATTATTTACTATGACATTTACCAAGGAATTTTGTTACAATAAAAAGCAACAATTACTGACAGCACCTTTCTTGATCCAGGCCAGTGACTTTTCTATTTCTCTGTCTATTCAACAAATAGGAAAATGTATTTTCTTTAGAGCTGCAGCCAGGGGTATATAGCTGTGAAAATGAAATCACTACATAAATTTATTATTATTAAAGTAGTTTAACCGGACCACTAAAATATTTCTGTTATATTAGTCAGAGAAAAAATTTTCTTAGTGATCTCCTTTTCCGTAAACATATTTTCTGCTTTGATTGATACAGACGATTGCGATGTATCGTAAATTTATTCAAACAAAAGTTGGAAGCTTCTAGGAATAGTAAAGCAAAAAAGATCTGCAGCAATAGTTGTATATAATTTTTTCTTCTTGATTTTATATTTCTGATTTTTTCTGTATATCTGTTTTATCTTTAATACTAGTTTAATTGTCATTTGCCTGCGAATATTGAAAACGACCGTTCTTTAGTATGCAATCAGCTCTTCCTCCTTCCCAAAAAAGATACGTCATTAATAACGTTCACAAGCAAAAATGACTTTTTCAAGTTTCTATTTAAGCAGTTCTCTGTTTCTCTCCTTCCCTCCAGTGAACTCATTCATGAAGACCTTGCTATTTGCGTTATGAGACATTAAAGGGATTTCACAATCAAGTCTTCATGGCATGAATGTTCTGCTTGCGTAGTGGTATCTTTACTTACAACCTCAAGTCTTCCTTTCGCCACGTAACATTTTACTGCACTTCCACACTCCCAACACCTCTGTTTGTCTGTCTGTCTGCCTCTCTCTCTCTTTGTCTGACTTCCTCTGTTTGTCTGTTTGTCTCTCTCATTAATAATAACGATGCTGAAAGCATCATATTTATTACTGTCGAATAAAAAATGGACCAGACATCTTTCGGTGTGCCCCGTGAGTCCATGCCCAATGGAGAGAGAGAGAGAGAGAGAGAGAGAGAGAGAGAGAGAGAGAGAGAGAGAGAGAGAGAGAGAGAGAACATCATTAAGAGAGCTTTGTTTGTACTTGATAAATCTGGTGAAGTATTTTGGTTTCATGGAGTAGAAAGTAATATAAATTTCAGGTTGTGTCCATTTTATATTTAGTGGTATCAAATGCAAGAAGTTTGACAGGAAATATTCACAATAATGGTCCACCAAGAATTATTTGACCATGAAAGCTTTGTCATATGAATAACTGTATCTATAATGTGGTATGAGTAGCAATTCGTTCTTATTTACGTTTCTGTTTGCTTTCTTCTTCATTTACGTTTATCTAGATCTACTTCTTATTTCCATATTATCATTAAGTAATGAGACGATTTAATCGTTCATCTCAATTATGTTTTTTTCCTAAAAACATAATTTTCCCAACAAGATCTTTCATGACATATTCATGCGATTCTTTATCTTTTCAAGACGAATAGTGTCCTGTTGTTTTCGAGGTCATGAATGGGTAGTAACGTCGTTGTTGTCTTGGGAATTCTTCTGCATTTATGGTGTTATCATCACCTCGGAGTATTGAACGACAGAACTGTTCATTAATCGGTCATGCACTGTCTCTCTCTGTGTTGCATTTGACATACGGTAGCAATTGTACAGTCAATAATGTGATACACGGCGGTAGTTTATTACTACCTCTTTTCATGACAAGTTATACTTTCCATTCGGTTGATATCAATTATTGGCCCAGCTGTAATTGATTCTTTCAGCTAGTTCCAAGTGTTCTAAACTTCAAGTGACTAAATTTGACTTTGCACTAGGAGAATTCTGATTCTACTCGCTCGTCTTCAAAATCGTGGAAGGGGACACTTCTACAAAAGTAGGGGTACCAATAACACCTGCCCCAATTGCTCGTGATACCTGGTACCTGTTTCCTGCCGCAGCCACATAACAATATACCCGTATCCCAAAAGTTATCAGCGCGTTCCGTAATGGCCTGGATTATCAGATAGTAAAATCACATACTAATCTTTGCCACTGCACTGCCGTCTGAATTAGCCTTACAGATTTCTTGCAGTATGTTTATGGATTCAAATGTAAAAGTAATCTAAAAGTTTTAGGGTAAAATGAATATTCGGTAATTAGTGAAAGTATTTATTTCTCGATATACTCGAACCAACACCATGCTCATAAACAAAAGTATTTCATACAAAATGCAAATCAAAGTCTCGAAATGTATCACATATTCTCCAATACGTACAAATCGATATCATACTAGCATATAAATTCACTATATCAGTCATGTAAATATTACATTTTATAACTAAGTCAGAGGAATCCGAATTTCGTTGGGAAAGGCTAAAATCTTTTGATTCACAGTGATCTGTAGAACAGGCAGTCGCTTTGTCTTTATTTCTCTATCCTAAAAAAATCCAGTTCTCAAAAAGTGCCTTTTAATTTCAACTTCTTACCTTTCTAATATAAAATCAAGGGACTAATTGGACGCCTCCTGCCTCCTCAACAAGGTTCGATATTTTCCCAGAGGGAACGCAGTCGTTCTTAATAGGTCTCTATGTAGGATGGGCGTAACCCCCATCCTGGGATGAATACTGTAGTTCTTTTCGCTCTCATGACAGATTCGTTTGTTGCCTTAAGGTAAAAGCATGGAAGGGGTTTTAACGGTCCTACTTCCGCTGGACAAATAACAGAAGCGCGACCCGGAGGCAAGAAATCTGTTAGAAAAGGAATGCAGTCTTGAAAGAGAAATTTAAGATTACATACTTCATCCTGAATCACTTATATTTTAGGACAGAATTAATTTCCTTTAACTATTCAGAGATAGAGATACAGTTCATGAGTGACGAAGCAGAACCTTTAAAGACACTGATTTTGTTCTTTTTTTTTTTTGTAAAGAAGAGGACGTATCATTTCCTAGGCATAGCTTACTATCCTGAAAAAATATAGAAAATTAAGAACTCTTTCTTTTTATCTGTAAATCCAAACATCTTAGATCAAATACTCATCAATCCTAACACGGGTGAAATTCGGAGCAGTATATGAAGACGATACTTAAAATCTGTAGATATTCTCTGTGTTTCAATATATACAAACACACAAATATATATATATATATATATATATATATATATATATATATATATATATATATATATATATATATATATATATATATATATATATATATATATATATATATATATATATATATATATATATATGCCCATAAAATATATAGGATTGGATATATATATATATATATATATATATATATATATATATATATACCCATAAATATATATATATATATATATTATATATATATACATATGACTATTTATGACTGTCCCTTTTATTCAGGTATCAATCAGGTGATTGGCAAACGTCCTTTAATATTAATTCACTGACTGTTCCTTTAATATATTTTCATATATTACTCCGTTGACTGTCCCATATTGATAATTATTCCACCGTCCCGTGGGATGACTGTCCCATTTAATCAGATATTACACACTAACTTCGGCCAAAGTCGGTATAAATGAATACCATCTCCCATCAGCCCACCCGTCGAACTCAGGTGTTTTGGCGTTTGGAGTATCCACCTCCGGCTCTGCCAATGAAGTGTTAGAGGTTTTATTTCTGGAGATAGAAATTCATTTGACTATCGCTATAATCACCGTGATTCATATACAATCAAAAGCTACAAACGTCCTTTAATAACCAATTCACTCTAGCCAAGTAATATATTTTCATAATCCTTCAGAAGGAATTTTAAGCTGATTAATCAGTCCACCGTGGTCTGGGATCGAACCAGCGTGTACGGGGAATCAGATATTACTGTGCTGACACCTAACCAGGTATTGCGGCCACAAGAGAGGTATAAATTATCCAGGTGTTATCTACTCAGCCCCCTTTAACTCAGGTGTTTTGTAGTTTGACTGTCCCATATCCAGGTATTACTGTGCCATGTTGACCCTTTATTCAGCGTTTGTGTGTTGTCTGTCACTTTTATCCAGGTTTATCACATCACTGTTCCATTTTATCCATCATGTTAATGTACAAACGTCCTTTAATATCCAATTCACTTACCTCGTAATGATTTTCCCATATATGTTACCAGGTATTTAAGTTGATAATAAGTCCACCGTCCCGTGGGGATTAACCAGCGACTGACTCTTTTGAATCAGGACTACTGTGACACACTAACCAGTCAGATATTTCTGTATAAATGAATACCATCTCCCATCAGCCCACCCGTCCTAAACTCCCACCACGTTTGGAGACGATAACCACCCCACCTCTGCCAACCGTGTAGCGTTTGTCACCTCCCACTAAACTATTTATCACATCACCCTGATTCATACCAATCAAACTACAAACGTCCTTTAATAACCAATCCACTCTACCTCAAAATATATTTTCATATATTTAAACACACCCCACTAAATAAGTCCACCGTCCTTGGATCAGAATTATTAATCACAGGAATCAGAAAAGTATTTTCACACTAATATAGTCGGCTATGGAGAGTATAAATGAATACCATCTCCCAAGCCCACCCGTCGAACTCAGGTGTTTTTGTGTTTGGGGAAGGGAACCCACCTCTGCCATGTTGGCCGTGAAACCGTTTGTCCATATTATCTAAATTATGACAATTGATCACATCACCGTGATTCATTTTGTACAATCGAAAGCTACAAACGTTCAGATTTATATCAGCGCACAACGTTACAAACATATGTACAAACATTTTCATATATGTTAGCGAAGGGAATTAAATGTTGATAATAAGTCACCGAGGCCCCGGATCGAACCAGCGAACCTCCAATCAGTTAATCACACACTAACCAGTCGGCCACAAGAGAGGTATAAATGAATACCATCTCCCATCAGCCCACCCGTCGAACTCAGGTGTTTGTTTCGTTTGGAGACGATATCCACCCACCTCTTTTTTTTGTACCGTTAGTTTCGTTTTGTAAACTAACATTTTATGACTATTTATCAAATCACCGTTTAAACAATCAAATTTTAGGAAACACTAGCACACCTGGTAATATATTTTCATATATTTATTTAATCAATTTTAAGTTGATAATAAGTCCACTTTTGTGACTCGAACCAGCGATGGACGGGTTCAGGACTGTGACACAAAACCAGTCGGCCACAAATGGTATAAATGAATAATCTCCCATCAGCCCACCCGTCGAACTCAGGTGTTTTTCGTTTGGAGACACAATAATCCAAAACCTCTGCCATGTTCACCGTGTGTGCGTCAGTTTGTCGCACGATAATGCCATAATGACTGGTTAGTGTGTCAGTAGTCCTGACAAAAATCAATGGTTCGATCCCAAGGGACGTCTGGATTTTTATCAACTTAAAATTGACGAACATATATGAAAATATATTACTTCGGTAAGTAGAGTAATTGAAACTATTAAAGGACGTTTGTAGCAATTGCTTGTATATGAATCACGGTGATGTGATAAATAGTCAAATATGGCTACGCGCGACAAACGCACTATATACGGTCAACATGGCAGAGGTGGGTGGATATCGCCTCCAAACGCAAAACACCTGAGTTCGACGGGTGGGCTGATGGGGAGATGGTATTCATTTATACCTATTGTGGCCGACTGGTTTGTCACTGTCAGTCCTGATTCATATCCGTCGCTGGTTATCAAACGGACGGGACTTATTATCAACTTAAAATCTACCTTCGGTAACATATTTTCAAATATATTACTCCGAGGTAGAGAATTGATATTAAGGACGTTTGTAGCTTGATTGTATATGAATCACGGTGATGTGATAAATAGTCATACATATGACACGTGCTTACGACAAACGCACCACACGGTCAACATGGCAGAGGTGGGTGGATATCGTCTCCAAACGCAAAAACACCTGAGTTTGACGGGTGGGCTGATGGGAGATGGATTCATTTATACCTCTTGTGCCGACTGGTTAGTGTGTCACGTGTAGTCCTGATTCCCCGTCCATAATATGCTGGTTCGATCCATCACCGGACGGTGGACTTATTATCAACTTAAAACGTCCTTCGGTAACATATATGAAAATATATTACTCTACCTCGAGGTAGAGTGAATTGGATATTAAAGGACGTTTGTAGCTTTCTTGATTGTATATGAATCACGGTGATGTGATAAATAGTCATAATATGACTACGTGACACAAACGCACTCGGCGGTCAACATGGCAGAGGTGGGTGGATATCCATCTCCAAACGCAAAACACCTGAGTTCGAACTCAGGTGGGCTGATGGGAGATGATATTCATTTATACCTCTCTTGTGGCCGACTGGTTAGTGTGTCACTGTAGTCCTGATTCCCGTCCGTCGCTGGTTCGATCCCACAGGACGGTGGACTTATTATCAACTTAAATTCCCCTTCGGTAACATATATGAAAATATATTACTTCCGGGAGGTAGAGTGAATTGGATATTAAAGGACGTTTGTAGCTTTCTGATTGTATATGAATCACGGTGATGTGATAAATAGTCATAATATGGACTACGAATCAGGACAAACGCACTACACGGCCAACATGGCAGAGGTGGGTGGATATCATCTCCAAAACCCAAAACACCTGAGTTCGACGGGTGGGCTGATGGGGAGATGGTATTCATTTATACCTCTCCATGTGGCCGATGGTTAGTGTGTCACTGTAGTCCTGATTCCCGTCCGTCGCTGGTTTATCCCACGGACGGTGGACTTATTATCAACTTAAAGCTACTTCTGTAACATATATGAAAATATATTACTTCCTGAGGTAGAGTGGATTGGATATTAAAGGACGTTTGTAGCTTTCTGATTGTATATGAATCACGGTGATGTGATAAATAGTCATAATAGGACTACAGTGACAAACAACTACACGGTCAACATGGCAGAGGTGGGTGGATATCGCCTCCAAACGCAAAACACCTGAGTTCGGTGGGTGGGCTGATGGGAGATGGTATTCATTTATACCTCTCTTTGTGGCCGACTGGTTAGTGTGTCACTGTCCTGATTCCCCGTCCGTCGCTGGTTCGATCCACACGGACGGTGGACTTATTATCAACTTAAAATTCCCCTTCGGTAACATATATTCATATAAAATATATTACTTCCGAGGTAGAGTGAATTGGATATTAAAGGACGTTTGTAGCTTTCTGATTGTATATGAATCACGGTGATGTGATAAATAGTCATATAATGGCTACGTCTCCAAACGCACCCACGGTCAACATGGCAGAGGTGGGTGGATATCGCTCTCCAAACGCAAAACACCTGAGTTCGACGGGTGGGCTGATGGGAGATGGTATTCATTTATACCTCTCTTGTGGCCGACTGGTTAGTGTGTCACTGTAGTCCTGATTCCCCGTCCGTCGCTGGTTCGATCCCACGGGACGGTGGACTTATTATCAACTTAAAATTCCCCTTCGGTAACATATATGAAAATATATTACTTCCGAGGTAGAGTGAATTGGATATTAAAGGACGTTTGTAGCTTTCTGATTGTATATGAATCACGGTGATGTGATAAATAGTCATAATATGGCTACGTGCGACAAACGCACTACACGGTCAACATGGCAGAGGTGGGTGGATATCGTCTCCAAACGCAAAACACCTGAGTTCGACGGGTGGGCTGATGGGAGATGGTATTCATTTATACCTCTCTTGTGGCCGACTGGTTAGTGTGTCACTGTAGTCCTGATTCCCCGTCCGTCGCTGGTTCGATCCCACGGGACGGTGGACTTATTATCAACTTAAATTCCCCTTCGGTAACATATATGAAAATATATTACTTCCGAGGTAGAGTGAATTGGATATTAAAGGACGTTTGTAGCTTTCTGATTGTATATGAATCACGGTGATGTGATAAATAGTCATAATATGGCTACGTGCGACAAACGCACTACACGGTCAACATGGCAGAGGTGGGTGGATATCGTCTCCAAACGCAAAACACCTGAGTTCGACGGGTGGGCTGATGGGAGATGGTATTCATTTATACCTCTCTTGTGGCCGACTGGTTAGTGTGTCACTGTAGTCCTGATTCCCCGTCCGTCGCTGGTTCGATCCACGGACGGTGGACTTATTATCAACTTAAAATTCCCTTCGGTAACATATATGAAAATATATTACTTCCGAGGTAGAGTGAATTGGATATTAAAGGACGTTTGTAGCTTTCTGATTGTATATGAATCACGGTGATGTGATAAATAGTCATAATATGGCTACGTGCGACAAACGCACTACACGGTCAACATGGCAGAGGTGGGTGGATATCGTCTCCAAACGCAAAACACCTGAGTTCGAGGGGTGGGCTGATGGGAGATGGTATTCATTTATACCTCTCTTGTGGCCGACTGGTTAGTGTGTCACTGTAGTCCTGATTCCCCGTCCGTCGCTGGTTCGATCCCACGGGACGGTGGACTTATTATCAACTTAAAATTCCCTTCGGTAACATATATGAAAATATATTACTTCCGAGGCAGAGTGAATTGGATATTAAAGGACGTTTGTAGCTTTCTGATTGTATATGAATCACGGTGATGTGATAAATAGTCATAATATGGCTACGCGTCGACAAACGCACTACACGGTCAACATGGCAGAGGTGGGTGGATATCGTCTCCAAACGCAAAACACCTGAGTTCGACGGGTGGGCTGATGGGAGATGGCATTCATTTATACCTCTCTTGTGGCCGACTGGTTAGTGCGTCACTGTAGTCCTGATTCCCGTCCGTCGCTGGTTCGATCCCACGGGACGGTGGACTTATTATCAACTTAAAATTCCCTTCGGTAACATATATGAAAATATATTACTTCCGAGGTAGAGTGAATTGGATATTAAAGGACGTTTGTAGCTTTCTGATTGTATATGAATCACGGTGATGTGATAAATAGTCATAATATGGCTACGTGCGACAAACGCACTACACGGTCAACATGGCAGAGGTGGGTGGATATCGTCTCCAAACGCAAAACACCTGAGTTCGACGGGTGGGCTGATGGGAGATGGTATTCATTTATACCTCTCTTGTGGCCGACTGGTTAGTGTGTCACTGTAGTCCTGATTCCCCGTCCGTCGCTGGTTCGATCCCACGGGACGGTGGACTTATTATCAACTTAAAAATTCCCCTTCGGTAACATATATGAAAATATATTACTTCCGAGGTAGAGTGAATTGGATATTAAAGGACGTTTGTAGCTTTCTGATTATATATATATATATATATATACTAGCTGACCAACCAGGTGCTGCCCAGGAAAACTCTCAAGGACTTGGAAAAATTTTCCTGCATCTCCTTGTGCTGACTATCACCTTTATGTAGGAATTGCTATTCTGAATGTCCATCTTATCCAGATATTACTGTGTTGATTGTCCCTTTTATCCAGATATTACTGTGCTGACTGTCCCTTTTATCCAGGTATTACTGTGGTGATTGACCCTTTCATCCAAATATTACTGTGATGACTGTTCCTTTTATTCACAAATTACTATGCTGACTATCCCATATATATATCCATATATTATTGTGGTGACTGTCTCATTTATCCAGGTATTACTGTGCTGACTGTCCACTTTATACAGGTATTACTGTAGTGAGTGTCCCATTTATCCAGGTGTTATTGTACTGACTATCTCTTTTATCCAGATATTATCGTAGTGACTGTCCCATATATCCAGGTATTACTGTGCTGACTGTCCCTTTTATTCAGGTATTATTGTGCTGTCTGTCCCTTTTATCCAGGTATTACTGAGGTGACTGTCCATTTTATCCAGCTTGTAATGTGCTGACTGTCCAATTTATCCAGATATTACTGCGGTGACTGTCCCGTGTACCCAGGTATTACAGTTCTGACTGCCCCTTTTATCCAGGGATTACTGCGCTGCCTGACCCTTTTATCTATGGATTACTGAACTGACTGTCTCTTTTACCCATGTATTACTGTGGTGACTGTCAATGTGGTGACTGTCCCATTTAACCCCCACTAAACCTTAACACCCACCACTTAACTGAAACACCCCACTAAACCTAAGCACACCTCCCACTAAACTTAAACATACCCCCTGTCAAACGTAATCACAACCACACTAAACCCAAACGCACCTCCCGCCCATAACCTAAACACACACCCCACTTAACCTAAACACAAACCGTGATACAGAATTATTAATCACAGGAAAGAAAAGCATTTTCAATAATATATTTCTATTGTATCAAGTACATGGAAGTTACAAAGGGAAGGGGGCAGGGGATGGGGAAGGGGACGGGGAAGGGGAAGGGGAAGGGGGTACGGTTTTGAAACCTACCATATTATCTAAGTTGGGTCAAATGATGGCCACGTGCCAAATTTTGTCTACATCGGTCAAGCGGTTACAAACATACATACAAACATACACGCGAATACCCAGAGAAAGCCATGTAACATGTTTGCTAAGTGGCTGAGGCCCCGCCCAACACGAACCCCCAACCGTTAATCAACGCAGAACCTTTGGGCGCACACGTACACGCAAATTTAATATTTATGCATTTAAGTATAAACAGCCATTTGTTTATTTATACCGTTTACACGTTATAACATTTTATTTATTTCTGTGCCTTATTTTCTATATTTGTAAACTAACATTTAAGCCTTTACTAAACTTTATACACAAATTTTGGGAAACACTAGCACTGGTATTATATTTTGAATATTTATTTAACCACGTGTTGAAACTTTCACTTTTGTTATCATTCATGTTCTTTGCGCCCAAAACAACGCCCTGAAATGGTTAAGCTGTTAATCCCTTGACGACCAGTGCCCAGACCTTAAGATCATTCTCCCCACACGATGATATAAAAGGTCGAAAGACCGGATTGTAATTCAGTAGTCGCTTGACAAAGCCATAAAGGCGAAACAACTGTCGCGACAAAAATCAATAAATGGAAGAAGGAAGTCTGCGTATTTTTCAGCAGAAATTGACGAACGAGAATCAGAAAAACTCAGACGGTAAGAAGTTACCTGCAAGATACTTATTGATGCCAGTAAGGCAATTGCTTTTAACGAAAATTGTATAAGAGAAAAAATATGCCCTAAAAAAAAAAAAAAAATACCTATATATATATATATATATATATATATATATATATATATATATATATATATATATATACATACACACACACACACACACACACACACTGTATATATATATATATATATATATATATATATATATATATATATATATATATATATATATGTATATATATATCAACTATATAATATATATATATATATATATATATATATATATATATATATATATATATACATATATATACATATATATATATATATATATATATATATATATATATATATATATATATATTATATATATATATATATATATATATACATATATATATATATATATATATATATATATATATATATATATATATATATATATATATATATATATATATATATATATATATATATATATATATATATATATATATATATATATATATATATATATATATATATATATATATATATATATATATATATATATATATATATATATATATATATATATATATATATATATATAGGTCATTTCAGCTGACAGGGATGGTTACACGTACAAAAAAATATAATGGTTATAGTTGCATTCCTACTTTAGCTGTTTAGTCTTCTACAAATCAATTTGAGCAATAAAACCTCAACAACATTATCTGACTTACACACCTCCGCACACTGAGCTATTCAGCCCTGTAATTACGCACTTTTGCTTTTCCACTAGTTGACCAACTGGGCGTTGCCCGGGAAAACTGGAGGACTCAGAAAAAATTTCCTTAACCTGCTTGTTCTGACAGCTTCTTTTGTTAAAGGAATTACTGTACTGACTGTCCCCTTTATTCAAATATTACTGTGATGACTGTCCCATTTATCCAGGTATTACTATGGTGACACTCTCTTTTATCCAGGAATTACTGTACTAACAGTCCCCTTTTATCCAAATATTTCTATACTAACTGTCCCATCTATCCAAATATTATTGTGATAACTGTCTCATTTATCCAAGTATTACTGTAGTGACTGTCCCTTTTATCCAGGTATTACCGATCTGCCTGTCCTGTTTATCTAGGTATTACTGTAATGACTGTCCCTTTTATCCAGATATTACTGCAATAACTGTCTCAATTACCCGGGTATTACTGTTATGACTGTCCCACTTATCCAGGTATTACTGTAGTGACTGTCCTTTTTAACCTGGTATCACTGTGCTGACTGTCCCATTTATCCGGACATTACTGTGCTGACTGTCCCATTTATCCGGACATTACTGTGCTGACTGTCCATTTTATACAGGTATTACTGTAGTGAGTGTCCCATTTATCCAGGTATTGTTCTGACTTTCCGTTTTATCCAAGTATAACTACACTGTCCGTCTTTTTTATGCAGGTAATACTTTGCTGACTGTCCTTTTTATCCAAGTATTACTGTGATGACTGTTCATTTTATGCAAACATTTCTGTGGTAATTTTCCCCAGGTATTATTGTGGTAACTGTCCCATTTATACAGGTATTACTGTGTTGTCTTTCCCTTTTATCCAGGTATTACTGTACTGACTGTTTGAGAGAGAGAGAGAGAGAGAGAGAGAGAGAGAGAGAGAGAGAGAGAGAGAGAGAGAATACGCTAGCCCAGTGTTCATGCTGGCCAATGCTACCATACTTTCTTTTCTTTCGAGATATATGTTAATTATGTTATTGACCTTACAATAGATGTGGTAAGAGACTATGACCTTATTTGACCCTGTTAACACACACACACACACACACACACACACACACACACACACACACACACATATACATATATATATATATATATATATATATATATATATATATATATATATATATATATATATATATATATATATATATATATATATATATATATATATATATATATATATATATATATATATATATATATATAGGTGTTTGTGAGTGTGTGTGTAATGTGGATATTGGTACACGGGATAAGATTTTTAATACATTTTTTTACATTTTTTCGTGAAATTATATTTGTTATTTAACTACTGATCTTTATGTTTATTAAGAAATTATTTTTTTCTGACCTCTTGATGCTTAAAATAAACATTTATGATAAAATTTTAGAGATTGAATGACCTTTTCTCTATGACTGCTTGGTGATGATACAGCCTCACATGTTAATTAGCATCTTATTAGTGAGTCATTTTGCGGTGTCTTCGTCTCGTTTTTCAAGTCTCAGCTTTCTTATTGTATAAATCGCCGATGGATTAAGGTTATTAATGCTACGAAAGCAAAAGTTACAACAACAACAACAATTATTATTATTATTATTATTATTATTATTATTATTATTATTATTATTATTATTATTATTATTACAGTGTTAGTCTTAGGTGGGGAAACGAAACGATAAAACGAGAGTAATGATGAATGATGCTATTCTTGATTTTTCTGCTGCTGGATCATAAGGGGGCAGGTAAAGGGTTTGTTATCGAAAAGTGAAGCAGAAATGATTCATAGCAATAAATATATTCAACGCAAGAATTTTGTTGTGCTTTTGAAATGCTTTTGTTTTAGTTGCTGTCAAGAAATTATTTTATATTATCTCACAAGACAAAGCATGAATGCTGTATCAATACACGGTAAATGAAACCAAATAACCTTAGTTCTCTAAGACTGATGCCTTAGCAGGAAGCACTGAGAACTAAATAGAATAGAAAAATAGAATGTATAGATAAACAAGTATTAAAGGAGCCTAAATTTCTTCGGCGCAGTCGAGTTTTCTGTACAGTGTAAATTCTGCATGAAAATTTCAGCCACGGCCCATGAAACTTTTAACCGCGGCTTATGAAATTTTCAGCCACGGCCTGGTGGTGACCTGTGTTGTTGGTACCTATAGCGCTGCCAGACGCACGATTATGGCTAACTTTAACCTTAAATAAAATAAAAACTACTGAGACTAGACTGCTGCAATTCGATTGGTTTGATGATTGGAGGGCGGATGATCAACATACCAATTTGTAGCCCTCTAGCCTCAGTAGTTTTTAAGATCTGAGGGCGGACAAAAAAAGTGCGTACAGAAAATGTGCGAATAGTAAAAGTGAGGACAGAAAAGTCCGGACGGTCAGGCAAAGCCAGCACAATAGTTTTGTTTTACAGAAAACTAAAACTTGATTTTTCGGTAACACTGTTTCCACATCATCTCTGTCCATTAAAAATACAGGTTGACTGACACAACAGGAAGTTATAACAAGATGATATCCTGAACTGTAAGATTAACTATTCTCAGCCTGGATCAAAGGAGAAAAAGGGAATTATTATTATTATTCTGGCACAGAAAGCGACATATTAACTAACGTTTCTTCAATTTAAAATTTAGAAAGATTAGCAATCCTGACTGTCCAATCGCCACTGAGTGGATTCCCTTAGGCTTTAGTTCGGCCAAATCTCTCCCCATTCAGAGATGCTGCTGCTGCTTGGGGAACCGAAACTTCCTAAGATAACTAATTCAGTTAAATATTTTTTGAATTAGCCAGTATCACAAGAAATTAAATACCTTAAAAGAAATATCTTGCTAAAATCCGCTTGGCATTTGTCCATCAGAAAAGCCAGTAATGGAAATAATATAAAAAAAGTGGCGCATCGCTAAAAGCATTCATCATTAAATATTAAGGTAATAAACAGAAGTAATTTCTCCCTATTCATAAGAATAGGGAGAACTGACGCAAAGTTGTTAACGGTAACTCTGCTATCATTTTCACCAACAATGTTTGTCATTTCATTGGTATAAGACTGTACACTGATTGCTATGCAACCTCGAAAAAAGATTATTCTTTACTTTCGTTTAAAAGATGACGAGGCGATATCAATATTGTAAACCATTGCATATCCTGAGAACTAAGTTTATATAAGCAATTTTATGCTTTTATGAACTGTAGTACTCACATGAGCTGACAGCAAGTACCAATTGTATGTTTACTGCTGTTCATTGGTCCGAAAAAAAAAAAAAACTTAAAAATGGCGGAGTTTACAATCGGTCGCCCTTACAGCCGGGAACACGAACTTTCACGAGCTTTGGGAATGTGAGAAATGAGTGAAAAATGTTCTTCATACTGTCACTATCAATAATAAAAAGAAGTTCGTTAGTGTGATATCAGAACCAATTTCGTGAACTTCCTTCCGAAACCTTTATTTTAGTTTTAAATGCGTCTTAGTCAGGCATTAATAACTGTGCTATAATTTTTTTTCTTATTATTATTATTACAGTCATCCCATGTACTGCACATACGCGCAAACCTTACTTTACCTTCCTATCGAAAGCGCAATAGACAAGTTCTTTTTGTCTGGAGAACTTGTCTACGAGGCTTTTCTTCTAATTGACAGCAGATGACCTCATTACATCCTTTTCCAGAAAATATAATGAAAAATCCAGTCTTGAGTAATGAGCCTTAGACAACTCCGAAATGTCAGGAGAACGTTGGTAATATTGTTCAAGACTAAAATTTATCTTTACACAGATTTAAGATGTTCTGTTGATTTTTTTTTTTTTTTTTTTTTTTTGAGGTTTTCAACATTCTAGAGATTTGTTTTTCTGTACATGGTTTTTGTTTGTTATTTGTGGTTCCCTGTAGCGCAATTGAAAAAAAATTCATTAGATTCTTTTATCTTTTGCTAATACTATCGTACCCAAAGCCCCGTATGAAATAAAATGTAGCTAGCCACGATCTTTGCGGAAATATGATAATTTACGGAGTGTGCTTGGGAACGACGAAAGTAGGCTTCAGCTATACAATGTCAGTTCTCAAGATTAAGATAGAAGTGGGAGCATTTTACCGTCTTTTTCCATTCAGAGTTGGCACTAGCATGTTTATTCTATCAAAAATTCGATGAATTTTAAAGTTTATATGATATATAGAGCAAATGAAGTCCGACTTATACTGTTGATGCTGCTAGGTCTTAATTGATGATAGCAATTGCGTGTCAAGTATCTATATGGCAGGGGCCGGACGTGCAGATTATTGGTCGAAAATCTTCATGAGAGAAAAAAAGAATGAGACATCAAATGAAACGAATAAGTATCTCATTTCGTTTGGCCTCCCAATTTCACTGCAGTCGCCTGCCTTCTGAAATTGCTTTTCTTGGGTATGCTTAATATCTTCTTTTTTTTGTTACCTCTTGTTCTTCATCTCATCTCTTCACATCAAAAGCTATTTCATTACTTTATATTTTGTTGTTGCTCATTCCATAAACTTACTTATGATTGCATCTCAAACTTCTTTTTCAAAATGAATTTATATTGTTTCCTCATTCTTAAAATGGTTCCGCTTTTGCATTGCGCACTCTTATTTCTGAGCGCTTAGTTAAGGGCATCACCTGAAGTCATTTATGCCAAGATTTTTATTTAACAAGAGCAGTCACTAGAAAACATATCTCCTCTAGTGCCAACCGCTAAGACCATGTTTGTACCCATGACAACCAGGTAATCAGATTGGATCGGTGAAAGTCTTATATGATTAGAGAAGACATAAACTCTGTCTGATTTGGTCGAACGCTATAAAATTTTTGTTACTGAAGTTATGGGAATGTTTTGGCATGTGTTATGCTTTTAAAAACTGAAAAGATGTCACCAAGCAAAGGCTTCCACTCGCTTTCAATTACTTCTGTTAAGCCGTTCTTGAGGTATCCTGATAACTCTAATCCTCACAGACACTCAGACCAGGGCGATACAATAAGCTCCTCGGCTTAAGTGAACGCTCTTACCCTGGAAAAAGAGGTTTGAGCATTACCCGTTCAGTGAAAGAAAAATTATAATTTCTTTGAATTATAATTATTTATGTTGCAATCATCAAAATACATTCTGTCCAGTAGGGTAAGATATCGTTCACACCACTTCTCTCATTTTTACATCAGAAAATCTCTTGATATCACAGTAGAAAAAAATAAGCTGCTTCTTTCTCGCTGCAGAGAAGGAACATGAAAGGTCTCATGTTTTGCGGAGAGCTAAATCAGGATGAAGTCTTGGGTACGACATACCATGAGAAGAGCATTGGGTCTTTTCCACTCATGTAGCAGAACACATTCTACGATCTTTACAACATCCAAGTTCACATGTTGTAAAGATCGTTCGTTACTCGGGGTATCTGTGAGGGTTATAAAAGACCCTCTTACGCAAGACAAATCGTCGAGGCACGAATTGGAGCTCTGGTGTTTTCGCGAAGGATGAAAAGAGGTAAAATCATCATGGTGGAATAAATACTCTCATTTAGACTCGTATATCATTCCGCGATTTGTTCATTTCCTTTACACGTTCAAGGATGGTTTTCCTTCTGATATTAGATAACCTCACAAGATGAATTAGGGAGAAAGACAGTAGTCATGAAACTGTATTAAGATGTTTCGAAATTTCTGAAAATATACGTTCCTTTCTTAGTAGTGATAAATGAATTCAGCTTTATCGCCACTGGTGTTTTAAAGGAGTTTAACCAGGACAAAGTCACATTTCTCGACTCTCTCAATTCTCCCCTCCAAGGTATTTCCTTAAATAAGAGGGGAAATCTTAAGCCGAGTCAGGTTAAAGCAGCTGGACAGCTAGGTGGTAAGCGACACTGGGAGCGGATAGACAGTTCAAGACAGAAAGCAACATAGTCGCGGGACTGAAGGGATGATGGGAAGAACCTTCATTACGTGCGATAAATGCTTGATGCCCGAAATGAATAGATGGTATTGTCGTAAAATAAGTACTCAATGTTTGAATTGCTCTCCCGAGGAAAGAGCAATGAGGCTCTACAGCTGAATAATTTCCCGTCTAGTGTTGGTGATTCCGACTGCTGACAGCGTTAAGTAACCTTTCTTGTAAGAAAGTCAAATGAAAATTCCCAGTTACACAACTTAGTACTAGGCCGGAAACCTAATCAAAATTATGGATATTTTGCATTGGAAGAATATTGATTTGATATTCTTGGAATTATACTAAAATCTACCGAAAACATATTCGAATTCATTAATGCCATGAAACCCCGTTTTAGAATGACTCAAGTATTCCAGTGCAAAGAAGAGACCTTGTAAATAGAAAGGGCTGGATTTCCAGGAACCAGGGAAATTAGGTAATGAATGAATTTTCTCTTGGAAACTTTATGGTTATTAGGACAGAATCCCAATTTCCCTGAACTAATTATTTACCAGTGTAATTACGTTAGAAATCTCAGTTCTTATTCTTTGTTTCTTCTTGTTCGGATCATCTTTGGAGTATGTAATATTGTAGGAAAGAACTTCTATAATGCATTATGACACGAGCACTTGGTTGACTTAACAAGAAATTAATACAAAATGACAGACATGAGATCTGGTGTCCAAAAGAGAGGGAGACTTTCCATATGCAGTGCCCGGTACACTGGAAACCAAGAGATCGAATGCAGCCTGATCTAAAAGGATCAAGGATGAGGAGGGAAGAGAAGGGGAGAGGCTCAACTCCGAAGGGAATTATATTCCTGCTTCTTCAAGAAGAAAATTCCAAGGATAAGACCTGGAGGAAAGGAACACTCACTGAACAGGAAAATCTAAGGACCCAGAAACACACAATGCAAGAGCAAAGCTTACACACACACACACACACACACACACACACACACACACATATATATATATATATATATATATATATATATATATATATATATATATATATATATATATATATATATATATATATTCTTCCTTGGCATAAGATTAAGGTCTGATAAAATCCGCTCAGCCAACAAAGGCAGGGAAATCATCATGAGAATTGGTCCACTGACAGATAATTATATCTTGTTTACATGGTCTCTTAACACGGATTGGCTCAGTGCAAAACCTTGTGCTCCTCAGCATATGAACAGATACCGTTATGAGTGATGTGAGCAACTCATTTCACAGATATCATAAATCTATACAAAATGTTTGGAATCTGAACGTATAAGAACTGCATGAGTCTGCATTGCAGTCGCTTTACTGCAAGAAAATTTGGAATGTAAAAACTCACATTTGTAACTAGGTCGTTATTTGGTATTACTAAATGGTTATTACTAATTGACACAAAACTATCATGCGTCGTAATTGCAAGGTTACTGTTATCGAGAATATTTGTTAATTATGAGTTGGGAATGTATTTTACTTATTTAAATAAACCATATATTTTCTTTAAAATATAAATTGCTCTATAATTATAAAACTATTCTCTTTGAAGGTCAAATTCAATGACTTACAAAATGAGGGAAAAAAGAATGAAAGCAGTAGACAGAAGATAATGATTTACAGAACTACTCTTGAGAACACCACACAGGATGCCAAGGATGTAGAGCTTCATTTTTTATTAAAAATCGCCCATTTATGTTCGTAGTTCTTGGATGTCTCCAAGGAACGTCATCGGATTTGTTATTCTTCTTCCTACATCCACAACTTGTTTTTCTTTGTGCCTTTGTTGCATTCTGTAAATTCTGTATTTTTTTCGTTTCATCTGCTGATTTACTAATGGCAGATAAGTCATTCAACACTAGACATTCTCCATAGCAACAGCCATACACTCATTTCATATGATCATTCTGTTACCCAAATTGAACATGTCAAGTAAGCTTCTCCTTTCTCTTTTGAAGCCTTTACTCAAATGAATCTTTCACTGATGAAATTTGAAAGTTAGTAAAACTATTTCTAGAGGTCGAAAGTTCCTATATCACACCTGTGTCACTACAGTGCCCTTAAACCAGAGACTGGAAAAAAAATGGCGGGTCATGATATTTTCACAATAGCTTGTTTTGTCAGTATATCCCTTATTATAGTGCACCTGGATCAGGAGATTTCTTTTACTTATTGCCCCTCACTGCAAAAAAAGAGAAAAATACTACAAGAAAAAGAGAAAAGGTAGATTTCTGCCTAGTTTCTTATTCCGACATCTCGATGAGATGACCTGAATAGCATTGAAGATAGTGCGGATGTACCAGAATTGCTTTACTCGTTCCAAGATGTTTCTCCTTTCATATTCTCTTCCTTCCGTCTTTTGCACTTTCTTTGCAGCGTCCACCCTCTCCTTACAATTAATTCACAGTGCAAATGAGAGGTTTTCACTCCTGTTACACCTTTCAAACCATTTACCGTCAATTTCCGCTTCAGTGCTGAATGACCTCATAGGTCCCAGTGCTTGCCCTTTGGCCTAAATTCCATATTCAATTCAGTAACAGCACTAACAACAACGACACAACAACAGCAAGCAAACTGTCTCCCCGATTCCGCTCCCCCTCTTCCTTTTCATTCACTTTACTTCACTTTCGCAGCTTTTACTTCATACAGCTATTTCTTCTTTCATTTTCGTCCCCTTCCGCCTGATCTCTCCTTCTCCGACTTTACCCAGTAATCGGAATGCCTGACGCCTTAAATTCCGTGGCGGCAGACGACAAAGTCCCAGTTCTTGGACTGACTGCTGTTTATTATCAGACTAAGTTACATATTCTTCCATAAAAAATAATATACAATTCGTCATTTATTTCTTTATAAATAAGAATAAATGCCCTGTAATTTTATCGTTAATTTTCGATTAACAGTTTCTGTAACTTTCTCTATTCCTCAGTTCACGCTGAAACTCACTTTATTTTGGTTCTACTGTAGAAGGAGAAAATCGTAAGATCTGATGTTTCTGATGTGCTGCCGATTTACTAGAAAATAATAATAAAAAAATTAATTATGTTTATTTTCATTAACTGAATAACTGAGGAGATACCGCACTAAAAATTTACTGCAAACACACATGGAGAGAGCACGAATATAATTGGCCTAATTACATATTCCGTCACTTGACAGAAGCAAATGCAAATGCACATCCACCATATAACCAACTCCACAAGCATTGCCCTAAGCATTATGCAGCAATGCATGGTACCGAGGTAATCATTCCAAAACCCCTGATGCCAAAGCGATACGAAGGTCCTCTGTTATCCAGAGGGTTTATACCCTCAGTTTCATGAGTTTTTTCCTTGATAGTTGGCAAGAAAAATATTTATGTAAAGATATGATTTGTTTTGCAGCAGAAAATACTAACGTTTTCAGTCGTTAGGAGTGTCGATTTCTGTAAACACTCATTGAGCAGCAGAGATCCTACAAATCTTAGAGCCCGAAGAGATAATATATGTTTCAGCCTAAAAGCAATAAAAACGATTGCCCACTTGACTACGATGTCCTTCTCGTGGTCAGGTCGACAACGGGACCTCGTTGTGACTGTGGAACTCCGGTTCGTTTCCAGCTACCGGACATCATAACTGCTTCAAATTTCTTGCACTTGGATCTATGGCTTTGTAGTGACAAGAATTTCCAGAAAACCACAAAAAATTCGAAAAGTTAAGAGGGCATTGTGGCTATTACAATTAAACAAGTATATAGTTTCAAATTTGAGGTGTAGGTTTAGTGATAATTGTACTTACACAAAGGATTTTATTATAACAGAAAAGTAGTGTAGTTTGACTGTTGAGCAACATTAAATAAGTTGGACAGCTAGATGGGAAGAAGAGCCCAAACTAAATTGGAAAAATAAATAGCAAAACACAATGTAGCTGAAGCCGCAGAGAAGCAGAAGAAAAGCTCTGGACTGTCTACTGCAGTGTGTTAGCTCAGTATGGCAAAGTATAGGCACCATGCCTTTACAGCGATAAACCGCTCTAATAAATACGAAATGATGCGCAAACGACTTTTGTCTTTTAAAGATTCTTTGCAATCTTGGCGGGCAACTGTTTTGCACTGCAGACATCAGGAATATGTTGTTACCCCTCATTCTCATAATTGCAAAGGTCAGATATGAATCATTGGGATGTTTGTCTTACAAAGGATCCACAAACGATTGGTTTTGTAAAGGGGGATTACGAGGAAAGGGTTACTCAAAAGTTTGCAAATATAATGAAATCAGAAAGACCTTCGCATACAGATTTAAAATAGAGCAGTTCCTATGCTTCAGGTAAGCCTACACGTCTCATTTGCCATCAGTGGTCACACTACCAATATTTTAAATTTTTGCCGTATAGATAACTGTAATTTTGTACGCCTTTCGGCGTAAATCTAAATTTTAGTATTTTCCACTCAAGGTGAATCACAAAGGCAGGAACACAATGATAAAGTTTTATTGATCAATATGAGGTAGAAACAAATTTGATATATCAGAAATTGAATAGTAAGCAATAAAAAATTAGAAACAAGAAATTTTATGCACAACTGTAGTTTAGAAGTAGAAAGAAAGTGAGATGAAAGAAAACATGCAAATAGCAGTATTTCAGTGAACTATTTCTGCTGAGGAAACCTTTGTGTACTCATAGAAGGCGGCTGCTGCTGAGGGAGATTTCGCAGAGAAATCAGCCACTTATTCCGCACTGAAGGATCAACGGAGCAGCGATGCCTTAATTTTCATCCAGAGGTATTTACTGGTAGAAGAAACAGTGTTTTGGTGAATATATAGGAGTCATGCCCTCACATCCTTAAAAAGAAAAAGAAACTTCAAAGGAAAAGAGGGTATCATTTCTTAATCAGAGAATAAAAAACTGTCTACATGTCTAAAAGAAAACAAATGTTCTCACTGACACTTCCCGCACCTAACCGTCATCAGTCACACGTCTGGTCTCCTTGCACCTGTTCCGACATTCAACTGCATCTTGCGTCTAAAGATGAACATTGTGTGTCGTAAAGCATTTTTTCTACTTTTTGTCTCTCCTAAAACTCTTCACTTCCCTGACCCTTCCCTTTCACCTTTTGCCTTTTGAATCAGAACTCAATTTCTTAAGCCTTGCTCTTGTATTTTCTTTTCCATAGTTTCAGACCACCTTAAGAATTAATTGATTCAACTTTTCATTTTCAATACTATTTCAACAATTTATTGTTATTGTTTTTCCTTTCGTTTATGTTTTCATGGTTATAGTAACCCAAACATCCACATTAAGCAATTCACATATTTTGTTTTATCCATATTCCTCCCTTGCACTTTAATTCCATGGACGCGAATTAGCAAGCAATTGCTTCATTCATCTCAACGCTGGCTCCTAAATACTCTTTTTATTTCCGAGAGTTTGGCTGAGCTCCTTTTTTCTTCCTTGTGTCACTTTATGCATAATTCATCTCTCTCCTCACTCCTATTGTTGTGAAATACGCCGAATGATGTAGACTTGTGAAAAGTTACACTTTCTTTGTTCCGATGTTCGCTGTAACAGCTCAGCAGTCCTCATCCTGGCACCCAATTAGCGTATCATCTTAACGTGACTCCTGCTGACATTACTTCTTACAAAAGTTGTTAAGCATTCTCACCATTCTTCGTCTTTCTATTTCCTTTTCTCCAGTTAACAAGACTTGTTTTGAATGTGTGGGTCAAGTGTCCATAAAGGAAAGTTTGTCGCCGAGCCAAAATAAAGACGACAGTGATCTAAGCCATTGTTTTTATTTATATTTTCTCATAGTTTTATTTCCCTTTTAGTGCCGCCAGTGTACCTCACGCGGTACTCCGTAGGCCTTACTGAAGGTTCTTCGCAGCGCCTCTTCGGCCCTAGCAACCCCTTTCATTCCTTTTACTGTACCCCCATTCATATTCTCTTTCTTCCACCTTACTTTGCATCCTCTCCTAACAATTGAGCTTTTCAGTCGAGAAACATGCCAAGTGCCATTTTTAAAATATTGAAGACGGATCTGTGATGTACAAGGATAAAACCAACAAAAAATATATTTAAATTACTTTTTTGCATCCAGGATGTCGCTTTGGCATGTTTCTCGACTGAAAGTCTCAAATGTTTTATAGTGCAGCTGCCAGGGTATCCTACTGCTACACCTTGAATACCTTTCTACTCTCAATTTCCCTTCAGCTCTGAATGACCTCATGGATCCCAGTGCTTGGCCTCCAGCCTAAATTTCATCCTCCATTCCATAGTTATATTTAAATTTAGACAACTGAGGCGTTCAAACAGTAGGATGGTTTAATTCAACTTAAAGTCTGTTGTTGGGTGGAGGAACTGAGTGACGTCGTATCAAATTGTTTTTCCAGAGACCCGTGCGAACATACCCTGAGCCCCCCGAGAAACAGACAGCAGACAACCATGATTCTGACAGAGACACACTAACTTAGGAAGTTAATATAGGAAACAGCGATAGTGGGCTAACTATATACTGTGAAGGTAAATCTATTCTGTTCTCTTAAGATTAATACATCTAGGAAAGGCAATTTACCGTTTTTTCCGATTATCTTTTAAACCTAATGGTCGGGACTAGCGCACTTAGGCTAATAACATTCATTTACAGTAAATCTCCCCAGCTATTGTCCCAGAATGCAAAGATATCATCTACGTATCTAAGCCACATCGTATTACGGGGTGAAATAGACGGCAAAATTTCTGTTTCAAAATACTCCATGTAAAGAATAAATAAGCCTTCGCGGGATATGGGAAGTCTACTTTCGCTGTTCCCTGTATCAACTTCTTAAGTTACCATAAGGTCTCTGTAAAGATCATGGTTGCTGCGGTCTATTTCTCAGAAGGCTTAGGATATGATCGCATGGGCATCTGGAAAAACAATTCGATAAGACCTGTTAACATCTGGTCAGATGTGGTTTTGTACTTATCAGAAATATGTAAACATACACTTTAGTGTTAATGAGTTTGCAAATGAATATAGAAATAAAAAAAGTAGTTATTACACTTACTGTTTATTAAGTGTTAAAAGGACAAGTTATGACACATCAATAACGTCATATGGCACACAAATGAAGTATAACATATAGAAGTTCTGAATTGGGTAGGAATAGACCACAAGGAACTTGAGTAACAAAAAAATAACTGAGTGAGTGGTTCTCTTTCAGCTTGCCACCCAAGTGTAAGGTACCATCGTCACATGGCACCGATATAAGGGAATAGGTCTAGCAACCTATCATAATGACCTCTGAGAACTGGACGACTGCCCTTCAGGCGCCACCCCCGGTAAAGGAATGAAGGCATAAGGTAAAAAAAACAAAAGGGTGTTTCAACCAAAAAGAGGTGCTATAGGGCTAAAACATTACAATTGTCGCTAAAGCATTCTTTCTTTAATTATTAAATCACTCCTCTCTCTCTCTCTCTCTCTCTCTCTCTCTCTCTCTCTCTCTCTCTCTCTCTCTCTCTCTCTCTCTCTCTCTCAGTAAAGGCAGATCTCTCTCTCTCTCTCTTATGGATGAAAACAGAACCAGCGAGCGTGTAAATATAAGACGCGTCATGTTTTCTCTCTTTGTTTTTGCTTGCCATTCCAGCTTCCTTCAAATAACATTCGCCATCACTAAAACTTCTTTGTTAATCCTCTGAATGGTGCTGCTGCGTCTTCTTCCATTAGGAGAAAGCTGATGCATTAGGAATGGATATCACGGAGTGTTTATGAGAACGACGTTGTTTCTTGGAGTTTCACTTCTCCTGTGATTTGTTTCCTCCCGTTTCCCTTCCCCTTGCACTGTTTCCTTTTGTCCAGCGCAGTTTTCTTAATTACTATTTTTAAATTTATCTCATATAACACCCTTCACTGTATTTTGTTCACATTTATTTGTTGTTTTATAAGATCTCTAAAAGTGTGCCCATGAATTAAATAATACATGAAAACTTTTTCAATTGTCTATTACATGCACTGTGAAATTTTCACACACTGCATTATTCCTAGTGCTTGATTGCTATAAAAAGATTTCAACTAGGTTGCCTCTGAATGGGATAATGCAGGTAGACGATGAAGTTGTAAATAGCTCCTAAAGTCTAATATTACAACGGAAACTGTGTGGTTGTCAAAACTTCCACAATAAGAGACCTCAGTAGAGAACATATCTTTACCAGGGGTGCCCAGATATTCTGCCCGCTATCAAGTATTTAAAATTTCCAGGTTCTTAAGCTCGAAAGGGTCATCCGAGGACTCATTCTGCCAAGGTCCAACAAATTCAGGTGTACAGCTATTCGATGTGAGTACGTGCATTGTAATAAGCCCGCAACCGGCCGTAGCTATGAACTGTCAGTTCCCTAAATAGGGAGAACAGTGGTGGTGGCAGGGAATTCACTGCAGTAGAGCCATTTTGTCTTTAAATACAAATTTTACACTGGTCCCTGCTTTTTTCTAGGCTGGACTTCATAGTAGTCAAGCTGAGCGAGACAACTGTACCGATGCAAAGCCGAAACTTGGCCCTCGTCCAACTAAAGATAGTAAAGCAATTAACAATGAAATTCCTATTTATGAATAAGACAGAAGTTAATGAGGCAGGAATATCAAAAATATAATGTATCCTGGAACAGCTTGAGTGAGGAAATATGAAGACAATTTTTAACAAAATCGTAAGAGATAATATGTTCACGAACCCTAAGTAGAAAACACAAATCCAAAGCAACAGTGAATAAAAGAACTCCCAACAATAAATACCGTCTTTGTATATATGGAACAAAACCGTAAAATATGAAAAGTGTAAAATGTTAAAACAACCTGAAATCTTCTTACTTCTTCACTGTCGAAGAGGTTTTCATGATGAAAATCGAGTTTTCTGCAGAATTATTCCACAATTCCATCTTTAAAGACCGTTATCATATGGTCACATTTATCAATTTTTTTTCCTCTCCGTACGTGTTTGTGATATCCTGCTAGCACATACACACGCACGCACGCACAAATTCACACAGAGTAAAAAGATACCCTCCTTGGAAGTCGAGTGTTACAAGAAAACCGAAGTAGCGTCAGGAATCTGAAACGATTTGCAGTTGAACAAGTTATTTCACCAATTACTAATTACATCTTGCCAGTCTACTTTGTACAGAATTCACTCGGTAGCAACCTCGACCCTCCCTGTGAAAATACGGGGTCTCATTGATTACAGCGTGTGAAATATCACGTTTCTGAATTCATTTTTTTTCCTTAGGAAATTACGTAATGATTATGAACGGAAGAATAATTTTTCCTTATTTTACGATGGCTTCTACTTTGTCAGGGCAAGTGAAATCACTGTTCAGGAAATACTGCAAATGATAATTGATTGCAGATTAGTCGTTTGTCTCTTTAAAAAACTGAACGAGATATAATGAAATCATCAGAAAAATATCAATGGTGCATTTTTAGATTTCTTAAATGTATAAAGATAAAAAGGTTGCTGGTATGGCATACGAAAATATTAGACTGTCAACCAGTCGAACTGCTGCATTGATAAGCAACAGCATCTTCGAATATGTTCTCTGTTCTAAATACAAAAGATTCCATGAACTCTTGTTCATATCATAAGCCAAGGAATGGGATATTTAGCCTTTCTAGATAAGAGCGAGCAATTGGAATACGTGAGTGTACAGGTCTTCTGTGTTAGTTCACAGTCTCAGTGCAAGTTGACCATTGCGTTTAAGAGGCCCGACCTTTAGGAACTCGTCCGCCCATAAATGTCAACAGAGTAACAAATGTGAACAGGTTTAGCTCTACAATTCACTGCAGCGCTTGAAACTTGTATGGCTTAATCCTTATGATGCTGGTTGATGGAGCAGACACAGTTCAATCAGATGACTAGGTATTCGCTTCTGAGAGAGAAAGAGATAAAGGTAAAGATAAAGTCCGTATGAAAGGTCAATTGAAATCTGCTGTCTTTTGTGTGTTTACGTGTGTGTATGAATTGCAAGTTTATATAAATATATATATATATATATATATATATATATATATATATATATATATATATATATATATATATATATATATATATATATATATATATGTATATATATAACCGACTATGAAAAAGGGATATTCGCGGTTTAATTGGTGCGTTGGTGGCTACATACTTCTGGAAAGGCTGTTACTTCACCCTAAACTATTTATTCTAACAGTTATTAAAGATTTAACCTTCATATTGTTATGTAGCTTTAATTGTCCTTCTATTTATTCACGCGCAATAAAGCATCTGAGCGTGTTTATAATATTCCTCTCCTGTCATTAGATGGACATGTTTATGATATGTGTAGCAAATACTTTTCTGGTATATATATATATATATATATATATATATATATATATATATATATATATATATATATATATATATATATATATATATATATATATATATATATATATATATATATATATATATATATTTATATATATATATATATATATATATATATATATATATATATATATATATATATATATATATATATATATATATATATATATATATATATATATATATATATATATATATATATATATATATATATATATATATATATATTGTTGACTACCATCATAAGTGCAGCACTAATGATTTTTGTCGTAGGTTTTATTTCATATTCCAATTGCCATAATTATAGTATTATTTCTTTGTTATTCATTTTGTTTTCTTTTTCATTTGGTTTTCATTACGGAATCCAGGAAATTATTAAAGATATCCTAAATTTTAGTTTGTTACTGATTTAACTGCAGACTCACAATGAGCACATGTTTCGAGTACATCGGTATTAACGCTACATACGGCTAGGAAAATAATGCAGTAACTTCATTAATACTTTTCCGAATGAAGCACCCAAGGAACAGGCGCTCTGGCTCTTGAAAGGCTGTTGTGCCTTTCTGGTAAAGCAAGTGTCCCGTCTTTGAGGTGTTCGTATCTCCCTTGTTGCTACCAAGTAGCTCTCGGCCTCTGCATCCAACGTCTTCCACCTCCTGACAGGTGGTAGGACATATATACTGTCAGGGTCTCCGTCGTCGAAGGCAAGTTTCAGTCAATTTCTTGATACCTCTTCCGCAGTAATCAGTCTGGCCCGTTCGTCTTTTACTGTCGTTGTTTGCATAAGTTCGTCTGCCCTTGGCCTCCTTTCATATCGATCGGTGTTATGACAGGGTGGTCGCAGGAAGACCAATCGGTGGATTCATTATTGGGGAATCAAACCTCCACTTTTCATTTATGGAGTCCCCCTACTGCTCATGCGCTGGGCGGCCTTAAACTGACTGAGAAAAATACAAGAATAACGCATGATGCCCTCTTCTCGGTGACATATGTTCCACATTGTTTTCCCGGCCGGGCTGAAGGGTGGATGTCCTGTTCCGTGCCTGATTCAGTAGTGCACCGGCCACCTCGTCATTTGTATACTACGTTGGTCTTGGCTGTCTTCTCCTTTGGTGGAGAAATGCCATCTTCCATCACTAAGGCTGCGTTATTCTCTAGACCAGTGGTTCCCAACCCTGGGGTCGCGACCCCAAATGGGGTCATGCCGTTTTTCCTGGGTCGCCAAGTCCTCGAACTTAAAACAGTCAATTTTTAATTCTAGGATATACAATCACATATTAGTTGAGGGATAGTTGCGAATTTTTGCTTGTGTATTATATAATTATTCAAATGTAGTAGTCCTGACTGCCAATGCTGTATCAAACTTGTCTATAGCTACTGGAGGCTACAGCCAGACAACGTATTATAATAAAAAAATCTAAGCCATTTAGTTGATCTCTTAGTAAAGATTAGTAAAGAAAAATATACAAACGCAATTGTGGATCTTTACTTTTCTATTTGTGTATATTTCCATTTATATATAAATATAGGACACTGAATTGTAATGCTGGCAACCCTGAACTGTGCCATACGCGTTTGGTACGCTAACAGCATTACCGTCCTTGTCCACCACCAAGCCCCTGCTACTGCTGGTACTCCACTCCAGCTGTACTGTCGCACCGGAAACACTGTCTGCACATTGTTCGTCGTATATCGGTAAGTTGATGTACTTTATTGTACCTGTTTACTGATATGGAATGTGCTGAATAGGTTGTACTCAGTCTTTGATTCTATAAAATTCTTAAATGCTCATGAAAAGTGGTGCGTGTGCCGACAATTAAAATTGAGTGTTTCCCTTGCCGACAAGATATTGCACCACAGTATGTCAGTGGATGATAGGCTATTCACAGTGTTCATAACAGCTCAGCCTTCGAAAACCCATATTTATTTGTTTATTCTCCCCATACCTGCGTGTGACAACCAAACAAAATGTTTTGTTTGAACTGTAACTGAACAATTATGAATTTGATTTTAAATGCTCATGAAAAGTGGTGCGTGTGCCGACAATTAAAATTGTGTGTTTCCCTTGCCGACAAGATATTGCACCACAGTATGTCAGTGGATGATAGGCTATTCACAGTGTTCATAACAGCTGAGCCTTCGAAAACCCATATTTATTTGTTTATTCTCCCCCATACCTGCGTATGACAACCAAACAAAATGTTTTGTTTGAACTGTAACTGAACAATTATGAATTTGATTTCAGATTCTTCAGTGATGTCCAGAAAGCGGGTGTACAAAGAATTCCTTGGCACTGGATTTACGTGTCTCATCGATCATGGTACCGAAAAACCTCAGTGTGTTGTATGTGGGGAAGTGCTCAGCCACGAGTCGCTTAAAGAAAATAAGCTTAAGCGCCATCTCCAGGGAAAACACCCAGCTCTGGCAGGGAAAGATCTTGAGTATTTCAAGAGAAAAGAAGAACAACTGAAGCATCAGCGGTTAGACAACCCTAGGCACACAGGAGTGTATTCTGTTCAACAAGCCACACTTGCATCATATCTCGTTGCAAAAAGAATTGCAAAGTGTATGCAGCCACACACAATTGGGGAAAAATTAGTAAAGCCAGCAGCCCTTGATATGGTGAGTACTATCCTCGGAGATGCTGCAGTGAAAAAAATTCAAACTATTCCACTGTCAGATAACACAATCAACCGACGAATTCAAGAGATGTCAGGAGACATCAAAGAACAGGTAGTGGCTGCCATCAAGGAGAGTGGGAAATTCAGCTTGCAGTTGGATGAGTCTACTGACGTCAGTGACGATGCTCAGCTCTTGGTGTATGTAAGATACCAAGGGAAGAGTGACATTGAAGAGAACTTCCTGTTCTGTAAACGACTGGAGACGACAACAACAGGTGAAGATCTGTTCAAGCTGGTTGATAACTTCATCAAAGAAGAGGGACTTAAATGGGATCAGTGCTACAGTGTGTGCTCAGATGGAGCACCTGCAATGCTAAGGGCACGTCAGGTTTCACTGCCAGAGTAAAACAAGTCAACCCCACAGTGATAGTGACTCACTGTCTGCTCCACTGGAAAACCTTGCCTCTCGGAAAATGTCACTTGAGCTTAACACTGTTATAGAAGATGTGATTCAAATAGTGAATTTTGTTAAATCATCAGCCTTGAATTCAAGGCTGTTTAGTCAGATGTGCTCTGATATGGGATCAGAATATGAACACCTGCTTTACTACTCTTCTGTCAGGTGGCTGTCCTGAGGAAAGTGCTCCAGAGGCTGCTTGACATGCGTGCAGAGGTTGAAATCTTCTTACACGAGAAGAAACATGCATTGGCAGCAAGGCTTACAGAACCAAGGTGGTTGCTTAAACTGGCATATCTGACAGACATATTTTCGGGAGTTGAATTCGTTAAATGTGTCTATGCAAGGAAAAGATGAAACTCTTATCTCTGTGTCACAAAAGCTCAAGGCTTTTAAAGCAAAGCTGAGGTTGTGGAAGGGAAAGATCAAACTGGGGAAAACTGCGTCCTTTCCACTTATGAACCTTTTTCTGGAAGATGAAGAAGACGCCTCACTTCTGGACGTACAAAGTGTCATTTTGGGGCACCTTGAGAAATTGATTGAGGAGTTTGACAAGTATATTCCGGATGGAGAGTTGCATGAGAAGTACAAATGGTTGTGCAGACCCTTCGATGTCCAAGCCGAGGACCTTTCAGAAGAAGAGTCTTCTATCCAAAATCTGCAAGAGGAGCTCATCGAGGTGCAACATGATGAAACTCTTCGTTTTAATTTCGAACGACAAACACTAGGTGTGTTCTGGACTGCTGTGAAGAAAGAGAAACCAGTCCTTGGATGCGAGGCTGTGAAAATGTTGTTGCCTTTCGCTACAACCTATTTGTGTGAAGGGATTTGCAGCTCTGACTGCCATCAAAACAAGATATAGAAATTGACTGCAACCCGAACATGATTTGAGGGTAGCACTTTTCAAGACTGAACCACGAATAGAGAAACTTAGCAACATGATCCAGGCCCAAGGCTCCCATTGAAATTCATTTATCATTTCACAGAAAACAGGTACTCCTTTTAGTTTATTTTTGAGGAATGTGACAGAATATTACTTTAGAAGTGGTTGTTTTGATTAATATCAGGCTTTAAAATTCACAATGCTGTAGTTCTAATAAAATTCAATTATGTTACTTTTGTCTTTCACAACCTTACAGTATCTCTCTTACACATACTCATAATAGTTGTCGTTCCTTACTTTTATAGCCGACAACTAGTAATATATAGTTTTAATAACACATAGATATGCAACTAAATTATTGGGGTCGCAGTCCTATCTTGAAAAACATAATTGGGGTCACCTGAAAAAAAGGTTGGGAACCACTGCTCTAGACTAACTTAGCCCACATTAAGGGCATGAACACTTCTCGATTATTTCTCGTGTGGCCTTGGTTCTCTGTAGGTAGGGCGGTAATTCGTTCTATAATTTGCGCTGATGTTCAGCACTCTCTCTCTCTCTCTCTCTCTCTCTCTCTCTCTCTCTCTCTCTCTCTCTCTCTCTCTCTCTATATATATATATATATATATATATATATATATATATATATATATTATATATATATATATGTGTGTGTGTGTGTGTGTGTATATGTGTATATATATATATATATATATATATATATATATATATATATATATATATATATATATATATATATATATATGTAGAATCTACTGGTCACTTTTTCCAGACACATATGTAATTCTAATAGCCACAATGCCCTCTTAACTTCTCGAATTCTTCTCGCTTTTTGGATATGCTTGTAACTACGAAGCCGAATGTATCAAACGAAAGAAATTGAAGAGCCTGTGAATGCCGGTCGCGGGAAGCGAACCCGAATTCCATATTCACAGGAGGTCATGTGACCTCCTGTGAATATGGAATTCGGTTCGCTTCCCGCGACCCGCATTCACAGGCTCTTCAATTTCTTCAATTTCTTTCGTTTGGATACATTCAGCTTCGTAGTTACAAGCATATCCAAAAAAGCGCTGAAGAATTCGAGAAGTTAAGAGGGCATTGTGGGTATTAGAATTATATATATATATATATATATATATATATATATATATATATATATATATATATATATATATATATATATATATATATGTATATATATATATATATATATATATATATATATATATATATATATATATATATATATATATATATATATATATATATATGTGTGTGTGTGTGTGTGTGTGTGTGTGTGTGTGTGGCTTTAATTTACAATTGTCTTCAGCAAAGTTCAATTTTCACCAGGTTGCATGGTTTCTCTGTGTTTCTGTCTATTTGCCTGTCTAATAAAATTTCATAAAAATTTGAGTCATAATTCGGTAATCAGAGGCTAATTTATTGATAGACTGTGTGGATAAAGTACAGTATCATGATGTCAGGAGTGTTTTAATGAATGGTCGACCATTAATACGTCTTGTTTCCAGGGATCAAGAAAAGGACAACAATTTGCGGAAAAAACCACTTGTAAAATGAAACAGGTAGAAAATGCTGTATTAAACTTTCAGCCGCTGCCCACGAAGCTCAGCCACGGTCCGGTGGTGACCTGCGTTGCTGGTACTTATAGCGGTGCCAGAAGTATGATTATGACTTATTTTAACCTTAAATAAAATAAACACTACTGAGGCTAGAGGGCTGCAATTTGGTATGTTTGATGATTGGAGGGTATATGGTCAACATCCCAATTTGCAGCCATCTAACCTTAGTAGGTTTTAAGATCTGAGGGCGGACAGAAAAAGTGCGGACAGAAAAAGTGCAGACGGATAGACAAAGCCAGCTCAATAGTTTTCTTTCACAGAAAACTAAAACTATCTGTGGTTTATTTATCATGTGCATGAACCATAATATAGTTTACGTATGCTTTAAATTTATCAGACCTTTTAGGAAACGAATAGTTTTTTCTAAATAGTAAAAAATTATCATACATATAAAAACATTTTTCTTTCTAACCATCTTCATCACGATCTACTTTAAGGGAAGATGCACTGAAGTTTCTATGACAGAGATATTCAAGAAGAAAGGCTATTTCAAGTAGACAAGACAGTTATCACAAAATGGCTATAGTTAAGTAAAAAATAAATAAATGAATAAATAAATAAATAAATAAATAAATAAATAAATTGCACATACATACGTAGCCAATTCTCTGACATCATAAGATGATTTTGTAACTTAGCATGTTGCCATGTCCCAAAAGTGGTCTGATTTGTTATAGTATTTGCACAATGCACCAAAAAGACCCGCTCGGTTTCAATTAATACCGGTGGCATATTGTTGTTTCTCACAGGCCTTCGCTTATGTCTATGTTATGTGAGGCTATGAGTAAATTTTTGGCTCAGATGTTTTAATAAATGAGGACTAACAGTGTTGCGTAAGCGATATACAGGGAAAAAAAACTTTTTATTAGAGAATAAAGGGGTCACTTGATTTAGTGAATGATTTATGGGAGTGAAATAATTTACAGGAATAATTTATAGGAGTGAAATCATTGTAATATTCGTAATAGGTCTAGATTTTCTGGGTGGGTGTTGGAAGATCTGTTCTAATAAGAGAGAATCAGAAGCGTTCACTCAGCTTTTTACAGGCTTTGAAACAGATGGGTAGCCTACTTTTTCAAAGGAAAAACCTACTGAATTCAGCAAAATTTGGAGCTACAAGTTAATTTTTTGAAGCTACTAAGGTGTCAGCCCCTAAACGACCCTTCTTTCTGTTCAGGAATTAGGTGAAGGGGAAACTGATTTAGATGTCACATAACGGAAAGATTGGTAAAAAGACCCGAAAGTGGACAACAGATTTCATGAGAGCTCAAAGATCTACGGGTTACTTTTGGAGTTATATTTTATTTAGGTAACAAAATAATAATGCGCATTGGCTATGTGTGTTGCATTTGGTTCTGAATAACTTGATATATTGGCAGTCAATTCGAGAGCCTCTTTGCCGTCTCCAAAAGGATTCAAATCCCAAACAAAGAACTTCAGAATATAAATGAAGAGATTTGTTACGAGAAGGAAGGAAAGAATAATAATAATAAAAAAACGGGATTTAGTGCAAAAACAGAAGAAATAAAAGTAGCCGTTGTGGGGGAAGAATCTCAGCCTATGTGGAGACATTTCAGATTTTCAAACGTAACAGCGTTTTTTTGTAATGGCACCGCCTGCTGAGCATTCCTGTCACCTTTAGGGATTTTATACAAAGGGTTATAAGAGGAGGATGCCCCTTCGGTCTCTAGATGCTTAAGCCCCTTTGGTCAAATGCCTTTGAAAATTATTAGCTTCCAAATATATTTTCTCATTACTATTTTTGTCAATAATTGAATCTGTACTGTGGACAAAAAGCAACTCCCTTTCAAAAAGAACAAAATGAAAAGTTTAAATTTAAAATAAGTTCAAAGAATATCTCAACCTTTGAAAACATATATTTTATATCTTCTATATCATTCAGAGCC
The DNA here is from genome assembly GCF_040412425.1 of Macrobrachium rosenbergii. Lineage (NCBI taxonomy): Eukaryota > Metazoa > Arthropoda > Malacostraca > Decapoda > Palaemonidae > Macrobrachium > Macrobrachium rosenbergii. The sequence goes on from NC_089786.1 coordinate 34,769,053, forward strand.
AACATTTTAACAAAATGACACGTATAGCTAAAAATTCTAGCTTATACATTACAGATCCAGCAGTGATGGAAATTGATTGCAGGCTTATGCATTATTCACACGTTTGCGATAGGGTTCTGGATCTTCTCACTGCAATGCGAATCGATTGCAGATAGTATTGTGTAAGCCCAATCTACTCTCATGTTCAGCAGCGGGCGATTTCTCTGTCGGGGTAATTCATGGATCCAGGAAGAAACCATATCAATAAGAAATAACTCTTCCAGGTGACGAGAGCCCACTTCTACTTCCCTGCCTTTGTTGCTTAACCAGATTTGACCAGACCTTACCCAATACCAAGTAGGGAGATGGTGGGCTGGTTGTGGGGAGGGTGTTCGTGTTAAGAAAGATGACTGACAGGAATAAGACTTTTCTGATACTGGGAAGTTAGAATGATTGCAAGCTTCTTAGCACTATGATTGTAAGGATCAGTGACTATTTCTTTTCCTCCATAACTCACCTTTGGGTTTCTCATCCTGTTTCTGTTTTCCTCTCCTTTCCAACCTTACTACTTCTAAGAGGTTAAAGGGACTATAACTCCCCCGGAGTGAAGCTCTCCTTCCTTTCCCTGTCTGTGTTCAAGTTATTAAAGGGACTGAGGAAGTCGTAAGAGGCTAAAAGTCATCTGGTTTAACCATGGCACGCATGCGCAGTTTACAAATGGAGGACCGATAAATTCTCTCTCTCTCTCTCTCTCTCTCTCTCTCTCTCTCCCTCTCTCTCTCTCTCTCTCTCTCTCTCCGTTTTCAAAGTTGTCTGCAGAATTACTTCACTATTCTTATGAAAGTCCTTTACAATTCTTCCACTAATGAGACAGCGCGCTTAAATCAGAACATCTCAACAACTTGCTTGGATACTTTTCATTCCTTCATAGACAGTCACGTTTAAGATTTTTACATTTCTGGATTAAATGGATGCTCATAAAGATACTATATCTCTAGAAATGAATAAAATATTTCGTATTTGAGCTAATGCAATGATCATGGGTCATTCCTTTTAAGATATAAAAAAGACGTTAGTAGAGGAAAAAACCCCATATAGACTCCACTTTTCTAACCCCGCCCCCGAAGGGGGCGTGGCCACCCCCCTTCCCCTTGATAAGCTCATGTACGTGCGTGAGGCCTAAAGGGCGGGGCAACGCCCCAACCCCAAAAGGGGGCGTGGCTAGCCCCTCCCCTCCTGATAAGCTCATATACGTACATGAGGCCTAAAAAGGGGTGTGGCCTCCCAGACCCCAAATAGACTCCACTATTCTGGTGGGCGTGGCCACCCCTGACCCCAAATCGACTCCAGTTGCATTATAAGCTCATGTACGTACATGAGCTCATATTAGGGGCGTGGCCACCGTGACCCCAAATGGACTCCGTGATGTCTTATAAGCTCATGTACGTACATGAACTAATATATGTACATGAGGTGCAAAAGGGGTGTTGCCACCCTGACTCCACTTGTCTTATAAGCTCATGCACGCATGAGGTCGAAAAAGGGAGTGGGTGCGTGGACACCTGTAACTCTACGGAATGAAACCACTTTTCTGCACCCCGTGACGTCACGCAACTCTACGGGAATAAAACCACCAATTCAACCCCTGACCTCAAATTGACTCCACTTTTTCGGGGCGTGGCCACCTGTAACTCTATGGGAATAAAACCAACATTTCAACCCCCCGACCCCAACCTGCCTCCACTTTGCCACACCCCCGTGACGCCACGCAACTCTACGGGAATAAAACCACCAATTCAACCCCTGACCTCAAATTGACTCCACTTTTTGGGGGTGGCCACCTGTAACTCTACGGGAATAAAACCAACATTTCAACCCCCGACCCCAACCTGGCTCCACTTTGCCGCACCCCGTGACGTCACGTAACTCTACGGGAATAAAACCACCAATTCAACCCTGACCTCAAATTGACTCCACTTTTTGGGGCGTGGCCACCTGTAACTCTACGGAATAAAACTAACATTTCAACCCCCGACCCCAACCTGGCTCCACTTTGCCGCACCCCGTGGACGTAACTCTACGGGGAATAAACCACCAATTCAACCCCTGACCTCAAATTGACTCCACTTTTTGGGGCGTGGCCACCTGTAACTCTACGGAATAAACCAACATTTCAACCCCCCGACCCCAACCTGGCTCCACTTTGCCGCACCCCCCGTGACGTCACGTAACTCTACGGGAATAAAACCACCAATTCAACCCCTGACCTCAAATTGACTCCACTTTTTGGGGGCGTGGCCACCTGTAACTCTACGGGAATAAAACCCACATTTCAACCCCCCGACCCCAACCTGGCTCCACTTTGCCGCACCCCCCGTGACGTCACGCAACTCTACGGGAATAAAACCACCAATTCAACCCCGACCTCAAATTGACTCCACCACTTTTCTACCTCCTGTGACGTCACGTAACTCTACGGGAATAAAACCATCCTTCCAACCCCCTACCCCAAATTGACTCCACCTTTCCTACCCCCGTGACGTCACGTAACTCTATGGGAATAAAACCATCCTTCCAACCCCTGACCCCAAATCGACTCCATTCCTAACCCCCGTGACGTCACGAAACTCTACGGGAAACCCTTCATTTGAACCCCGACCCCAAATCGACTCCACGCTTATGCCCCCGTGACGTCACGTAACTCTACGGGAATAAAACCACCCCACCCCAACCCCAAATAGACTCAGTTCACTGCTTTTTGCGACTCATGTCCCCTTTAATTGTTTTCAACGTAACCGGGACGTTTACCTCCTCCTCATATAAAATCTCTAAATTAATATATGCACATCGCGAATGTAGCCTCTCTCTCTCTCTCTCTCTCTCTCTCTCTCTCTCTCTCTCTCTCTCTCTCTCAGCCGTTACATTTTGCTTAGATATTCGAGTATCATGATAAAAGGATATTTGGCGACTGACTTCAACCTCATGTGAGACATATATTTATCAGTTTGATATCTCCCCCAATAACCGACACACGGATGAAACCTGACCTTATCGCCATATTTGCCAAGCTGACTTCACCCTCACGTGAAATTTTATCTATCATAGAATTTGAGTCATAACCTCCATACACTACACAAGTTTAAAGGCAAACACTTCAATTTGTTTATTTATTAATACCGAGTTTGAAAGAGGTTAAATGAAAAATCAAATGACAGACGGAATTTCAGTTTTGTTTATTTATTAATACCGAGTTTGAAAGAGGTTAAATGAAAAATCAAATGACAGACGGAATTGTTATTTTATATTTGTAACCAATGCTAAATACAGGGAATGAATTAATATTCCATACAAATACATACATTAGAAAAAACTGTATATACAAACACGAACGCGATAATATACGCATTCGCTTTTCCAAAAACAATACTTCAACGAAACACACGGCTACTAAATATTTTCTAACCTGTTCCTTCACATCACAGCCTCAGTATATGCCACATACATCTACTCCAGCACTTTCCCGACCGTTTATCAAAGACGACGTTTCATCTAACACCTCAAAGCTTTTAAATTTAGCTAACAAGTTTTTCATATATAAATCTTCCACGCACCTTTCCTCCAACAGGGATAAATTCTTTTTCATTATAGCCACGCAACATATTTTACCAATTTTGCTCATTTCATCACTGAATGTAGCTAACACAGGTAAATATTGATTCAACCAAGTCGTATTAACACGCCCGCTTTGACCGATGCCAGCGGAAAGATAACATACTTGACAAAGTCATACGATGATTTAGATAATTCTTCCTTCAATTTCTTGACCGAAGAAAAAAGTGGTTGAATCTCATCTGCTTACTATCTCTGGCCAAACGATCGGCATGATCTTCATCTTTGGAATAAGCCACGCTCTTTTTTGTGCGTATTCGTTCTCTTCAATGGGGGCGCCGATACCGTATTGTGTTAATAAGGTAGCTATGGTAGGAGATCAACTTCATCGTTGCATTCCCAAGATGTGATATTTTCAGGTCTTTTCACAATGGCGGAACCTTCAATACCCCTATCACGAGGACATGCATATGATGCACCAGTGCGAGAATATCGAAAACCTGCCAACTCGGCATACGGATAAGCACGAATGACGTCTGCCACCACACCGTAATTCCTGCATGTGACACAATTAGTGGCCACTACTAAACACGTGTTCCGCTTCCTGAACATATTTTCGGACAAGTTCCCGAAAACTAACTTGCACGAGGAGGTTGATGAAGCCATGGCGAGAGTCCACGTCTTGATGTGATAATCCAAAGAGATAATGAGCTACCTGAGCTCCCTGCCTTTATCACAATCACCGATTACAAACCAGTTGTGACGAAGCATCAAGTCTCTCTCCCTCCCAGCCATGATTCACACACACACGAATAAACAAGTCTTATCATTCCCTCACGCCAAAGGTCATCCACACATATGACTCATTTTATCAAAATCAGTATCACTCCCAGCCATGATTCAAGCTCACATGAATAAACAAGTCTTATCATTCCCCATGCCAAAGTCATCCACACATATGACTCATTTTATCAAAATCAGTATCACGTGACTAAACAGCTCCGGCATCATTGTTCCTAAAATGTTAATAAGCCACCCACGCATCCACCATGCTTCTGTTTCGTTTCTTCCTCACAACCGCCATCTTGTTTTTCCCTCCCCTCCTCCTCCTCCTCCTCCTCCTCCTCCTCCTCCCTTTTTCCCCATATTTCGCCACGTTTCGATTTGTTTTTTAATGGCTATATTCCTTAACATCCAATCTTTAACCCCGGCCATTTCTATGAAGTAGTGATAATTCGAAATATTATCAACGTGGGTTTTTTTATTCCCTTGAAATTCTCGAGCTATATCTAAAATATTATAACCTGCGAGTGGATGAGTTAAATCTCCTTCTTCATTCCATTCAACCGTGTTAGAATCTTGTAAGTGCTTAACAAAAGCCGTAACATATGACTTTTTGAGGTTCTTTAAAAATATTGGAATAATACCTGTTAAATCGGGATTGCTTTTTTTTGAGTCATGTCCCCTTTAATTGTTTTCAACGTAATCAGGGGCGTTTACCACCTCCCCTCCAGTCACTGCACCTACACTTTCTATAGGGAGGAGGAGGAGGAGGAAAGAGGAGGTCCCGTGAGCGATATAGCTGGCACAGACAGTTTTTGGATATTAAGAGGGACGTGTCCGCTACTACTAACAGCTGTCGTATCCAACTTGCCAGTACCCTCCAGGTTATTAATATCACCATCACAAACCTCTTTTCTATTCATTAACCTCTCGTAGGTAATGGCAGGGATAACGTAAAACTCCTTCATTTTCAATTAAAAGACTTCCTACCAAACTCGCTGCAATAGGTAATAACGCTGATAGAATAGCCCCCTTTACGACTTTTCAGTATATTTTTCTTCTTAGATATGGACGTTGTTTTCAAGGACACAAGATGAATTTCTCGTCTACAATTTCTTAAGTGTTTAATAAACTTCTTATCTTGAGTTAGATTACCACAAAGAAAATTTCTAAAAATTTCCGAGAGCGTAGCCACCAAACCACCGTTTAAGATGGGAATGACTTTACTTCTTTCACTGGGTGATAAACCAGAGATGAATAAAATAAAGTTTTTATTTTTACGTATTAAAGGCTGCTTACGGTTCATATCCGTTCAATTTGAGATTCATCAACCCAGGAATTGAATTGTCTCGGATAACCTTTCCAATGAACGTAATATTGAGTTTTATTATTTTTCTTCCTCCTTCCCAGAATAGTGATATCATACGTTTCTGGTAGATTTGTGGGAATTAATTCTTCACGATAAAATGCACCCTTTATTTCTTCACCCGCTAAATCTTCCAAGAAGTATACGACTGGATTTTGCGATGTATCCACTTTTCGGATTTTAAAAATTTCTAGAGTATTTTGAATTGTGTATCCTCCTAAAATTGCGTTCCGACGCTCATCGGCAATGCGTACAACGTCTCCAACATTCAAGAGCGAAATGGTGGGAGGATTAACGAGAACAGCCTTTTATACATACTCGAGAATTGACGTTCAATGTCATCTCTAGCCGTTAATGCGTGAACCTCTTGCAGGGTGCGACCCAAACTCCTATGGGGGTTGTGGTTGTAACTCTGAACAATGTCACGCAAGACGTTAATGTATTTTAAGGTATTCTTATGTGTGAGATATCTATATATCCGACTTTTAATAGTCCTTATGACTCTTTCAGCTATAGAGGATTTGATTTCTCTCGAATAAACGCTATATAATTTTATATTTTTACTATCTAAATATTCTTTGACATGTTTGTTATAATATTCTCTACCCTCATCACTATTCAAACGTGAAATTCCCGAAAATTCGGTAGATTCGATAACCTTCTTCAAAGCGCGACGCATAGTAACACCATCCTTCTTTTTCAAGGGAACAATTTGTAGATATCTGGAAAACACGTCAATAAAGACCAGCAAATATTTAAACCCATTATTATACCGAGCTAATTTGGACATATCGGTTAAATCGGTGCTCGCTATTACTCGCGGTTTGGGTGACATGATTTTTCTTCTGGGGAATTTTTTCGAGTGACTTTATGCAGTGTGTAAGACTTTGTCCACGCAAGAATTCTTTAACATTTTCACGTGTAATTTGGCTATCCAGATTTTTCGCTACCCTGAATAAAGAGTTCACCCCGCTGAAACTTCCCACACCCCGTGCATCTCCGTACAAAGTTTTTAGCAGTTTTATCCGTTCTTTATCCATATTGGTAAGCTATTTGATATTCCGTTTCACCCAGAATATTAGTTCGAGCTGTAACAGTTCAGGTGTTGACGGAGCGAAGTCTACTAACAAATAACCGTAGCGGTTACGTGATAGGGCCTTTTTATATATGTCCGAAAAGGCTGAAGCTTTTTTTCATTAGAATATAATGTGAACAATTCAGGCTTATACTTCTACTAAACTTGCCCGAATGAAACATATTCTGCGTTATGAATATAACTGAAATAGATGAATGACGTCCCGCTGTGAAGGCGTTAGTGACAAATTTATTATCACTAGCCTCGAGGAAACAATCGTCGAGTATGAATAATAGACCTTTATTAACCTCTGTCTCCCCTTTTCAGCGTAATCAAAGGGATTTAAAATTTCTTTGGATACTTTAAATTTGGGACCTATTGAGGATGCATTTCGAGGGGGTGTTCAGATACCCCGCAATATAAAATGTATTGGAAACGCGTTTCATAGAGTTCAATGATTTTTTGACAAAGGACGGACTTGCCACTGTTACTAAACCCCGCGATGATAATACGAGCGGGATTAGCGAACGGGTCTAACAACTGCCCAGGGAAGGGACCTGCCGCAGCCATGATGTTAGCGCGTTCAAAGCCTTAATAATAATAATTAGGGTGAATGGAAGTTGACGGCAATAATATTTGTTTAATTTTCATAATGAAACATATACAGGTTTTTCCTACAATATCAAAATACAATGTACAGTAAAAATGCAACCTATAATAAAAAATACAATTTAATAATTTAAAAATATAAAAACCAACTGTGTATATGAATATATTATATACAATATAATATATTAAAATATATGAATATAGGATAAAATATATAGTAAAATATACAAACTATGACACCCGGTCAAGGTGTGATACGCCTCCGTCTTAACTGGAGGAGAGGGTGAAACCATTTCCTGTCGAGGAGAAGTCAAAGACGCCGAAGAGAGAGAGGAATTAACATTGTATATTTTACTATTCTCTCTTCGACGTTTTGAACATCCTTTCACCCGCGGAAATGATGTGATGGATGTAGGGTCGGGAGAGAATTGCCGCTCTCTATCTCCACTTCCCTCTCTATCTCCTCCTCCTCCTCCCCCTCCCCCCCGCCATACCCTCCTCCACCCCAATGTCTGGATGTCCATACGCCAACGATTTATAAGGTGTCACATAATATCTCTTGTCCTCTAAAGGACAGAGAGATACCTTTCGCTGGCTCGTATGACACATCGTACCTCCTACTCTTTGCAAATTGTGCACACGAGTATAAGTAATCTCATTCTTTTCGATTACAGCTCGATACTGGTCATGCGGAATGGTCTTTTGCCGGCACCTTTGTACTCCTTTCAAGGTGTTACTACGACTAGTTTCCGTCAGATACGAATAAACTTTAGGTTTAACGCCGATAAACTCCTCATGAGTTCAGCTCCCGTTTCAACCTTGACTAACCCTAGTTTCCCCTTACGTGACTCATCATACAATTCGTGAGTTTTGGGGAAATTACTCAAATCCATGTAGGGTTTGAGCACACCCTTCAGTTCTCGATTGAGGTTATCAGTCGCGAGGGAAAAGATCAAGCTGTCAGTGTCGGTATAAAGGAGCTGAACTCGGTGTCCATACTGCTTTCGAAGAACGTCGTAATAGAACTGATACACCATATCCTTCGCCATGTCTAGTATACTGAAACCGATATAAATCGGGGATTCAGCCATAACAGACTCTTTGCAATGGTTCACAATGTACCTGTCATTACCCAGTTTTTCCAAAGACTTGTACGTGTGTTTGGATACATTCCTGAGGAGAGAGGCTTCACCGGTGGTGACGACAGTTCGCAGAATAATTCAATGAATTTTTAATAGTGACACCGAAAAGACCATTCATTATGATTTTGGTGATGGTGTTCCTCTTGTCCGGATCGGTCTCTTTAGCACGCCTTTCGGCATTCTCCAGAATATATTCCTCAAATAAAAATCCTGTTTGAATTTGTACACTTTCCTTATTACATCAACTTCGAGACCGAGTCTTATCAATGTTTGTAATAAGGGAAGACAGATCAAGTGATTACGCATGGGTAAATGCGTACCCGTCAACTTAACATTTTTCTTGGGTAGCTTCACCTTGAATTTATTCATTAGGTTTTTACTATAGGGCGATAGATCCTGGTGAGTCACATTCATGTGATGAATGGCGAGAGGGAGATCGTCCGTCTGTAGAGCAACATCCCGTCTAACTGGTTTGGTATCGAGCAGGATGAAATAACCGTATTCACCCTGTGAATCAATGGCGGTAATATCGCTAGCGACAAAACTTTCTAATTCGGCAGGGCAAAGTTCAGTTATTTCACCCAAGGGCATTTTGTATTTACTCATAACTGTGGGATACAAACTGGTGAAATCAACGTATAATATATACGATTGAGGATCACCTACCCTAAAACTGGGATTTAACTCTGGATTATTAGCTACACATTGCCTTCGAACTAGACTACAAAACCGCCGCGGATGTTTTTACAAATTAATTGATAGAGTTCACCATTCGAAATGAGGGGAGACGAATTTTAGAGGAATACAGGAAAGCATCGAGCGAGAGAGAGGTAGAAGTCAGGTAACGGGCGGGGTCTAGTCCAAATTGCGCCATGGCAGCCTTCCTCCAAGCTAAATAAACGTCTGCTAATAATCCCACATCCATTAACAAATACAAAATGGTGTAATCTAGAAGATTGGCGCAATTAGCAGCGTTCCAAACCTTGACCACGTGTGCATAGTCCTCGCTGGAAAGGGTTTCCCCTAAGTTCCGAATCGAAACACTCTCGAGAAGGGATGCCAGGCTTACGCAGGATATTGAAACCCGTCACATAATCATAAGGGTAGTACTGTTTACCCGTACCAAAACTAAATCGAGACAATCCCGAGAATACTGGGTTAACAACTTACGTACGATTTCGAGGAACCTTTCTGTTTGATATGACTCGAGGCGAGACTAGAAAGGGTCCCTCTAATCACGTTGTTGCTATCCACGAATCTCAGATTGCCTGATCTGGCTGAGTAAAATTTACTACCCTCGCGTTTCAGAATTTCAAAATCATGTTGAGCCCCCGCCTCTTTCAAGACCAGGGCGATGTCATATGACAAATTGTGTACGAACACTGTTAAAGTCGGCTCCTTAAATTGAATCTTCAAATTACACTGTTGACACAGTGCACACAGAAAGTTATCCCGTGCCACAGAATGAGCGTGATGTCGCATTTTCGTGACTCCAGCCTTGAATTCGACGTTGCAGCCTTCGCAATGAGTGCTCGCTTCAAACTTACGGGTGGATTCAGGAGTCATATGTAAAGGATACGCACGCATTCGTTCGCGCAATAACGCCCAGTCCTGGTTCATGTTCTGCAAACAATCATCAACGCATTTCTCTCCGTGACTTAGTCTATGGGTACAATATTCCCCCGTTCTACCGTCAACGATCACGTAGCAGTAAGCGAAAGCTTTCTGCCGAGATACTATTCTCGGATCGTCCTCTCCGGTCTTCGGTTGAATATTATACGCTTCAAAATCCAGGAAAGCCATGTGTGAGATTGGCTGCAGAGCTTTAACTTTAGTAAACTGTTTAAATTGACCGGGTTCTGGGTATTCGACAGTGGTTCGAGCGGTACAGGCCTGAGTGTGTGCCTCGCGGATGGTGGGACTATTAAACAAAGTCAAACAATTGTAACACATACCACCCGCGTGCTCAGTCCCCGCCCCTGCTTGAATCCGTGTCGGAACTTCTTCACGAATGCCAACATATCCTTAATCAACGCAACGTGGTCGTCAGTGATTAATAACAACGTGACCAAATGACGGCTTTGGGGGGGTTACCACCTTTCCTCGCCAGATGTACCGTCCAATGTTTTTTCCGCTGTTTCCCATGCCTAATTCACATAATTTATACAGATATATGTTGAGGTTATTCCCCTTTTCTAATGTTTTGAAAGAGTCATGGGTCAACGGCATATCTGGCGAGTGTTTGATATTAAATTGCCCCCTCCCCATCCTCCTCATTAAGACACGAGGGAGGTTGTTAATACGTGTGGGAGGGTTATCCCGGAGTACAACGTAAGCTTCTAATGCTGTAATAACACAGTTGTACCCGGACTGAATATTGATAACCTGATCACTACCACGGACTCCTTGGGATACGCCTTGAAGTTATTAATATTCACTAACTCACGCCGCGTGATATGAAGTTCAACCCTGTCCAGCGAGGTCATACACCAACCCGAACCCTCAGTACGGTTGAGTCTTTCTTCCAAGTTATTAGCTATAAACTCAATAGCCTCCTCCAGGGAGTCATAGATCGAGTCAATCGTAGTGAGGATAGGCGGGGTACATAAATAAAAAGCATTTTTTTTCATTCATGTCGCCCAGGCGCATCCTCACACTGGTGATAATAACACACAAGTAGAGCATAGCCGAGCGAATACCTCTTTCAAGGAAGTTACTGAGCACATCTTCGCGTAATCGGGCTATGCTACTACTTAGCTTCATTGCCACGTCAATGTGTGACCCTACCGCAGCCGCATAATGAATGGTACTCACTACCTTGTTACCCTCCGTTCTTTCCCTCGCGAGTGCAGATCCCCCTCCACCAATGCGTGACGCTTCATTATTATTACTCCCCAACAAATCTTCATCTAATGGGAAGTCTTCAGCGAAGGGATCTGTAAAGATCGTGTTAATTAGCACCGGAGTGAACGTGTATTATAATAATAATAATAATAATAATAATAATAATAATAATAATAATAATAATAATAATAATAACTGCAAAACAACAATGATAATATAATAATAATAATAATATTTTACCTGGATCGGAGTGTGGTGAGGATGATTCATCATGGCGGCTAGAGGCTTGGACATCTTCTTTAATGACGTGGCAATCTGTGAGATAACAAATTCATGAATACTGCATGACATATCATGAACGTGGAGGTTTTTATGTATAACATGAACGTGGAGGTTTTTATGTACACATATTATTTATAAACCCGATGCCCATTGTTAGTCATACAGTCTACATTCAACATGTGTAGCGATCACATCATATACGTGAATAGCAAAGCATGTATAAGTACATTTCCAGAAAACCGGGCGTGTAAATTTACTAATAGGTTAGCTGCCCCAATATCATTACCGAAAGAAGTGGAATATGAAGTGGGCCTAGTGGGAGTCATTCTCCCGAAATTATATTACGCTATTAAACCAGAAGACATTGATTTTACTATTCAATTTAACGTGATCTATAACGAGTCAGTTGGGAAACGCGTTTATACTTATATTTATAAGTCCATTTCGGGTTTGTTGGGTGGTGATATGAATGTCATGACTAGAGCGTTTAATACGGAAATTATTGAACAATTATCTGGATTTTACGGTGAGCATATTCGCGGAGCTATCCGCAGGGACGGTTTATTCTCATGGAATGATGACACGAAGGTAATGAGCATTCCACATGTCGATGCAGGAGTGGCCAAAGTTGACATGATTGATTCAATTACGATTAAACTCAGTGCTAAAGCAGCTAATATGTTTGGTTTCAATGAAAAAGTCAGGTATTTAATATACAGTTCGGGTGCGTTGAGACCTCACCGCGGTAGAAATATATTCCATCAAGGCGTTGAATACGTTTACCTGTATTCGGGTATCGTTCAACCTACCATCTTGGGTGATAAAATGGTTAATCTCTTAGACTGTTTCACGTTAGGATGTGCATGTGGTAAAGGTCCGCATAATGCCATTTATAAACCTTTAAATACCATTGGATTACATTACCATCGATGTCTCGGATCAGAACGGTGAAGAAATAATGTTTACTGAAAATGGGGTTGTATCATGCAGTCTGCATATAAGACCTAGATAAAACGCTATCGAACTTTTCTTATAAATACCATTCGTGACATATACCCATCGTAGTATTTAACCGACATGGCTGGTGAACACACCATATATTTGAGCAGTCTCGGCTGTTTAGACACGTATACCAAAAATACACCTTCGAAATTTGCAATAGATTACCTACACCTATATTATTACCTAATGGGGTTGAATATGAAGTAGGTTTAGCTTCGATCATGTTCCTGGGGAGTTATTACGCTATATTATCCAAAGATGATTTATTCACTCTCGAATTTATTACAGAGCGTCATAAACGTGATAGGCATACATATTTGTACAGACCGAGAATAGCGATGTTAGCGGGGGATATGAAAAGACTCGTGAGAGCTCTTAATAAGGACGTGCATGATTATTTGAAAGTTTATTACGGTGATAATTTCATAAATTATTTTAATAGTAACGGTATATTTCATTGGGATGAAGATTTAAGGAGAATTACTATGCCACGTATCAAGAGAGAGAAACTGAGACCGGGGGACGTTAAAAGTATATACGTAAAATTTAGTGGAAAAGCCGCGAAATTATTAGGTTTTCATATTAATACTGGTTATGAAATATATGGTGGGCGTGAATTGAATGAACACGTTTCCCTTGATTCTCTACCTGATAATTGTGGGGTAGATTATATATATGTGTATACGGATATAGTTCAACCGACGATTTTTGGTGGGAGACTAGTCAATATATTGGACTGTTTTACTTTAGCAAGTGGTAGAGGAAAAGGAATACATAATACAGTCTACAAATTGTTGAACACGAACATCTTGGATCAGATTTCTATTCTTATCACGGATCAAAATGGACACCTTTTACATTTCGCTAAAGACTCAAGCGTTACTTGCCTGCTCCGTATAAAACCTAGAGGAAAATTAGATGAATAGGTACGTATATAATTCGATGTTCACCCTTGGCATTCCTTATTCGTGATCGTAACACCCTCGAGTCAACTAGAACGTGTGAATCAAGCTCCACTTAAATTGTTTGGGAATAGTATAAACAGTAAAATGAGAGTGTTATTCGCGCCTCCTTCAGAGGCGGAATTTAAAAACTATTTTTATCAGACCCTTTATTAAGGAGAGGGCGGGGTTTGAGGATATTTCCGTTTTCTATCCCGGTCGCAGGAGGGGAAGTGGTATTTTTCTACTATAAGTGGTATTGCACGTAAAGTACTTCCTTTTCTATTTAATGCCGCGAAACCTTCAGTTAATGAATTCGGTAGATCTGTGTTATCTGATATGGTAAACAACGGTTTACCTTTAAAAGAATCCTTAAAACGAAATGGTATAAGAGCCCTCAAAACTACTGGACAACGAATTTTAAGCGGTACTGGAAGGAGAAGAAGAAGAACGAGACGGAGGAAAACGGTGAAACGTTTAGTTAGAAGACGGTCGAGTGTGGGAGGAAAGAAAAACGTAGGAAGAGGAAGGATACACGCGTTAAATCTAGAAGTACATATAATAAGGACGTGTACGATCTTCTTTGTAACTCATTCATCAATTGACATTCGGCGGGTACGCACTCGTTCTACCCTTCATCTCAAATTATATAAACACAAAATATGGCTAGCGTAGTTCCTAACATACCCGGAACTGGTAATCAAGTTCCTGTTTCATCGTATATTGCGGGTATATCTGAATTGTTCCCGAATGTTAATAGACGGAGAATTATTGAAACTTCAATTAATTCAAAGGAAAGACTGGATTTTACACCTTGCAATATTTCCGTAAATCAAATTCTAACTGATAAATATATAGAATTTCGCATTAATGGGGTGGCAGGTTCTTTCTTAGATTTGTCAAGTATAGCTTTAGAATTATATATCACAATAGATAGGCTGGCGCGCAATTAGCAGATGATGATCACGTGTCTGTCGTTAATGGTCTAAGTAATACATTATTTAAATCCGCTTCTGTTTTCTTGAATGAAAAGTTGGTGGAATCCTGTCCTGTATTTAACTATCAATCATATATCAAAATGCTGAAAATGATAAAGCCCTCGGCATTACCTACCACCGGTCGGGCGGGATTTTTATACGATGACTATCATGTAACACACGGGGTAACTCGACAATTTACTGCCAATACCTTCGGTCAAACCAGCAGGTGGGAGACGAAAGTTATGGGCGACATTAAAACGCGGGGCGTGCATACATATTTTCCACTTCTTTTGGATATAGCGACTATAGACATGTATTTGCTGGATTCGATTGACTTGAGGCTTAGGCTCGAATTAGCAAATAATAACTGGGTTATGGGTGCCCACACAGACGGACATTTAAATGTGATAAATATAGAAAAGGTTAAATTATGGATCGATAGAGTTACCCCACATTATAACGCAATGTCGGCTTTAAATGAGGCGATAGCAGTTAATCCTATACAATATATATTTGATAAGACTTTATACAAGACATACGTTATTGGGCAAAATGAAAATTCGATTTTAATTGATCAACCTTTTAACAGTTGTATACCTGAAAAAATCACATTGGCCATGATTGATATGGAAACATTTTCAGGTGATTACGCAGCCAATAGCCTATATTTTCAATCTTTCGATTTAAATAATATACATATTACCGTTAATGGGAATACTGTATATAATATTCAATGCAGTTTCCCTAATACCATCATGCAATTATATCACGAGACGCAGAAAAGTATAGGGGTGGCGGTGATAATCTGATCACTTATGATAGTTTTAAAAATGGTAGAGCTATTTACTGCTTTAATTTTGTGGTGGAAGATGTTGAAGATTCCATGCCAGTGGAAATTTCGGCAAACCTGCGAATATCGATCAGGCTGGGTACGGCTACACCTAACCCTTGCATTATTTTACTTTTCGGGGATACCAAGGGTATTTTAACGGTGGATGCGGATAGAGTTATTCAGTGTGATGTTAGGGTTAAATAGAATGGATACAAAAGAAATTGAAATAAGTTTAAAAGGTTCACTCGGTGACCGGGTTAAATATTTAGGTGTGTTCGCTTCGGATGAAGTAGGATTATTGACATTGCCAGAAAATAGAATCAAACCTTTAGTTTTTATATCTAATACATTATCTTCGTCTACTGATATTAATATTGTCGGTCATTGGGTATGTTTTTACGTGGAAAAATCACCTAGAAATATAATCTTCTTTTTGATAGTTACGGTATAAATCCTAAAGTTTATTCGAATGACTTCTCTAAATTTATATATGCACATCCCAAATATAGCCTCTATCGACTAATAAAACAAATACAACCCGATAAATCGTACAAATGCGGTCTTTACGTTAGTTTTTTTGTTCATTGCGTGAGTCACCGAGGTGTGAAAACAGTATTATCCTTAATACAAAATGTATTCTCATTCACTCGTTTGAGAGGCAATGATAAATGGATAACGGGATATTATTTTAAATATTTGAAAAAGTTTAAATGTTCACATTGGAGGTCGGGGTCAAACGTGCTATTACATACAAGGAATGTCTCCGCATCTTAAACAACTAAGGTAAATGCATATTTTTCTTTGATTTTTATATTACCCCATTTACATTCTGTTAAGGATATATTCTATATATGTATCATACACCGTGAATCACATAACTATTTTTACTTATTTCAGGATGAGCTGTGAGAATCATTCACCCGTGAACGTCGGTGATAAAATGCTAAGACGTCTTAGTCGTTTCCTCTTAAACGCTTTTCGGAATATTCGCCTTATCATAAGGATACACGTGGACGTTATATTGGGATGTGTGCTGAGACAGTCTGACGGTGATTAGTGTATTGAATTTGTACACTGTCTTTTATGTGGTCAATAAATCCTTATGAATAATCATATACGTGTTTTTTACTATGCCCACAATCCATTTGAAATCAAAAACAGGAAAACGGAGAAAAAAGAGTGCGTGTTTCTATGGAATCAAGAACTGTTATTAAATAAATATATAACACATCGGTTTTACATACCTTCACCGGGTTGCTCGTTTCCTTCAGTAGTGGGTGGTGGCGGAGTTGGTGGGGTTGCACTGCTGTGGGCTGTCAGCGGGGTTGTTGCATCTCCTGCTACTTCTTCTTCTGCTCCTGCTTCATGGTCATGACCTGTTTTCACCTTCCTAATAAATGTGTTGGGGGCTCCAGCACCATAGTAGTAATGGTGTCTGACCTGAGTGGCTACTTCGTCAGCTGACAGTTCGCTACTGGAGTTATTTCCCATATCTGAAAGAGAGAAATAATGACTGTTTTATATATTCTGTTTCTTTCAACGGGTA
This sequence comes from Macrobrachium rosenbergii, assembly GCF_040412425.1. Lineage (NCBI taxonomy): Eukaryota > Metazoa > Arthropoda > Malacostraca > Decapoda > Palaemonidae > Macrobrachium > Macrobrachium rosenbergii. The sequence continues at coordinate 34,786,043 of NC_089786.1, forward strand.
CATTATTTCATATGAATATCTATTCAGTATACAGATGAATCTTATTGCTGTTTTTAATATTTACTATATGTTCGAGTAAATGGAAACTGTTTTATATGCTACTTACTGAATAGTGACGGGCGAATGACGTTCCGGTCAAGAGAAATACTTGATGCACTTACTCTTATAAACTTTGGGCATGGAATAACGTCAATTTCCCTTGTCGGCTGTATTTATGGTGTTCAGTCAGAAAGTAATAATCAGGTGTGACATACGGTGTTTCGTTGAAGTATTGTATTCCAAAGATGTAGATCACACCGATCTGTGTGGATGACCTTTGGCGTGAGGGAATGATAAGACTTGTTTATTCGTGTGTGTGTGAATCATGGCTGGGAGGGAGAGAGACTTGATGCTTCGTCACAACTGGTTTGTAATCGGTGATTGTGATAAAGGCAGGGAGCTCGGGTAGCTCATTATCTCTTGAAGGATTATCACATCAAGACGTGGACTCTCGCCATGGCTTCATCAACCTCCTCGTGCAAGTTAGTTTTCGGGAACTTGTCCGAAAATATGTTCAGGAAGCGGAACACGTGTTTAGTAGTGGCCACTAATTGTGTCACATGCAGGAATTACGGTGTGGTGGCAGACGTCATTCGTGCTTATCCGTATGCCGAGTTGGCAGGTTTTCGATATTCTCGCACTGGTGCATCATATGCATGTCCTCGTGATAGGGGTATTGAAGGTTCCGCCATTGTGAAAAGACCTGAAAATATCACATCTTGGGAATGCAACGATGAAGTTGATCTCCTACCATAGCTACCTTATTAACACAATACGGTATCGGCGCCCCATTGAAGAGAACGAATACGCACAAAAGAGCGTGGCTTATTCCAAAGATGAAGATCATGCCGATCGTTTGGCCAGAGATAGTAAGCAGATGAGATTCAACCACTTTTTTCTTCGGTCAAGAAATTGAAGGAAGAATTATCTAAATCATCGTATGACTATGTCAAGTATGTTATCTTTCCCGCTGGCATCGGTCAAAGCGGGCGTGTTAATACGACTTGGTTGAATCAATATTTACCTGTGTTAGCTACATTCAGTGATGAAATGAGCAAAATTGGTAAAATATGTTGCGTGGCTATAATGAAAAAGAATTTATCCCTGTTGGAGGAAAGGTGCGTGGAAGATTTATATATGAAAAACTTGTTAGCTAAATTTAAAAGCTTTGAGGTGTTAGATGAAACGTCGTCTTTGATAAACGGTCGGGAAAGTGCTGGAGTAGATGTATGTGGCATATACTGAGGCTGTGATGTGAAGGAACAGGTTAGAAAATATTTAGTAGCCGTGTGTTTCGTTGAAGTATTGTTTTTGGAAAAGCGAATGCGTATATTATCGCGTTCGTGTTTGTATATACAGTTTTTTTCTAATGTATGTATTTGTATGGAATATTAATTCATTCCCTGTATTTAGCATTGGTTACAAATATAAAATAACAATTCCGTCTGTCATTTGATTTTTCATTTAACCTCTTTCAAACTCGGTATTAATAAATAAACAAAACTGAAATTCCGTCTGTCATTTGATTTTTCATTTAACCTCTTTCAAACTCGGTATTAATAAATAAACAAATTGAAGTGTTTGCCTTTAAAACTTGTGTAGTGTATGGAGGTTATGACTCAAATTCTATGATAGATAAAATTTCACGTGAGGGTGAAGTCAGCTTGGCAAATATGGCGATAAGGTCAGGTTTCATCCGTGTGTCGGTTATTGGGGGAGATATCAAATTGATAAATATATGTCTCACATGAGGTTGAAGTCAGTCGCCAAATATCCTTTTATCATGATACTCCGAATATCTAAGCAAAATGTAACGGCTGAGAGAGAGAGAGAGAGAGAGAGAGAGAGAGAGAGAGAGAGAGAGAGAGAGAGAGGCTACATTCGCGATGTGCATATATTAATTTAGAGATTTTATATGAGGAGGAGGTAAACGTCCCGGTTACGTTGAAAACAATTAAAGGGGACATGAGTCGCAAAAGCAGTGAACTGAGTCTATTTGGGGTTGGGGTGGGGTGGTTTTATTCCCGTAGAGTTACGTGACGTCACGGGGGCATAAGCGTGGAGTCGATTTGGGGTCGGGGGTTCAAATGAAGGGTTTCCGTAGAGTTTCGTGACGTCACGGGGTTAGGAATGGAGTCAATTTGGGGTCAGGGGGTGGAAGGATGGTTTTATTCCCATAGAGTTACGTGACGTCACGGGGGTAGGAAAGGTGGAGTCAATTTGGGGTAGGGGTTGGAAGGATGGTTTTATTCCCGTGAGAGTTACGTGACGTCACAGGAGGTAGAAAAGTGGTGGAGTCAATTTGAGGTCGGGGTTGAATTGGTGGTTTTATTCCCGTAGAGTTGCGTGACGTCACGGGGTGCGGCAAAAGTGGAGCCAGGTTGGGGTCGGGGGTTGAAATGTTGGTTTTATTCCCAGAGTTACAGGTGGCCACGCCCCAAAAAGTGGAGTCAATTTGAGGTCAGGGGTTGAATTGGTGGTTTTATTCCCGTAGAGTTACGTGACGTCACGGGGGTGCGGCAAAGTGGAGCCAGGTTGGGGTCGGGGGTTGAAATGTTGGTTTTATTCCCGTAGAGTTACAGGTGGCCACGCCCCAAAAAGTGGAGTCAATTTGAGGTCAGGGGTTGAATTGGTGGTTTTATTCCGGTTACGTCACGGGGTGCGGCAAAGTGGAGCCAGGTTGGGGTCGGGGGTTGAAATGTTGGTTTTATTCCCGTAGAGTTACAGGTGGCCACGCCCCAAAAAGTGGAGTCAATTTGAGGTCAGGGGTTGAATTGGTGGTTTTATTCCCGTAGAGTTACGTGACGTCACGGGGTGCGGCAAAGTGGAGCCAGGTTGGGGTCGGGGGTTGAAATGTTGGTTTTATTCCCGTAGAGTTACAGGTGGCCACGCCCCAAAAAGTGGAGTCAATTTGAGGTCAGGGGTTGAATTGGTGGTTTTATTCCCGTAGAGTTGCGTGACGTCACGGGGGTGTGGCAAAAGTGGAGCCAGGTTGGGGTCGGGGGTTGAAATGTTGGTTTTATTCCCGTAGAGTTACAGGTGGCCACGCCCCAAAAAGTGGAGTCAATTTGAGGTCAGGGGTTGAATTGGTGGTTTTATTCCCGTAGAGAGTTGCGTGACGTCACGGGGTGCAGAAAAGTGGTTTCATTCCGTAGAGTTACAGGTGTCCACGCACCCACTCCTTTTTCGACCTCATGTACGCACATGAGCTTATAAGACAAGTGGAGTCAGGGGTGGCAACACCCTTTTGCACCTCATGTACATATATTAGTTCATGTACGTACATGAGCTTATAAGACATGCGAGTCCATTTAGTCACGGTGGCCACGCCCCTAATATGAGCTCATGTACGTACATGAGCTTATAATGCAACTGGAGTCGATTTGGGGTCAGGGTGGCCACGCCCACCAGAATAGTGGAGTCTATTTGGGGTCTGGGGAGGCCACACCCCTTTAGGCCTCATGTACGATATGAGCTTATCAGGAGGGGGAGGGGCTAGCCACGCCCCTTTTGGGGGTTAGGCGTTGCCCCGCCCCTTTTAGGCCTCACGCACGTACATGAGCTTATCAAGGGGGAAGGGGTGGCCACGCCCCCTTCGGGGCGGGGTTAGAAAAGTGAGTCTATATGGGGTTTTTTCCTCTACTGACGTTCATGTACAAGAGCTGAAATTTTTATATTGAATCCCGAAAGATAGCCTTATTGTAAAGTTGCAGAGTACTTAAAACATTTAGCTGGAAGCTTTAAAAATCCATTCATTAACAAAATTTTCCTAAAAGACAAAAAATTCCAAAATTTTTATTCCATTAGATAGAGCAACTAAAAGTTCTTTTCTTATATAGGGTTCGGATGACATTTGGTGGTGTACAGAAACTTCATATTATAGGCTAAGTGAAAACTCTCTTGGAAAACAAAGGTTTGTAAATCCCGGTAAACAGATCTCAGTAAGTTATATTTCAGTCTGTCAGAAGCAGCTCGTTTTCGGGGTCCGAGAAAGGTCTTACATGCTGGAAGAAGAGAGCACAGGAGTGATCTTCACTCTTCACTCTAGTCACTGAATCTACTGAGTCTGTCAGTTGTCGGCTCCGTTTTGTGTACTTCCGTTTGAAGGCTGGAACAAGACAAGGAAAACGAGATTTTTTTTCCATGGCAACGAAACTTTCAAATAGTCAACGAAATTCCTAAAAACATTATCATTTGGATGATGTGTCGAGAATCCAATTTCTTTAAATGCCGTTCATCCGTAAACCCTTTGGCGGAGGAAATTAAATGAATGAACATGGTTATCTGTGTTATGAACAAAAAAATAATGAACTACTTAAAACGTGAAAGGGCGAGCATTTCATTTGATGTTTTAAAAGATCATTATCAATAACGAGCAGACTTTAATGGCAATCTGTATGCTGCATTTAATGTGATATCATAAGCACTTAGAGCACGGGCAGCAACGACAGCCTTTCCACTGCCACCCAGATTGCACCAAGGACGAAATTAAAGAATTAATTCAATCTCCTGTTCTCGTTCGCCTTTGCATAATGGACCATTTAATTAATTCGAACCACGGTTTGAAATGGAAATAGGACACACAACTTTTACTTTGCACAAAGAAGGCTTTGGAAAATCTCTTTCTGAAAATATTCTATTAGAGGATTGTGACACCTCTGACCAATATGAGACAATGGGATTGTACCACACAAGGTAAAAATGGAAATTCGCTAGGCTGGAAATCTCTGCCACAATCCGGATTGTATGCTGCTTCTGTCCTGCGTCGTTGGGTCTCTGTGTCTACTACCAATACATACTATTCTATTTATTGATTTTCACACACTTCCACTTACCCGCCCACACATGCATACTAGTTATACATGTATGTATGTACACACACACACACACACACACACACACACACACACACACACACACACACATATATATATATATATATATATATATATATATATATATATATATATATATATATATATATATATACATATATATGTATGCAGTCACAAGAACATCTGACTAAGACCTGTTACGGTGCATTACTTAATTCTGCACTGAATGCATGCGATGTTGCTCTTCCTGGATATTATTCCTTGCCGTCTCTTGTAACAGTCTCTGTCAGTCTGAGTATCAGGGAACTTTTCAGTCTTCCTCCCCTCCTCCCCTCCCCTTGGTACCTCGAAACAATAACCCACCTTTTAGTTTCTGGAAAAGAAAACTAATGACATGACTATTTGTCTGCCCGTCTGCACTTTTTCTGTCCGCCCCCAAATCTTAAAAACTACTGAGGCTAGAGGGCTGCAAACTGGTATGTTGGACATCCACCCTCCAATCATCAGACATACCAAATTGCAGTCCTCTAGCCCCGGTAGTTTTCCTTTTATTTAAGGTTAAATTTAGCCATGATCGTGCGTCTGGCACCGCTATAGGTGCCAACAACTTAGGCCAACAACGGACAGCGGCTCTAAGTTTCGTGGGCCGTGGCTGAGAATTTCATATAGCATTATACGCTGTACAGTAAACTCGATTGCGCCGAAGAAACTTCGGCGCCTACTTGTTTACTATGTGAGTTGTTTACAAATCCGTTCGTTTGCTGATCCATATATTCTTCAAAGTTAATCCTTATCAGCAGCCTCCCCTTTTCTGTATTTACTGTTTTTTCTTGGTATTTTCATCAACATACGTCCAGAAAGTAAAGTTGCTTCAATAATTCCTCTGTACATTCTATTTCTTGTTTCCACAAAATCGCTCTCCTCCACACTAGTCGTTCAGTATTCCTACTACTTCCATAGCATTACCTTTTCTTTTACTTATTCTTTTCTGTCTGCCCTTCTCATCTGCGTCATTCACTGTTATACATGTGGACGAAAAAACTTCCTGAATCTTGTTTCATCCGTAGCAGCGACAGTAAACCCATCTTTCTGTCCTCTGCTTGTTCTTATAAGCTTCCTCTTGCTAGCATTAAGTTTTCTACTTTTTCATGGTACTGTGACTCCAAAACTCTTCGCTTCCTTATCTCCCGATAGCAATGTTTCGATAGTGCCAGTTACAAACCTGAAAGACTCCAGTCCATTTGCAGAATAAGAAATTAAACTACAGTTCATGATGTCTCCCTTTTATTATCAACAGTAGCGGAGAGAGAGAGAGAGAGAGAGAGAGAGAGAGAGAGAGAGAGAGAGAGAGAGAGAGAGAGAGAGAGAATGTAAACTGTTGAAGATATACGAAATGAGACATGTCTGCAATCCAACTGTCCATTTTCCTGAGGTAAATCCTTAGACCAATTGAATTTATTTATTTATTTATTTTTTTTTACTTAAGAGTTGTCGGAAATATTTGATTTAGTGCGGAAGTATGTAATACTTCTGAATAAAACATTAGTTACGTTTATTTTAAATTTTCAAGATGTGGCTTTTCTTTTCTTTTCCTACAAAACAGGGGTTCTTTGTTTTAAAATCACAGAAAAAAACAGTAATTTTGCTAGTAATTAGGTTTATTCAAGTCCAATTTTTTTCATGATTATGAATTTATTATGATTGGTCTTACAGAACATGTTGGGTTTACTGTTTCTTTCCATCCATAAGAACTCCAGTTGGTTTTGAATTATGGAAAGTTGTTGTTCTCCTACCTGGAAATCAGAGCCAGCTTTTCCTTATTTAACCAATAAAACAGGAAGTGAAAAATCTCGTCAACGAGAGCCTTCATATCTTGTGTTTCATAGCTATTTACTGCTGGTATTTATACATTCATTCAAGGAAAGGAAATATATTGCAATATAATAAAGAAATATGAACGCTGAGAAAAATGGAGTAGCATCTTTATTCTCTTTGTAATAAGTCTGCAATGCAAGAAAGTCGTACTTATTTCAGAATTGGTTTCTATCTGGAAAAAACTTTGCCCACTTAAATAAAAGCAGCAGGATAACGGAGGTTACGTGAAGTGGAGCCATGTTTCAAAATCTGCTGCAGCAAGTGACTTTAATGTTGCCACTCAAATCATGGTGGGTATTTTTATTGGTCTAGCCAGCATAGGAAGTAGGACTTTGATGAAATTTTACTGGAACAAGTAATTATAGATATATTAATAATAATAATAATAATAATAATAATACACGGTTAACAAAAGTAAAGTAAAAAATGGCCTAGGTGCCGAATCATGTTTTTTTTTTTTTTTATAAAACTGGCGACTAGGTAAATAAGGCTGTAATGTTAATGTGGAATCCTCATTATTACCATAAGTAATTCCTGATTCTTGTTATTTCTGGTCCTTCACGGCACCTATGGGCTTCCTCTCATCTCCAGTTCTTCGTTGGGAAAGCGGGTTGCGTTCTCAGCTACCACTCTGTTGGTCGCGAGTTCGAATCTCCGACCGGACAATGAAGAATAAGAGGAATTTATTTCTGGTGATAGAAATTCATTTCTCGCTATAATGTGGTTCGGATTCCACAATAAGCTGTAGGTCCCGTTGCTAGGTAACAAATTGGTTATTAGCCACGTAAAATAAATCTAATCCTTCGGGCCAGCCCTAGGAGAGCTGTTAATCAGCTCAGTGGTCTGGTTAAACTAAGATATACTTTTTTTCCTCTCATCTGCTTCACTTACTCCATTTCGATTTCTTATAAGAGAAATATTAGCTGAGGCAAAATTCCCATTTGCTGATTAAAGTTCAATTGAGGTCCCATATATATATATATATATATATATATATATATATATATATATATATATATATATATATATATATATATATATATATATATATATATGTATTAATGTATTTTCTGGCAGTACAGCATCTCCTAAATAATGTTATACAAAGGATTTGCATAGGGCAGTCAATGAAAGAAAATCATTCAGAAAGAGCACAAACTTCATAGTGAAGCGCTTGAGCGAATGGACTAATTTTCCTTTCTGAAAGGAAACTGGTTAAAAGACCAGCTGTAAGAAATATTCACGATCACGTCTTAAAATCAGCAGAAATCAAACCACTGCAAGGGCAATGTTAGTATTTGAAATGAGCTCGTTAATAAGCGGAAATTTTATTTGTTGGTTAAGGATTCTGTAATATGTAATAAAGAAAAGTTGGGCAAATTGTTATTAAAAGAAAATTCGCTCAATTTATGAGACAATAAAGAAATAATTCATTTAATACATAAATAATAAAATGTCTTATTTAACGAGTAGACGAGGAAATAAAAGAAACAATTTTAAGGAAAAACTCATTCTTAATCAAATCTAAATTAAAAGTAAGCTTGAAATAGATCGGCAAGATAATCATGCCATTATAACAATGAAATGAACGCTCGGATAAAAGAAATGGATCTATGCTCCTCCGCCGTAATTATCAACACATAATTTTGGATAGGCATCGTCTGTTTAATCCAGACTCGAGTTTTATCTAGTGGCTTCGAATGCTCTCCTCGCTAGATACATTGACTAAGATCTCCAACCATCGGGATAAAACCGATTCTGGGTAAACCTCTGGAGGTTATTCGCTTACCAGGAAGCGGAGGCTGAGCTGATTCCTCTGATATTGAATTTGTTTAGGGAGACTGCACGAGGCAGAGGTGAAGGGATTACAGAGCTTCTAAGAAAGTTATTGTATACCTACTCTCTCTCTCTCTCTCTCTCTCTCTCTCTCTCTCTCTCTCTCTCTCTCTCTTCTTGTTCTTGTTTATTTTTCCTTATTTTCTCCTCCTCCTCGCCATACCAACAACCCTTCACATCTGTGGTCCGCAGCCCTTTCATAGTTTCTTATTTATTTTCTTAAATTCTTAACTTTTTCTTTATTATTAAGCAAATGCCGCATTAAAGTTAGATATTGTACGAAAGGCCTTCTATATTTATAAGTCATAAAATTAATGCAACTTGTTTTGGGGTCATTTGTCCTTCCTTCACTAGAATACTGCTCTCCGGTGTCGATGTCTGCTTCTGGCAGAGATTTATCTCTTTTAGACAGAGTGGTTCGTGGCGTTAGGCTTCTGTTTCCTAATATGAGCAGTTATGACTTGGACCATCGACGGATGGTCTCTTATTTGTCAATTTTTCATAAGTTGCTTTCCAGCAAAGATCTTTCACATTTTAAGTTGACCCCTCATCCCCTCTTCCTACCGAGAGCAACCAGCACGAATATGCAGTAAATGTGCCTCGCTGTCGAACTTCTCAGTTCCAGAAGTCCCTTATTCCTCACACCGTCGGACTGTGGAACAGTCCCCTGAGGATGTCGCGCAATTGGGACTTCAAAAGTTGAAGCGAAGATGCAATGCATTATTACCGTATACTATTTTAATTTTATCTTTTTGTTAATTGATTAATTAATTTTTCTCTTTTTTTAATAAGCGAGATCTCTTCTTTCTGTATTTCCCTTTCCTCTTCTTACTTCTTCCTAATGAATACCTTCATATTCTTTGGAAACTTGAATTTCAAGTCAATGGCCCTTGTGGGCTTGTTCCATATGAATAAGTTTCATCTTCTGAAAAAGAATAATAATAGTCATATTTATGCTGTAGCAAAATCTTCCATTAAAACTGATACAGCTAATTCAGCTAAATTTCATTCCATCCCCAAACTGGAAATAAGTCTCCCTGACTTTCATTTAATTTCTGGTAAAAAACGTCTGATATCATGTCTTTGCAGAATCCCCAGAGAGAGAGAGAGAGAGAGAGAGAGAGAGAGAGAGAGAGAGAGAGAGAGAGAGATTGCCAAATATTGACGTTTCTCCTGTTTTGGAACTGCTGGCCCACTTCAATCGCCCAAAGAAGAAGACATCCAGTCAGATAGAGAAGATCCTTTTCATATACCGGGGTCTTAATTAGTTCAGCACAAATTAAGACATTGCCTTTCAGATCCAAAATATCATTCTGATCGCTCTATATTTCTCTATTCTACCTACGCATACGCACATAAAAACGCTCACATTCCCATTTATGTATATATATTAATAGAAGGTCTTTTATTTGAAAAATGATCCTACAAAATGCGGACAAAGGGTGAACTTATTAATGTTCTTACGAGCTTGAAAAAAATATTCTCAAAATAAATCAAAATATATCAGTGTCTTATTGCTATATAAATCTTATTGGAAAAGTTTAAATACAAACCTTAAGACGGAAACAAAATGCTAAAAAAATGCAAAAGCAGAGAAGAAATATAAGATCTATTGTTTGTGAGTAAAATGTGTTGAATTCCTAAATGTTAGGCTGAAGATTAATTACTTGTATTACAAGTCATAACAGAAATATCTTGTTTTAAAGAAACATTGTTGTAAGAAATTTCATTAAATGTAATTAAGCTTGGTTTGAAACACTTCTACATCAGGAAGTGCCGAGGTAAAAGGGACAAATTAGTAATTATGCAAAATCACCGCGAACATGCAAAACTATCATTGCAAATATGATAAATTAGGTTAAGTCAGGTATCCTAATTTTTCCATAAGCTAGAAGAATAAAAATAAAAACACGGTTTGTTAAATATAGTTTGGGATGTTACAAACATTCACGTAATAATTCCTCTTGTATTCATTCAGAGAGAGAGAGAAAATAACGTTATATAAAACATTCAGCAAGGGAACATCGTTGAACTAGTTTATCCAATTTTTCAAGATCGTAAGAAGTCTGAATATATCGAATCGTCTAAAACTGAATTCAAGGCCCTACTAGTAAGTTCTTATGTTTTTGGTTACTTTTACAAATGAAGCAGCCTGACGTTTTGTTCGTCCCCTTGATGACCTTTCGTGACTTATTTCTGAGCTAGATTTTTCATCTCTCTTCCCTGTCCGTATGTGAAATAGTCTTACAGGTATACACAATGTTTCCATATCAAAGTTAGCTTGTAAATATTTACATGTAGTTTTTGCCGATATTGTGGTACGAATTTTCTTTTCAGTAATACTCTGAAGAAGAATAACAATTTTGGAGTGTTTACTTTCAACTACTTCTATTTTCTGACCAAAAATTTCCTTTGATTGCTTCAGCCCCAACACATTTGCATGACACTCCGTTGATGATGATGATGATGAGTGAGAGAGAGAGAGAGATTAACTTATGAAATAAACAAGTTGTAAGTAGAAAAAAATAAACTAAACGAAAACGGATATACATCGGACTTCATTAAGGCGAACATTTAAATCTTCTTAAACCTCCTTTGGTTTTGTTTGTGTGTGTTGGGAGGGGAAGAGGGCGGGCGGGGGAGGGGGAGAGTGGAGGCGTAAATGGTGCCACAGATTCAAAAATAAGCCTTTCCCTTA
>NC_089786.1:34802325-34839215 GCF_040412425.1 Macrobrachium rosenbergii
AATCTAACTGACCTTCTTAACTTTGATAACGCGCTTTGCATACCAATAAGAGCAGGTTAGTAATTTGCAAGGCCATCATTTTGTAGCAATCTCACCTAATCATACGTTCTATTTCCACACCAGATACGGTGAGCTGAAATAATCTACACGAAGGCGAGGAGTGGTCATGTTACGTGCAATTCTTGGGGGTGGATTCACCTCTTCGGTATAAAAGAGCTAACTATGATAAAAGATAGGCTCACCAGCGTGAAATATTTGAAAATACTGGAGGAGGTGATTCTTCCAATAGTACATTCATACGCTCTTCTGTACCAGGAGCGCATTATATATATATATATATATATATATATAATATATATATATATATATATATATATATATATATATATATATATATATACTGTATATATATACATACATATATAGAAATCTGTATATATGTATATTATATATAGAAATAATATATTTATAAATATGTGTATATATATATATATATATATATATATATATATATATATATATATATATACATACATATATACATACATACATATATACATATGTATATATGTATATTATATATATAGAAATAATGTATATATATTTGTATATATACATATATATTTATTTATTTATATATACAGATATATATTTATTTATATAAATAGATATAAGTATATAGTATATAACTACGTATTTCTCGTTGTGTCAAGAACGAAGAAAAACAAATTATTGATTTAACATAGGAATAATTTAATGGAGGCGTTAGTTGAGATCAAGAAAATATTAAGAACAACGGGTGCGGAATTGTCTTTCCCAGACCAGCATGTAATGACAGCAACAACAAGCGCTGTCAAAGTCGCAAATACGATATGACTGCTCAAGGAGATTTGCATTTCATCCCCCGAAGTCTCTGACAACAACAAATATACACATGACACCAGCAATGCATTCCTGTTTTAAATGAAGGCAGTAACCACATAGAATGCTAGATTAATTAGCATTGGAAACGGTATTTCATCAGCGATGTATTAATTTATCATCGCATGGATTACTTTCCTCCATTTGATATTTTTCTTATAGAGACTAATTTCATTATAGCAACGGAATACTAAAGAAAGTGATCCGGCAGTAACAAGATCTGCATATCAAGGGAATTCCTTAACGAGAGAGAGAGAGAGAGAGAGAGAGAGAGAGAGAGAGAGAGAGAGAGAGAGAGAGAGAGAGAGAGAGAGAGAGAGAGAATCGAAAAACCTTTAGCCACGTTGCGATAGAAAGGTGTTATTGCTTTAACTATGAGAGTATATTGTTTCAAGCCAGAAACTAAAATCAGCATGATGGTCAGGTCCACCAAAGAGGTGCTGAGAAGTTCCTAATGTCCACATTATTCATGAAAATTATAAATAAGACCGATAGCAAAAGCTGCTTAGTAATTGTCTGATGACGGCAGGAGTTTACTTTATGGAACCGCATTTGATTTTGTTTTAGAGTTTTGGGTAACTATTGTTTTTATGCTTGTGTTACAGATGGCACTAGAATATAGTTCACTGGCAAAAGTGAAACGGCCTGTCGACTCATTATCCTTTTAGTGCCTTCGACACACTTATTAGACAGATTTGAAAGGAGAGAAAAAATATTGCATAGAAATAATAGCATGATGTTTACTGTAATAATAAGTAATTTACTTTCATCATTATTATTATTACATAAAAATTATGGAGATAAGAAATAAACCCTTGACTTAGAAAGCAAGCTTCCACTGAATAGATTGCTACTATTTCAACAATGAAAAGCAAATAAAAAGCTGAATAGAGATTAAACAGTAAACCCATGAATACAAACTCACGATAACAGCGCCGTATTTAAGAAGCTATAAAGACCTCTGCCTGCATGGATCATTTATGCGCCTTTCCACCCGGATCAAGATTCCAAGTTTAAAAGTAGCAGTTTTTTTTAACAAAGTCAAAATGTATTTTCTCTGTTAATCCAGCCAGTGGGAAAAGGCTGTGTGCATTCAGTAGCTGCAACAGGAATATTTCGGATTAGATGGCCAGGGAAAATCAGGTTTCTTCATGATTTCATATTTCATATCAGTATGTTTAGAACAGACTGACGCAGACATTTATTCCTTCAGAAATTATGCTTAAAGCTAATGCTTATGTTTTGATGTGAATGGATAAGCAAGAGCAAAGGAGCCAATGGCGATCATTTTTCATAATTATTCCTCTTTTTCCTTTCATGTTGTTATATATTTCTCTGTCTCTCTTTTTAGTCTTCAGTCAAATTTCTGTTTGCAGTATATACCTAGAACTTAAGAAAATCGAGAACGATGGTCTTCCAGCGCTCCATCAACATTCGCCCCATCCCCTGATGTTGAGCCATTCACAACATTCGTAGAGAAAGATGGATCGTTTAAGTTTCCTGTTGATCAGTCCTTTCTCTTCTCCCTTCCTTCCTTCTTTCCTTCCTTCCTTTACGTGAACTCATTCACGAAGACTCTCTTCGTCATTTTCCTTCTGGAAACTTGGAGGCAGCCTCACAAGATACACGACAACGAGGACAGACTTCCTTTGAAGTTTACAATCAAGGTATGAGACGAATTTTCTGCTTTCGCAGGTAACGTCTCCCATTTCCTATGAAATATTTTATTCCAGTTGCCCCACTGGCCGATCCACCTCGACCCCCGCACGCCCAACACCTCTTCGTAATCAACAGCGACGATACTGAAAACATCATTTCCCTCATTTCACCCAGAAATCCATAACGCTGCTCTTGAAGGGTGCGACCTGTGAGCTGGTATCCATACCAGAGTGAGAGAGTTGGGGTGGTGCGGTGTTAAGAGAGTTTGGTTTGTTTTTGGAAACTGATTTACTCATTTTTGGTTTCAGTGAGTGGAAAATGATATAGATTCAGGTTATGCTATCTATATTATATATAAAATGGATGATGTTGACTCAGTTATACATTGCAAAGGTTGAGTAAGAAATCTTTTCACGATGAGAATGTTCACACGTCGCGCATTCGGGAAATGGAGGAAGAAAGGAAGATGGAGAAGATGAAAGAGGAGAAAAGGAGGAGATGGGCGAGCAGGAGATGACTGATAAGTTTCCCAGACGATCGTTACGAGACAAAGAGGAAAAGAATAGACAAAGGAAGTGTGCCATGAAATGGCGCACAAGGAATGGCAATAGAAAAGTCCACCGGGACCATAAATGACCGACTTACGTATATTAAAACATTAAAAATAAAAATAAAATTACATAACGAATAACATCGGTAAGTTAAGGAATTAATGGTATTGACGAACATACATTAAAAATTATATTTCTTCTCCCTATTATTCGAGAAATCTGTCAATCTGTCTACTTGTACGCGAGTCCATGTGTCCAAATAAAAAAAAAAAAGTTGCCAATATGCAAGAAAAAGTAAAGATATTTTAAGATGGTTAAATGACATAAATTTTTAAGAATGCTGAAAAAACCTGCCTGTGATGAAAGGAAACAATGTAAGCAAGAGGAAAAGAAAAGTAAAGTAAAGAAAAAAGAAATCAAACTACAAACAGCAACATTGTTTTCGTAATGTCACTCACTCTCCATTCTTAACCCATCCACATTGTCACAATGGAAGGATACACAGCATTCAGAGGATTAAGCGAGAAGTTTTGATAACTTTGAGGGCGGGACTTTCGTGTTAGTCTGAAGAATAAATTCTGAAATCATTAATAAATAGGTATTCATAAACTATCAATTGATGCCTTCGTTCAATATGTTTTAAACTCACGATTAACTGGACACTGGGCGAATATTATTATTATTATTATTATTATTATTATTATTATTATTATTATTATTATTATTATTATTATTATCATAATCCAACTCCAGAGACAAAGCGGAGACCCGAGATTAGTGTCAGTCAACACTTGGTTACTTCCGTTCCCACCGACAAGGGCCAAACCAGAAAGAAAAATACATAATCAAACTTGCTGCTTGTTGTTTTTTATTACGATTATAATTAATTAAAATGGGAACAGTGATATGAAACACGCCTAAAAGACCATTAACTGCTTATTTGGAGAACAAAAATGTCATCAATTAAAGCATAAACTGGAGAATGAATATATTAAGAACCACATACATTTCCAGTGCATTATAAGTTCCTCGATGGCTGAGTCGGTAGAGTTGTCGGCTAGCACTTTGCCAGGCCCGAGTTCGAGTCTCCGGCCGGCCAATGAAGAATTAGCGGAATTTATTTCTGGTGATAGAAATTCATTTCTCAGCTATAATTTTGGTTCGGATTCCACAATAAGCTGTAGGTCCCATTGCTAGGTAACCAATTGGTTCTTAGCCACGTAAAATAAGTCTAATCCTTCGGGCCAGCCCTAGGAGAGCTGTTAATCAGCTCAGTGGTCTGGTTAAACTAAGGTATACTTAGCTTTCCAGTGCATTATGTTCCCTTTTCAGTGTGGGAAAAGTAAAACCCAACTCTGCTTGTAATTTATACCTCATTCATAAAACAAGACTAGCATTTTATTGTTATGACCCTAACACCTATTTTTTTTTTTTTTTTACATTTTTACAGTATTGTTTATTTTGGTTACTCCCCAATAATTGGAGTTTTACTGTACCTGACATTCTATTTCCCAAATGTCCTGTTTACCTAACGACTATGCTTTTCTCTTGAAGTTAGCCAGTTTTATTAGTCATTGTTAATTCAGATAGCATATTAACTTTTGTTTTCTTCCTATTTTCTTTAACTTCATTCAAAATGGACTTTAGTTTAGTTTTAATGTCTCCACACTGAAGAGGAAGCATGGCGCTCCGAAACTGTACGTGCTTCTGAAAATATTTGTACTCCAGCATCTGATTATTTTCTTTCTCTCTCTCCTTAGTTTGAAAGGTCGATACTGATCTGTTTTCAGTATCACAAATAAGTAAGTAATGGATAAATATAACGTTAAGCATCATTAATGACCACAGTCCCAAAAAACAAAAAAGCAGCTTTATGGAATATCGCAAACTCATCTTGCGCGCAACTGAACGACAGCAATGCTCTTGCTCTGTGTTCACACTTCCTTTTGCCTTTGTCGTTTCAGCTTTTTGCGTTGATTCTAAAAGCACCTGAATTTTACCCCATTGTAACTTTTCTGCGCTATTCTATATGCCACTGAAAACATTTCACTCGGCCTCAAACTGGAGTAAGCAACTCATAGTTATGAAGACTGGCATATTCAAAATTATGCATAATTTGGAAATCTTGGAATTTGCAACGTCATGCATTGTGACTCAAAAAACATTTACAATAAAAAAAAAGGTGTGTTGGGGTCCATGCTAAAGAAATCCTGGCCTAAATGTAATAAATTTTTGTTTTCCAAACGTTTGGTCAGATATACGAGTAGATCTCTTGTCTAGAAGGCAAAGAATTGCTCCCGCCCCGAGAAACAAAGATGGGGAAAATAAAAAACCTCTGTCAAAATAAAATTTTGTTTTCCTTTGCAAGACTCTTTTATTTGTTTGCCCTCTTTGCTCCTTGTATAGGGCTATGCTCCACTAAATGTGTCTGCGTTTACTTAGCGTGCGTTTGTAACATAGATGATTAAACTCCGTAAACAGTATATGGAATCACAATTGTGGTCTAAAACAAACAAGCGTGACTACGCAACAGTTTCCTTCATAGAAGAATAATGTATGCCTAAACAGAGTACCCTTAGCATAGAGAGAGAGAGAGAGAGAGAGAGAGATATTTGCTTTTTTCCATATGCTTCCAGTGTGAGTGAGGGAGGAGAAATGAAAGTGAATTTGACAGGCCACCACCGGGAGATGGTTAAAGTTTCATGGGCCGCGGCTCATACAGCATTATACCGAGACCTCCGAAAGACAGATATATTTTCGGAGGCCTTGATTATAAGCTGTACAGAAAACTCGATTGCGCCGAAGACGCTTCGGCGCATTTTTAACTCGTTTAGCTTTAGAAACCACTCATTCAGACAGAAATTTTGAATGACAAGACAAAGATTTTTGCTAGTATTTTGTATTATTTCCACAATTATGTGTCATTATTGAGTGTCATTAATAATTATGTTGTTCTCTTTTGTTTAATAGTATATATACACAACTACAGACCCCAACACACACACACAGACACACACACACACACACACACATACACATACTATATATATATATATATAATAACATATATATATATATATATATATATATATATATATATATATGAAATCGACAGTTATACGCATGTATTAGCAGCAATAGGCTTTTATCCAAAGTCTAATAAAAGATAAGTCTGTTCACTTGCTGGGAAAAAAAAGTAGCACGAGCCGCGCAATGACGTCATCTAGTCCGCAAACTGCTGGGTCCATTACATGAAACCGAGTCAGTCACCAACCAGCCGGTGTTGTGTGTGCAGAACTCTGCAGCGGAAATCAAACACACTTAGCAATTGTGCTGTTAGTGGCTGCACATTCAATTACGAAAACAATCTACCTGCCTTCAATCCCTGTCCTACTCGACTGGTTTCATTCTGTGTCTTCAACAACTTTAAACCTGACTGAATTCTTCACTATGAACATCATAAAAGTTTGTTGCTAACTTTATGATGAAAGATGTCAAAGTCTCACTGTTACTCTTTTTTAACATAATGCCCACTTACACATTATATATACTCAGTGTTTTCATCCCTCTCTGCATCAACTTCACAAGTTATGTAGCCATATCAATGCTAATTATTCCACTACAGTAGGTAAGCTGGAAAATCTACCAAAAAAAAAAAAAAAAATAGAGACATGAGGATAGAAGCTTACAGTTCAAAGGTTAATTATCTAATTAAATGCCAAATTAGGCCTACATTATAATGTGTAAGATGCTTTGTTCATTTCTCTCTCTTATTTCTACTCATGTACTGCAGTAACTTCTAATGAATTACTAAGAATTACTAAACATAATTACTTCATAATAATAATAAAATAATATAAAAAATAATAATAATACAGTCATTTATAAGCATTTTGTCTACACAGTAATTTACTGATACAATACAATGTAAACTGGTCACTCCTCACCAATATTAATTTTAAGTAAGCTATAACAAGAATAAACAGAAAAATTACGTATATATTTTAATCATACTATTTATATTATTTTTCTTTAAATACGAATGATATACTTGAAATTAATAAAGTTAAATAGAAGTGGACAAAATAACAGATAAACAGAAGTCCCCCATTAATCACCCCGTTTTCTACAATTTAGGATACATGGGGTTCCGTGACGTCACCACTTGCACGCGAACAGACTTATCTTTTATTAGACTTTGCTTTTATCCACCTCGTGGTGAAATCGGCAACGCTGGTTCTGATTACTCTGGCTGCGAGTTCGATTCCAGATAATTATAAAAGAGGCAGCCATTTGCTAGTTTGGAAACTAATGGAAAGACTAGTTTACGATTCATAATTTCCATGAATTTAATTGATCATTATGCATACAACGAAACACATTACGTCCATTAAGGTAAGATCGGCAACGCCATCTCCTTTCTCTCATTTTTACATGGGAAAATGTGCTTGCGATTCCCTGCAGGTTGCATGAATGCCCAAACACCAAACGGAAAGATAAATCATTGGTAATACGACCTAGCACTCCACATGAAAAGCAGAACACATTCTACCGTCTTTATATCTTGTAATGAGGTCAAGATTATTTTCCTCTCCTGGCAGATTTGTTTCCCGTTCGTCGTTAAGTACAAGTGTGGGGATTATTGAAGTGCCTCGTACACAAGACAAATCGTCGAGGCAAGACTTGGGGCCCTGATGTCTTCGGTGAAAATAGAATAAGAAGAGGTAAATAAATCGTGGTGGAATAAATGTTCCCTTTTAGAATTATATATCATTCCGTGATAGCTCCATTTCCTTTACACATTTAATTATGGCTTTTCCTGGTGTTATCAGATAATATTAAAAATTTTAGGAGAAATTATTGGAATGAGACTTTATTAAATTTATTGGAAATTTTTGAAAAGGAATGAACTTATCTTGGTAATTTAGGAAACATAAACTTATCAATGAAATTTCATCTTTATCAGCATAGGTTTTATAGAGCAATATAACCAGTACACATGTTTGTGGACCCTCCCAAGTTTATCCGCAAGGTCTGTCCTTGAATACGAGGTGAAAACTACAGCCAGGCCTACTTAAAGAAGGTGGACAGCTAGGTGGTAAGAGACCACAGGGAGCGTATGAAAAGTAAAATACAGAATCCAGTACATCCGCGGGGCTGAAGGGGTAATAAAAAGAGCCTTCTTTACCGTCTAAAGCATACTGTGCGATACGTGTCTGATGTATGAAGTAAAGAAGGTACCGTTGTGCAACAAGTACATATTGTGAAGACTAAGGTGAGGATTTTCACGATTGCCACGAGTCCAATTGTTAACCTGGTGTACCGAGGCAAGAGGAAGGAGGTCTTCTTGCTGAATATCTTTTTCTATTAAGTGCCACTGATGCCATTTGATAGAGTTAAGTAACACTTGCAAGAAAGCAAAATACAAATTCGATATAATCAGAATGCTGAAGTGGGAACCTAATCAAACCATGAATATACTTGACAACTGATTATTAGATTAATAGTCTTTGAATTATGCTATAAGCTACTAAAAAATTATCCCATTTTATTTAGGGCTATAAAACCATGTTTAAGAATAAGTCAGCTTTAACTGGAAAAGAAAGGACTTGCAGCGAGAAAAGACAGGATTTGCAGACACCAGGGAAATTAGGTATGAATATATTTTCTCTTCGACAACTTTATGGTAATTAGATTAGACCTGCAATTTTCTTGAAACCATTTTGATTACTGTAATTAGTTTCAGACTTGTCTTTTTATTCTTTGCATTTTCTTGTTCTGATTATCATTATAAGACGATATTGCTGGAAGATGACCGGACAGTTCAGTTACAAAGGATTTGCCAAGAGTACTTCATTAACATTGTGAGATTAGTTGCTGTAATTTAAACATTAAGAACATGACAGATATTAATTCTGTAGTCCAATTGGACCGTAAAATAGATGGAGACTTTCCGAATGCAATGACCAATGTAACTTGAAAGCAAATGCCCTTAGGCAGCCCAGACAAGAAAAACCTCGAACAATGAGAGAGGAAGAAGGAAGAGGCTCAACTCCGAAGGAAGCCATATTCCTGCCTCTTTAAGGATGAAAAGAGGGGGAAAGCAGAATCAAGAGGAGAATCCCGAGGCCTATCCATGAGGGAAGAAGGAACACTCACCGAGTAAAACAATCTAAGAACCGAGTAATATTAAATGAAATGCCACGCTTACATAGATATGATTTTCCAGTCTCAAACTGTATCACTGTTCTTTAATTCTCACTGGATCTTAATCACCTTCCTTTTTGGTTCCTAGTTAAGTTCTGATCTAATCCGCTCAGCCGACAAAGGCAGGAAAATCGTCGTGAGAATTCGTCACCTGAAGAGATAATCTCTCTTGTTTCTTTGGTTAATTATTACGGATTACCTCGATACAAAATCCTTGCGCTTCTCAACCTGTGAATAGATACTGTTATGAGTGATCTGATCACTCCTTTAAGAGATTTCCTCCCCAGTTCATTTTCATTCACATCACTTCATAAAATCTTTTATTGTTCTTATTCCGTAGACTATACTTCATTCATTTTCTTTCCTATCGCAATTTCTTCCCCTTTCCGTCCCATTCGACCAATTTTTCCAAGTCTTATCGTTATCTCCTTATACTTGTATGTCCTCCGGTGTCATTTATACTTGCCCTGAATGTCAACCAGAGACCTTTGTGGGATCCACCAGTAGACCACTTGAGGTGCATATCGATCTTCATCATGGTGTAAGGTATCGTACTGGTGGCATTCGAAAATTTATAAAACAGATTTTGATATTAGAGATTTTTGTATGATAGGCCGCACCACCATCCCTAAAGAGCTTCCTATCCTGGTGTCACTGTTTATCAAACAGGTTGTTCTCTCATTAACACATGGACATATTCCTTCCCTCCGTATTTCTCCTGACTTGTGTTGCTTTTTTATTTTTGTATTCTTTTAGTTTAAGGCTGTCACTCCTCTAGGTCGGTCCTTAATCTTTTTGTTTGTAGCTCTGTTTACTGATATTTTTATTATAATGTACTTTTAATTCGAGTAATTTAAAATGTCGTAAAAATAATTAGAATTTTTTCATTTTGGTTTTACAAGTTTACAGTGAAGCTTACGCTTTACTTTCAATTTAACAGCCTGATGATGTTTTTATATCGATAATACGAAACGTTGGAATAAAGACAGTTGTGTATCTGTGTATGTCCTCTTGCCTTTACAACAGAGAGAGAGAGAGAGAGAGAGAGAGAGAGAGAGAGAGAGAGAGAGAGAGAGAGCTAGGGGCGGGGGAAAGGGGAGTAGAATGTTATATAGCAAGGGGGGAGACTTAGGAATGAAAATATAGATGCCATTTACGCGAGGAGGACGTTCATTATGTGAAGAATTAATTGCGAAATCCAGAGGAAGTTTCTCCTCATAGTCCTGCATCCTGCAAGGCTCCTTCCAGGTTCTCAGACCAAAAAGAACAGTCTTCGTGAATGCTTTCACTGGAGGGAAGGAAGGAGGGAACTGCTGAATTGGAAACTTGAACAAATAATTTTTCCTGTGAAAGTTGTTAATGGCATAACTTTTGGGGAAGGAGCGAGAATTAATCGAACTCCGAAGGGCCATCATTTTCGATATACATCGGCACATGGCTTTTAAAAAGTTATATAATTGAAGACTAAAAACAGATATAAAGAAACAGTTACTTATATGAGACGAAGAGAAAATTTAAATTAAACTATCGCTTAAGGATCTTTTCTGCTTTATTATTGCTATAAAAATTACCATTTGTGTGTGAATACATGTATGACGCAAAGCAGTCGTCTGCATTAGTCAAAGCAGGAAATATTTTTGTGGAGAAGGAAGTCACAGAAAATTTCTTTCATTGACCGACACAAAAATATTTTTCGTTCACCGTTTGCATTTTCAGTCAAGTACCACTTTCTTCTTCTTAAGTTTTAATAACATCATCTCATTTTCCTACACTGGTTTTTCATTCTTTTTCGTTTTTGTTCCTTTTCATGTCTAAATTTATTCTCTTTTCTTCGTTTTCTTAGGCCCTTCTTTTTTGTCCTGTTCTTATCGTCATTTAATTCCTTCTCTCTGTTTTCTTCACTGACTTTTAAACAATACCTTTTAAATTCTTTTCGCATTGCTCCGTAATCCAGTTTTTTTTTCTTTGTATAGCCACCTAATTTGAAAAGCTCGTCTCCTCCCTCCTTACTAATCGGCCCCAAAGCCCTCTCTTTCTCTCCCTCTCCCATCAGCTAAGATTTGCTCCCACAGTGCCATGTTTACCTTTGGAGGCCTTCATTTTAGTCCCCGTCTCCTTGCGGTATTTACTCATTTGACGTCCCGTTTAGAAGTTGAGAATTCAATTCTATATATATATATATATATATATATATATATATATATATATATATATATATATATATATATATATATATATATATATATATATATATATATATATATATATATATATATATATATATATATATATTTTTTTTTTATAGTTTTAAGCTCGGGTCTTGCGAGGTCAATGGGATATACTAAGGATATTACGCAACTTACCTTAAGTACCACGAAAAATCTGGACTCTGGCCTTGAGGTTAGCTAAAACAATAAACACCAAAATACGGCTGAAGGCCTACTTCAAGAGGGTAGTGATTAGGTAAAATGGGGTTCAACTTAATTAATTATATTTATAAAAGAAAACATATCAGAAGAATGGTAGTGTAATCTTGGTGTTATAAGATGAAGAGCAAATGACTGGGGATTTGCTGGAGGAAACACAGTGAGGTGCCCGCCTCAAAGGGCGTTGCAAACAATGCAGTAGGTGCCACTACGCACACAAAATGATGCACAGATCCACAGCTGACTAACTCCTGATCTGTGATTGAAACGCTTGAAAATAGTGCTGTAATGAAGGAATCGAGGAATTGTATAGAAGATGCCTATTCTGAACTCGATTCAAACAACTCGAATATTTTACGATTACGTTACACTGCTCGTCAATGCTTTGCAAATTATACAGCAAAAGTATAAAAAGCAATACAGGTCTCGCTGTAAGTATATTGCACTGCGAAAAGAAAAACAGAAATTAGTTTGAGACGAATACAGTAGGGACGTGACTGACAAAAAAGACCTTAAATCCGGCACTTTACCTTATTTAGTAGCTGAAGTCTTCTTATGGGGGCCAGCGAGAGGGAGGGCAAGCGAATAATTTCACAGCAAAAGTTACTTTGGTTACTGCCAGCCACGTGTTATGTTAGAAATAGGCAGTTTAATGGAGCAAAGGGCTGGGCATCCATCCTATGGTAGCGTCGGGGCAGTTCGGGCCGATCGTCTCTCTCCAAGACCCTTATAACTTTCGGGAATTACGTTTTTTCTCCTCCCAGGTGGTGTTGCGATCGTTATGCCCGCATGGCAGATGCGGGCAGCATGGCTGCAGTTTCAAGATGGCGGAATGCACATGTTCAGCCCGCCAGCTGACCTTCCTCGTGAAACGATTAGCTCCGACCGGGACAGCACCTGGAATTTAAGGAATTTCGGCAGCACTTGAACAAAAAAAGATCAAGCATTTTCCTCTCAAGGCAGTGGCGAGAGAGATTTTGTAGAGGCCAATTCGCCTACAGTGAATCATACTAAGATAAATGAATTAGTTGCTTAGTCTTTATTTCATTTGACTCATTGACTGGAAGATGGCGTATGAGAGGATACTCTTGACAGCATATATGTGTATATATATCTATATATATATATATATATATATATATATATATATATATATATATATATATATATATATATATATATATATATATATATATATATATATATATATATATATATATATATATATATATATATATATATATATATATATATATATATATATATATATATATATATATATATATATATATATATATATGTGTATATATATATATATATATGTATATATATATATATATATATATATATATATATACATATATATGTATATGTATATATATACATATATATGTTTTTGATAGTGAAATTACAGCAAAATATAATTAGATAGAATATTCAAAACAGTTTCAGTGTTCTATACCTTTATTGCGCTACACAGCATGCTTTATTTTAGAATATTCGTTTCAGTGTTCTATAATTGCGCTACGTAGCATGTCTAAATGGCGAATGGCAGAATAGGCCTGAGCAGAATGACTTAAGAAATAATTTTTACGCAACGTATTCAAATTAACCATCGGTCACTTTTCTACTTCCCTTCGGTCGACACTGAATTGGTAATTTATATTTTCGCATTTATTTCTTGAGCGTGTGTTATTCATTGCGTTTCCTAGTAAGAGAGAAGCAAGACTGGAGTTTTAGAGGAATGAAATGTTTGTCGACGAAGGTAGAGCTCCTACATGAAGACGTCGAGTTCTTGAAAACTCAGGAGAATTCTTAGAGATGATTACTAATGGGGGCAAGTGAGTATATGGAGGTCAAGATATTCTAAATATAAATTCCCACGACTGAATTTTGCCTAGTTTTCTGTACTTTCTTTCTACATTCAAATTTTATTATTCCTCAATCTGACTTAAAATCGGTAGGGCATTTTATGCAGTTATTATTGTTTCACTGATTATTTTCCAGGAAAATCATAATAATCGAGACAAAACAGTCATGAACGTGCAAGAAAAAAAATGTCTAATGAAACAAAGCTCACAAGTATAAAGAGATAAAAACATAACGAATGAGATATAGATATGAAAATGACAAATTAGGAGAAGCTCCATGTATAGGTGAAGGTTAAGACATTTTAAATTAGCATTAGGAATCCCACGAAACTTGTATCATCATCATTGTGAACACTGCCTGAAGACTGTTCACAATTTTGCAGAAGCGGAAGGGAAAGCTTTCTGGTCATTTCACCGGCCCTTCGTGAAGGCACCTCAGCAGGAAAGAAAAGCTGACACTCTGAAGTAAGAAGCACCACTCACTCAAGAGGCGAAAGAGGTGCTGTACATGAAGATGGCTGAGCAGGTTATTTGCCGACGATGGGTCAGATCTTAAATGGCATCATAAAAAAAAAAAAAAATGCGCTGAAGTTTCTTCGGTGCAATCGAGTTTTCAGAACAGCCGTTACAGCTTATAATGAAGGCCACCGGAAAATATTTTTTAAGATCTGAAGGCGGACATAAAAGATTGCGGACGGGCAGACAAAGCCGGACCGATAGTTTTCTTTTACATAAAACTAAAAACAAAACCATCATTTCGAGCAATTTTGTGTAAGAAGTCCCTTCCCAAAAATACATAGCTTCATGCACGCGGAGGATTCCACTTTTATGTGTCACAGTAACTTGAGTTTGGCCTCGAATGTCAAATGAAATATTTAGAAATATTCAGTATGTTTATGCATCCTGTTATTTATGAGAGTAGAGTCTTAGTTTTCATGGAATTCAGCCACTTGCTCTTGATTGTGCCTCTTCAGCTGACTACTGAAACCTTCCATCAAGATTATGGTTTTCTAGACACTGGTCCTGGAATTGATAAGCTCAGCTAGAGCTTTGTGACGTTTTTCCAATTCGTAAAGGTTTCCACTTATTGATATACAGGACTGTCGTTCCCTTTGAGAACTGTTTCAGCATTTTTCAGAATTATTTCCTTCATTCAAATTTTCCGCCTTATGTGGGGTTATCATTGACCTCTCCATAAACTTCCCCTTACATAGAAATAAACTATAAGCCTCCTCTTTAATATAAGAAAACACAAACAAACACATTAGTTAATATTCCCTACATGATAATAAGAATCTAATTAAAACTCAAGTATAAGGATTAAAAAAGATTCGCAGATATTTTCATCTTTTTTGAATTCCTCGTCTCCAATAATCATCGCAAATCCCGTATGTCATCAATAAGTGTTTTTGTAAAACCACTCGACAAAGGCGACTGTCTCGTCAAGAATAAAGTGTTCATCACTGAGTCCTTTGATGATCATCAGGGGAACAGTTTAACCGAATAAACTAATTAGCATCAAATGGAAGAACTGAGGCATGAAAGCAATGCACAAAGGAAAGAGAAAGTAAAAAGAGAGAGAAGAGGATGGCCAAGTGAGAGAGAGGTGAGGAGATTGCTTTCATGGAGGATTAGCAAATTTTTACAGAGAGGAGGAGGAAGAGGATTCTTTGCAAAGGACGAATAGGAATTCCTTTCATGGTTTGGAGGTTGGCTATCTCAGGTCGAGGAACAGGGGTGTGGGTAGGGGGCCAGGAGGAGAGGGAGGAGGTGATAAGGAATGAGAAGAGGACCTTTGCCAAGGTAAAAACTAAGGAGTAGGAAGAAGAAGGAATGGAATAAATTACCTTCAAGATGAAAGGATAAAAATGCATTATGAACGAGACTTAATTAGAGAAAAGGCAATGAGTGGTTTGAGCTCAAAAACAGTCGGTGATGGACTAAAGGCGAAAAGTATTAGGAAGATGGAAGCCTAAATTAAATAAAAAAAAGTAAATAAAAGAAACAACTGAGGAATAAAGAATAGGTTGAATGTAATAAACTATGCCCTAATTGGAAATTTGTTTCCAAAACCGTTCTGAGATAATAGCTCTTTGTTTATCCGTTCTCTTCCTCCCTCTGTTTTCTCTTTTCTGTTTTATGAAAGCCCGATTTGTAAATTAAAAAACAAAAAAGATAAAACCTGATGATGTTTATTATTAGAAATATCAAAATATTTCAAATGGAATCGTGAAAAGATAGAAACAACACAAGCAAAAGCAAAAGAAATGAAAGAAACTAAAGAAAATAAAATAAAATAAAAGCCAAACTACCATCGCTAGAGATCTGTTCTTCCCCTAGAACCTGAAGCTTTGCTCTTTTCGTGTCCAGATACTGTACTCAACTGTATGTAAGTTCAGAGTTGAGTTGGGAGCTGTAATTATTATTATTATTATTATTATTATTATTATTATTATTATTATTATTATTATTATTATTATTATTATTAATGTGTTCATTTCAAAGAAGCAACAGAAGGTAAGACAGAAAGGAGAGATCAATTATTAGAAAAGAAAAAATAAATTAACAAATTAATAAATAAATAAATAAAATCCAAGTAATTGTTTTTTAAATACAATAAGACTTGTTTTAGGGTAGTAGTGCATTGCATCTTCACTTGAAATTTTGAGGTTCCAGTTGTACAACATCCTCAGAGAGAATGCTCCACAATCCAACAGTGTGAGGAATGAGGGACCTCTGAAACTGAGAAGTTCTGGCAGCGAAGTGCATTTACTGCATGTTGGTGCTGCTGCTCAGCAAATCTGTTTGCTCTCGGAAGGAGAAGAGGTTCAGGGATGAACTAAATGAGAAAAATGGTCCAAGTCATAACAGCTAACGTTAGGAAACACGAACCACTCTAAAAGAGAAAAATCTTTGCCAGAAGCAGACATCCACACTGGAGGACGATATTCTAGTAAAGGAAGCACAAATGACCTAAAACAGATTGCATTGATTTTATCACTTATAAATATACGAGGCCTTACGTACGATACCTAATTTCCGTGCGGCACTTGCAGAGACTCATCAGACATTTCTCAAAAGCAAGCAGAGTCCCATTCACTTGGAGGAGAGGATGGGGTGAAAAACCAGTACGAGACCTACTAATCAATTGTGTCTGCGTTTTAGTGGAATTCAACCTCATACCCCACCGACTACACCATTCACTAATCAGCCCCATGTGACGATTGAAACTAAGGACAGCTTCATTTCTCGCAAGTGGAGACTACTACACCCACAAGTGGTGCATCATCCGCATACTGAACAATCTTGTTTTTTAAATCAACAGCTATATCACTCGTTTACACTAAAAATAACAGCAGACCAAGAACACTACCTTGTGGAACTCCGGACACAATTGATCGTCGTTCACTAAAGATCCCATCAAGAGCAATTCACTGCTCCCTTCCTGCCTGTAAGGAAATCTTGAATTAATCCTAAAACATATTTACCAAATCGAAAGCAGCACTGAACTATACTTGAATTACTCTGCTGTTTGGAACTGGAACTGTATTTTCTAGTTATTATTATTATTATTCAAAATATAAACAAAGTAAAACATTCACAAGGAATAAGCAGGATATGCCATTAAGTTTTAAATGAAGTTCACAAAAACGGAATGAGAAAGAAAATGGGAAGCAGGGTACAAATAAAATAATGCTAAACCGATGAAAACAGAGGTAGCTTACTACATAACTAATGTTTGCTGACATTACAGTGCTTATTCTATAACCAGAATCAAACAATTGTGAAAGTTTGTTAAATGGAAGTTTTCCAGTATTTCGGATGTCGAGATTTCCTGCTATGGAAGCGATTATGCCGATCTACAACCAAACAGTGAAAGATATTGATACAAAGACGGGAAGAAAAATCAGATAATCTGCAGCAAAAGTTATGAGTATAAGAAAAAGGATAATAAAAGGGGAATAAACAAAGGCAAAGCAAATAAAAAAAAACAAACCTTCACCATGACTATCTTCTCAACATGGAAGACGTCGTGTTCACACGATTAACTTAATATTTTCAAAGAAAACCTCTGCTTTAAAATCTGATTTTCATGTCAGGGTTTTCGTTTCATATGTGTAGCAGTGAGATCATTATTAACAGCCATTTGGTTTCTTTTTCATATCTGGAGCATTTTTCCGGTTTCATATTTTCTGAGGCTGGTTCTTGATTCTGTTTAGAAATTTACAACTCCGGTGGTTATAACTTCTTGTCTTTTTCTTTAACAAAACTTCTTTGACGATTTCTGATATTTATACCCATGGTAGTATACAGCCAGTTTAATCTAAATCATCATCTTCAGAGATTTCATTGTTATCAGACCACACCACAAGAGACTTGATAGCTGTGGAATTCAGTTTCTTATTATCTCTTGTAAATATAATATATCCAGTAGAGAAAATTGAGATGTATCATATTCAATAACGTAATTTATCTGTTATTTATTCTTGCATGTAGGTTAATGCTTCTGTTTCCAGTTCATTTTTACCTGTTCACCCAACGGCGTAACTAAGGGGGGGCGGAGCGGGAGGTCAGGCCCGGGGGCCACTGTCCGGGTGGGCGGCACTCTGGCACCTTTTGAGCAGGGTCCGGTGCAAACTGTGTGTGTTTTTGGCTTAGCTTTATGAAATAGAATAAATGACTGAGATGTTAATGCTTAAAATTTGCGTTGAATTTCCACCACCTGAGTACTTAGCACGTGAATGGGCGGTGCTTTCAGAGACCGCCTAGGGCGCCACTAACGCTGGTTATGCCAACGTGTATAATCTAATATATATATATATATATATATATATATATATATATATATATATATATATATATATATATATATATATATATATATATATATATATATATACACACACACACACACACACACACACACACACATGATCACCACCATGCTCGGCATCTTAAACAAAACCGGCGAAAGAAAAGGTAGCATCCATGTCTTTGGAACGATAATGAGAAAGAATTGTTAGATGAGGAATGCCATAAAGTAATTTTGACTTATTTGGAATAATGAGCAATAAAATGCATGCAGAATCCGTAGCCAAGAGACTAGCACTTGCTAGGTTCAGATTCTTTTCCTTTCTGTTACCATTCTGTAAGGATACTTTTTCTTCTCGTGATGGTTCGATAACTTTTACCATAGAGAATTTGTTTTTATATATTCGAAAGCAAAGTAGAGAAAGGTTTAAATCATGGCTAACACCTTACCAATGAATAATTTGACGGCACGGTCTAGCCTAGGATACCAAATTTCATCCTCTTGCTATTACCAATCTATGAGACATCTGGTTCGCTGAAAACATACATTAAAATTATAACTATTTTTCACTTCGATGAGTAATAACAGTTTTCTAGGGTTTGGTTAAAAAACGAGACTTGTTGACACAACCAGTACCCCACACATCAAATACTAAGCCTTTTCAATAACGGACAAGCTCGCTTTTACCTGTTATGATGTGCCATACATAAGATGAATGATGTTTCGATTTAAAAACTGAAGTCGCCATTGCATTTATGTGCCACAATAATATGCTCAAAGTATGACATATTGACACAAAGAATTTGCTAAAAAAAAAAAAACTATTTTTGCTTAGAATCGAATGATAGGAGCTGTTTTCTCGCTTTGTCTACGTCTTCCTGAAGCATTCTGCCTAAGTGTGGCGTTTCGGAATTTCATTGAAAAACCAAGTTCGGTGATAAGCATTTTGTTAAGCAGATCTAACACTGCCTTTGATGTCTAAAGCTGGAAAAAAATGATGGCACAGACAGTATCCTACACACCTACATACTGCAGATAATTCTTAATGATCGACAAAATACAGCAGGTGTCCTCATAAATCTCAGTAACTTCCTTAAAAGACGAGACTGCTTTACGCACCTAATGTCATACCTATAGGCCTACGTACTGCTAAGCATTTTTAAAAAGATCGTTCTTACCTTACATCATGATATTCTGATGTCAAAATCATATTGCCACTACGTTTGTGTGCCATGATATTATGTTGAATATATGAGACACGTTAAATAGAGAAAGCGAATCTACTGCTGAGATGACATTATCTGTCTAGTACAAAATTAAGGATAAATAAATTCTATCATGCTTCGTTTACCTGTGAAATGTTATCCCATTCTCTCTCGAAGAATTGTTTTTCCCATTTTGGCAATTATAAGCCGCGCATCATACCATTATTGAGCTCGTGACAGAAAAAAAAAATCACAATCGCACTGAACCCAGGTTCAATTTGCGTTATTAAGAGACTCAAAATGTCCGCGAGGGTCTGTGGCGCCGCCCTGTTGGAAGACCACCGAACTACACAGTACTGGTATGCAGATAACACCTCTAGATATTTGCCCTCTATTTATTAGCCTACAGTCGTAAAGCATTGTTTTTCCCCCAACTTAGGAATGCAAGATAACAGAAATTACATTTAATGATACAGTATGACAATATCTCCCAAAATTTCCTTCAAGCATATTAGCTCAAAAATAATTCCTGGACGACAAAACATCTACAACACACAATGCCAAGCGGTCTGTCATTAGAGTAATACATTAATTAATTTATTTCAACCATAAAAATACAAATGTTTCATGTAAAAGTAGTCTCAATAAAAAAATTTCAATATCTAATTAAAAATTATATCAAATGAAAAATTATATTAATTTATATAAGAAATCTTAGTAATATTAAACAAATTTAATAAAATAAAGACTGCAGTCTGAAAAGTCCATTCGAATGAGCTGATCCTCGTCTCCTGCTAAACTCCTTGTCATCACAGGGATCGATTTCCTACAGAATTTGATTCGCTCCGAGTCTTGTTGTCAGTGTCATTCGAAACGCCTGAGATGGAGGCAGTAATAAAGAAAGCGCCATTCAGTAGATTTCAGTTTCCGAGGCTAGAATGCAACTATTCTTGTTCATAAAAAATGCAAATCTAATACTCAGAGAGAGAATGAGTTTGAACACAATGGAACGAAAGCTTTTTGAAAGAGAATCTATTGAACACAAGTGTAGATCCATTGCTAAACCTATTTAATGAAAATCCTTACGAGTGGATAGCAATACCTTTCTATAGGTCTAAACATTCTTCCATTTTTGCTTTAGTATAAATTGTCTGAATGAAAATGAATCTATGCTGTAAGTAAAATACTAATTTGGAGAGAGTTTTTAAATCAGAGTTTCGTAAATATGTTTACAACTGTGTAAAGAGAAATTCGTATTTACAAAGTTATGCTTTTGATAAAATACCAGTTCGCCTTTCAAATCAGACCTAGGTTCACAGGCCTATCATTAAATCTCTCTTATAGTCTGTATGGCAGAGAGGGTTGGGGTGGGATCACAGTCGAAAAACTTAGATTGCCACATCGAATTCGATGTAGGCCTAGATTTAGATGAGCTTTATAAATGGTAAGGATAATTTTAGGCATTTTGTAATTTGAGTTTCTCATATTGCAAAATGTGGTAACAAGCAAAGTTTATTTGTTTATTTTAATACTCAAAAGAGAAATATCTTACAATTCGTTTCTTATATTTACCGCAAAACAACAATTTACATGTGAAGATTTATAATACAAAACCCAGTAGTTCCAACATTTAAAATCAAGACGTGGAGATTGAAACAGATCTGAACCGTGGTAACTGAAATACTTGTGTGGAGAAGATGGACTCTTCGTGAGGAGCTTTGACCATCAGTGATGAAAGAGAGGGTTAGACTCCTTAATTAATGACAGAAGCAGCTTATCAAACAACCATCGCCATAAGCGACTGAAGAAGATACAACACTTTGAAGTGTTGCTCTTTATCATGAAAGGAGGAAGATCTCGGAATATAAACATAGAAACAGTGCATAAAGATCTAACATTGCTTATTTTAACAGGTACATTTTTCAATCTAGTCAAGAAATACACTCCGTTTATCTATTACAGTTTCCATTAAAGTGATCATTTTGGCACCCTCGTAAATTGTGGTGCTGCAGCTTCAATCCTGACGCTAGAGTACCAATAAGAGGTTTAGATATAGGCTATTCTACACGGTGTGCAATTTATGGCCTTTCCTTTCCATTACCAGACTGGCTAAAACTATAATAATGTTTTGTATGCAATGTCACTATAAAAATAAAATGCATGTTGGCATATTTCCTAGCAAGTGATTTTAATAACGTTTCAAGAGTAGACCGAACTTCTTCACCTAAGCTAATGGCAAATTTATTCATTGCCTTGGTTTTTTTTTATCTTCTGTAATATATATATATATATATATATATATATATATATATATATATATATATATATATATATATATATATATATATATATATATATATATATATATATATAGAGAGAGAGAGAGAGAGAGAGAGAGAGAGAGAGAGAGAGAGAATATACTGGTAACTTTTTTTTTTTTTTTTTTGCCAAATACATGAGTAACTGTAATAAGCTAGCAATTTCTTTTAAATTCTCGAAAGATTGTCACTACAAAGTCACAAGAGCCAAGTGAAGAAATTTTAACTTCCGTTGCAGGAATCCAAGGAAAACAAAGATTTCACAAACCAGGTAAAAGTGGAATTCGGGCATTTGGCCTTGAGAAAATGATGGAATTCAGCCAGTACCTTCACAGAGATATTACTGTTGCCAGAAGCGTTTGTCATATTTAGGTGTATTTTTGTTTGCAATTTCATACTTCGGTTCATTTCTGTACTAGCTAGTCGTTTTTTACGAAGAAAGCAGTGTGTCTTTTTCTCTGTTTAACCAGAATCTGAAGTCACATTCCACTCTCACAAAAAGCTGGGCCACTAGAGACAAAACTTAAACGATCACAGAAAAGTCATTTTCAAGGGAAATGACGCACCCAGCCAGTTATGGCAACTAGCTCTTGGTTACCAAAGGGAAAGGAAAGGTATTAAGGGATTCCGCTAAAACCTCCATTGCCTATCTCCAAACTATACAAAAGAAGAAAAGGACGACATTTGAAAGAATTTTTATTTATACAATATTCCATAGGGATCCCGAAAACTTCAAGAAAAATGTAATAACGAGAAGTTTCCCAAACTTCTCCGCAAGGCCAGAAAAATAGTACGGAAAGAATACTAACACAAAAGGATTTGCTAGTTCCCCTTTCATTCTTCTTTAAGAATCCCAAAAGTTGAAACAAAACGCATTCAAGAATAATAAATCTTCATTATTTTCTTGCCAGTCATATACGAACCGTGATTTAGTATAAGTATTTTTAATTGTGGTTTTTCCAGTGGTTTAGTTATATAAATAGAATTAATCACCTTTAGCGAGCTATTAAATAATAATAATAATAATAATAATAATAATAATAATAATAATAATAATAATAATAATAATAACTGACCCCCAACACCCTGAAATGTGTAATTGTAAAATAAAAAACACCTAAAGAACATCTGGTCAAAGCTGGATATCCAGAGAAAGAACATTTTGTTGGTTTCCGTCCGAATTGTGTCTCCTTCATCACGACCCTTTTTCTTTTACTCTCAGTGTCCACTGATGGAACTGAAGTCACTTTCATCAAAAAATCCTCTTTAAAAGGAAAGTTAGTAAAGAAACACAAAAACAAAATATCTTGTATACTTTATATTTTTCCGATCGTTTTAGTTTCTTCCTAAAATATCAATACTCCTACACTCAGACAGACGAACAGATGCACACGTACACACAAATACACACACACACACACACACACACACACACAACACACATATATATATATATATAGTTAAATATATATATATATATATATATATATATATGTATATATATGTAAGCGGTTAGGTATAGTCAAAGCCTGATTTGAAAACGAATTGGTATATATTGAAATAATTTTTTTATTGGGAATTTCCTTTTACATATTATTTCTCATATTTATAAACGTTCAATTTCAAGAGTCTCTAAATTAGCAATTTATTTGCAATGTAAATTTAATTTTCCTTCAGTCAATTTATACTAAAATAAAAATGAAAAGACGAAACAGTTTTACAACCGTTTAGACATATAGAAAAAATCTTTTTCAACTATTATTACCATTCTTTAAATAGGTATATGTTACATATTATGCTGTTACATTGTTATGTAATCTGTTGATTAAAAAAATCATATGTTTAAATAAATCAACAAAACACATTCAGTGAAATGTCTAATAAAAAAAAAAAAAAAAGTCTTATTCCAATGGGCTCAAACTTTTCCTTTCTCTCTGAAGTATCAGGACTGCTTTTTAGATTAACAAGAATAATTGTCTTCTAGTCTCTGGAACAGAAATCCATTGGACTTGTCTCATTCTTCATTATAGATGACACTGACAACTTAGTCTAAAAATGCAAATTAATACTCAGGAATCGGGCGCAGTGGTGACATGGAGTTTAGAGGAGACGAGGATCAGCTTACAGGGATGGACTTTCTCAGACTCCAGTCGTTATTTGTATTAAATTTGTTTAATATTACTAATGGGTTTTTCTATAAAATAAGTAAAATTTTTCATTTTATAGAATTTTTATTTAAATATTGAAAAAATTTTATTGAAATTAATTTTCATAAAATATTTGCGTTCTGTTAGGTTAAAATAACAACGTTATTACTGTAATGGCCGACCATTTTCCGCTAAGCACTTAGATTCGTAGCTCTAAAACGTATATTATTTTTTTTGTAAAATCATGAAAGGAAAAATAAAGCATCCAAATACGTTGAGAATTATGTATTACGTCAGTTATAAAATGATCATCATATAACCACTGGTGAAGTTACCTTTCAGAAAATAACCACGAAGAATGACAATGTCACCTTTAGTGGAGGTGACTTTTCCCTTACCTGTATCCCGGATCACTGATAGTCCTTCAGTGTCATTCTCATTTATTATCAATTATTGCTTCTTCTACCTTAGCTGTAAATGAAATCTTAAAGAAAAGAAAATTTTTGAAAATCAAACAAAGGAAATTCTGAGGTTTCTTTTTCCATTTAATTAAATTTTGTCACATTTTCATAAGTTTTTGGCAAAACTGTCACTTCCTTCACTTCAGGTATTCGTGAAAATGACTGGGAACTGTTCTTGGCCAAGTGTTCTGAAGCGCAACCAAAAGTGGAATAAAACCAAAACACCACGTTTAGTTTTTTTTTTTTTTTCATGGTGAACAGTAGGGCAATAGGATTATATTTCCTCAATAATTGTACTGGGAGCGGGGCGAGGGATTGTTGGGGAATTAGCAGAGTAGCAATACCAAAGGCATGGGTGGCACTTTGTACCTTTTTTATTGTGGCAACAAATTCAGTTGTCAATTCTCCCGAAGCTCTGTCATCGAAGCTGTAATAACTAGAAGGCCAAACGTAAAGAAAATCAAGAACAGAGACTAAAAATAAGGATAGGTCATATATAAAAATTTAATTATATAAATTATATATATACACACACACACACACACACAAACACACATATATATATATATATATATATATATATATATATTATATATATATATATATATATATATTATATATATATTTTTAAACAAGATTGTGAAACTAGGTTTTTCAAATAAATCCTTAATTTTTCAGGAATTCGTGAAATCTGTAATAATAACTAATAATAATAAGCATTTGCACCCCGAGTGGCTAGTACTAAACGCAGCAAAACGCATTTGATCCGGATGGGTTAGTACTAAACATGGCAAAACAATGTAGATGAATCACTGTTTCGATATATTTGGTACCAGCCCCTCATGGATCAAATGTCCCTAAGTGATTTGGTAATTTCTCTTACTCTCAGTGTCCATTGATGGAACTGAAGGCACTTTCATAAAAAAATCATTATTAAACAGAAAGTTAAGAAAGAAACATAAAAATAAAATATCTTGTATGATTTTTAGTTTTCCGATCTTTTCTGTTTCTTTCTAAAACACCAATATTCATCATTCATAGGGTAACACTCAAACAGACAAACAACGCACACACACACGAGCGCGCGCACACACACACGCATATATATATATATATATATATATATATATATATATATATATATATATATATATATATGTGTGTGTGTGTGTGTGTGTGTGTGTGTGTGTGTGTGTGTGTGTGTAGATTGAAAGGTAGGCCTATAGTAAAAGTCTGATTTAAAAAACGAATTGGTACTTTATCGAAATCAAATTTTTTTTATTGGGAATTTCCTTTTACATATATCGCACATATTTACAAATGTTCAGTTTCGGAAGTCTCTCTAAATTGGCAATTATTTACAACATAGTTTCATTTTCCTTCAGTCAATTTATACTAAAAAAAATGAAAGAAGGAAACAGTTTTATGTTTAGACCTATAGAAAAGATCTTCAGTCTACTGTTAATGCCTTTCTTTAAATAGGTATATGTTACATATTATGTTGTTACATTGTTATCTAATCTGTTGATTAAAGAGAATTTTAAATAAATCACCAAAACACGTACACTTATATTCAGTGGAATCTCTCTCTTACTCTCCCACCCCCCAACTCTCAAAAATCTTTTTTGTTCCAATGGGCTCAAACTTTTTCTTTCTCTCTGAAGTGTCAGGATTACCCTTTAGATTAACAAAAATAATTGTCTTCTAGTCTCTGGAACAGAAATCCAGTGACCTGGTCGCACCCTTCATAAACGATAACACCGACAAGTCTTGGAGCAAATTAAATTAAGCGCGGAATCGGGCGCAGTGGTGACAGGGAGTTTAGTAGGAGACGAGGGACGTTGTAAAGATCCGCAACCCCTGAGTACCCATGTAAAGATTGGCTATCCTCAGAATGAACTTGTTAACATCAGCCACCCCAAATAAGGTAAACAACCCTCAGGTACTCTGGGGTTGCTGTTCTTTACAACGTCCCTCTACTGTATTGGCCTTGGGGTACCCAACCCCCTGGCCCAGTACTGAACACGGCGAAGGGACATTCCATTTGGCCGACAACAAACAGATGCACCGCCAGTATCAGAATGAGCTTGTTAACATCACCCACCCCAAATATTAGCTTGTTAAGATAAACAACCCTCAGGTACTCTGGGGTTGCTGTTCTTTACAACTTCCGGAGAGGAGCATCAACTCATTGGGATGGACTTTCTCAGACTCCAGGCGTTATTTGTATTAAATTTGTTTAATATTACTAATACTTTTTCGTATAAAATAATTATAATATTTTGTTTTATAGAATTTTTATTTAACTATTAAAAAAATGTTTTATTGAAATTAAATCTACATAAAATATTTGCGTTCTGTTAGGCTAAAAAACAACTTTATTACTGTAATGACCGACCATCTTCCATCAAGCCATTGTTTTATTCTTTATTGAGGACATATTATTTTTGAGCTAAAGCTGAAAGGAAAAATAAATCATCCATATGTTTGGAGAGTTTTGTTTTATGTTACTTCTAGGGAATGCTCATCATATAACCACTGGTCAAGTTCAGGGATCCCAGCGCTAGGTTTTTCCACCTAGATCTAGGTTTTTGGGCCTTAATCTAGGATTATAGGTTTTTTTATTAACTATGCTAAAAAAAATAATATAAATCTATGAAAATCTAGGTAACTTATTTCAGAGCAAAATAAGAGTGTTCATGGTATAAGATAGCAAGCGACTTGAAATCATATGAACGAACATGACAGGCGCCGCTCAGACTGTCTGGCATTAACGTCTACAATTTTGAACTCAAGCGGTGACGTGAACGTTTCACCGTTTCACGTCTCATACTCGGTGAGCATGGCTGAAGGTGTCGGATTATTTTTTAGTTTACTTCACCTGCAAGGCTGTAAGTATGAGTGAGGAATCGCCCAAGAAAAAGAGAAAAACTTGGTATGTACACTCATTTAAAGGTGAATGGCTAGAAGATGAAAATTTTAAAGACTGGTTAAAGAGAGACGATGGAAATAAGAATAACAGTTATTGTGTTTGCTGTAAGGTTACAATTAAGAATGCGGGAAAATCTATGCTATTGTCCCGTAAAAACACTGAAAAACACAAAAAAAAAAACTTTAATGCAGCCAAAGCAAGTGTGGAAATTACTAATTTTGTAAAGAAGAAGACAACTAGCGAGGGAGAGAAAATTGCAACAGCAGAAGCAATTTTTGCTGGTTATTTTTCGGAACAATGTCCCCTTTGTTCAAATTGATCACCTGCTTGAAGTTTGCAGAAAAGCTTGACCAGATAGTGACATCGCCAAAAAGATGATTTTTAAAAGAACAAAACTTGCATACATTGTTCAAGATGGCATTGCACATTATGAAAAAATTAGAGATAAATGACATATGTAGAAATAAAAAAATTTCATTAATAATTGATGAAAGTACAGATATTTCTGTAACCCTAGTGTTCACTGTCGTGGTTCGGTAGTTTGATTTCACCAAGTTGGATGTAGCTGATGCACTTCTCGATATAATTGTTGTAGAGAATGGAAGTGCTCAAGGTCTGTTTGATGCAGTTAAAAATATGTTTGAAGAGAAAAACATTCCACTTAGCAATATCATTGGATTTGGGGGTTATAATTGCTCGACAATGCTCGGTAAAAAGGGAGGTTTTCAGAAGTTACTAAAAGATGTCATTCCAGATGTTTATTGAACTTGAATGCAAGATCTGACATACGAGCGTCATTCAAGTGTGGCCCCAAACAACAAGCGAAAGCAAGAGATGCCTCTAGAAGTAGGCCTAAGGAATGTGTAAAGAGCTGGCTGGTTGCCCGGGATATATGCTATAGTCTGCGTGCATCCCCGCACATTTTAATATTCTTAATCGCTTGCTTGTTATTTTCATATTGATTAATAGCCCTACCTATACTTTTTAGGTAGCATTGCCATCCATGACATCTAAACTACGAAATTTTTGAGACACAAGACGATAAATGATGAATGCACTGCGATGCCATCTAAGGAATGAAAGAATACATTTTATCATTAAAAATTTCTTGTTTATTTCACTATCAAATATCTTACCATTAAGTTTATTGAAGTAAATAATTCATATATCATTATAATTCTTCAGCCATTGGCTTGACATGTTTAGTGATGAAATTGGGAAACACTACTATTCTTTGGGTAAAACTGAGGTGTAAAGAAAGTTATAACTTTTGAAAGCCATGTTCTTCAAATGTCGGAGCGGAGTTGTTCACTAGTCTGGAGCTTTGAGAGATAGTGCAGGCTGGCCATTTTCCAGTGCTGTGA
Organism: Macrobrachium rosenbergii; assembly: GCF_040412425.1. Lineage (NCBI taxonomy): Eukaryota > Metazoa > Arthropoda > Malacostraca > Decapoda > Palaemonidae > Macrobrachium > Macrobrachium rosenbergii. Next base: position 34,831,201 of record NC_089786.1, read on the forward strand.
TTGGCTGACCACTAGCCAATCAGGAGCGTCATAAGGGACGGCGCTAGGCACCAAATGCACGGCTGATGTGAATGTACTATAACCACGGCGAAATGCATTTGATCCCCGATGGCCTAGTACTAAGCATGGTGAAACAGTGTAGATGAAGCACTGTTTCGCCATGTTTAGTACTAACCCCTCAGGGATCAAATGTCCCTAAGTGATTTGGTAATTTTACATTTGTTGTATTCCTGAAAATTTCAGGGGATTTCATGAAATCCTATTTCACAGTCTTACTGTAAAATACACACACACACGCACACACACATATATATGTGTGTGTCCTATATAAATATATATATATATATATATATATATATATATATATATATATATATATATATATATATATATATATTATATAATATATATATATATATATAATATATATATATATATATATATATATATATATATATTTTTACTAAGGTTATGGCACATCTAAGTTCGTGGCGACATCCAAAATGGCAAGATGTAAGGGGTTATGAAATATGGTTTTCAGGTAAACTGCAATCAACCAATCATGCTAAAATTGTTCTTATCTCCTTTTTCGTAAAGAATCGCTCAAAAGTGGCACTGAATGATTGGATATGATTTCCTTCAAAAGGTTGTTAACTCGAAACCTCACATGCTGCATATTCTTATCTTTTCTTTGAAGCGTGTTACTTAGAGTCAGGTATTGAAAAATTGCGGTGGACCCACGAAGTGCTAGTGTTAATGTTTAAAACTTGGTTAGGACGTGAAAGTTTAGATTCGTTTGTAGAATCGTCGACACTAAGAAAAATAAGATAAAAATGGAATAAGTAATAGATCAGGACGTTACATTCATGGATTAAATTCTCTCTCTCTCTCTCTCTCTCTCTCTCTCTCTCTCTCTCTCTCTCTCTCTCTCTCTCTCTCTCTCAGTTCCAGTTGACTCAATCTCGATGGAGATCAGTGCCTTGGGTATCTTTTTATTGTAAGTGTTTTGAGGGCACGTATGGAAAAACTTCACTGATTTCTGAATTAACGAATATTAAACATTATTTTTTTTTTCAAAATAAAAATAAGCAATAGGATAAAAAAAGGTACAAAGATAACAATAGAATATCAAATATTCTAAGAATAATGTCATATCACGAGAGGGATGAATTATGAAATGAGCAAAGAAATGAATTCATGAAAACACGGCTGAGGAACTGCCAGCAGTACTGGTGTCGTTCGAAGTAATCTGTATATGTTAAAAATATAAAACTGATGCAATTAGTCCAACGTAGAATGGAACAGAACGCTGTTAATAGGAACGGCCTTTAAGGAAGAATTCAGACTAAATCTATATGGATTTTTATGGAACATTTTCCAAGATAATTTCAGCCATTTACTCATCAGTGAGGTCTCTTTTTCTAGCTCAATTTAATTGTTTTGAATACTTTGTAAAACAAAAAATCATAGATGAAGACACTTTGCACACTAATAGAGAGAGAAACAGACAGAAATAGAAATATATAACAAGGGGTTATTAAAGATATATTTTAATTATAGTAGCAGAATTTATATGCCAAGGCAAAGTGGTAACTACTCCATCACAATCTAAGCTAACTCCTGAGAGAAGCGTCCATACAAAACAATTCAGTATTCAAGTCTCTCTCCACCATCTCTCTACTTTCAGTCTGTTTTAGACGAAGAAAGGTAATATAGAAATTCTCATTGTTGTATTTTGTAAAGGATCAATTAACAAGGAAAAATAGTAACAATGGGGCTTTGAAACTTTGGCCAAATGTTTGACATCAGTTTAACTTTGGATCTTTGATTCTTCAAATGCAGTTCCAACTTGTTCCCAATTTCTAAGCTCAGTTTTATCTCCTGAAACATTGTCTTTAGCTCAAGTATTACCTTTTTATTTAAAATGTGCGTCAAAGTGCTGCTCTTCATGAAAGTTTTAGAGAAAATACAGCAAATATTATTAACAACAGCAGCGCCAAGATACTTCAATTTGTTTTTGAAAAATGTAATCATGCTACTATATATTATGAGAATTCGCTCATTAGTGAGTTTGCTATTAGCAGTTGCACAGTGTGAGTATTCTGCTTCTTTACAAAAGTAATCAAAAGTTGCAAGAATCGAAAAGTAAAGGAGAGAACTCAGTTGTTCTTCTTCTTCGTCATTGAAACGTGAGTGATAAGAACTGAAATTCCTTCCACATGAAGGTTGTGAATAGATGTATCAAATTACCTTTGCCCAGATATCAAATGAAATCTCCTTCCCTCTGCGAGTAACGAGGACTTACGTTGGGCCTTTTTCGGCGAAGAAAGTTCAAAATTATATATATATATATACATCATTACATACATACAGTTACATGAGGTCCTTTTACATATATATATATATATATATATATATATATATATATATATATATATATATATATATATATATATATATATATATATATATATATATATATATATATATATATATATATATATATATATATATATATATATATATATATATATATATATATATATATATATATATATATATATAATTCTATATATAATATATAACTATTCTTCGCGCTTTTTTTTTGGATATGCTATATATATATATATATATATATATATATATAGAATCGAACCCGCGTTACCATATTCATAAGGTTTTACGAACGGATAAAGTTCATCGCCTCTCATTTTCTTTTTCACCTGTCGTTTTCAGATATATTTTGTTAGAGGCTGGAATGGGGAGTGATTTCACCATTCCACAAGTGGGCAATCTTTTTATTGCTTTTGTCGCAGGCTTTATTTTGTAGAATCTAAAACTGGTAAAAGTGACCAGTAGATACTCCATATTTATATTTCCAAGAGGAGTTATCTCCCTTTTCGTACAATATATATATATATTGTGTGTGTGCTGTGGTCTTATTTTTCTAAAGAAGACATGCAGTTTTTTGGGATATGCTTGCTAATGACCTTTGAAAGAAATCATATGCAATCGGGGAGTCACTTTTGGTATTTAACAACAAGGAGGTATTCGTTGTTTAAGGTGAACAGGTTCGTTATTGAGAGAAACGTTAATTTCTTGTGTTTGGATGATGGTCCTAAGTTAATAGGGCATTGTGGCTATTAGAATTACATATATATGTCTGATAAAAGTGACCAGTAGATTCTGCATATATATATATATATATATATATATATATATATATATATATATATATATATATATATATATATATATATATATATATATATATATATATATATTTTGTATATCCCTTTTGTAGTAGTAGTGGCTATTTGACATAATTTTATCATTTTTATTTTCAGTCTTTCTTCAAAGATCTAGCTAAGGACAACAGTCTAATTTCCAATTCCACTTGCTAGGATCCTTTTGGCCTGTGTCGAAGGCTTTGTCGAACATAAAACCAAGGAACATATAGTATCCTATTTATGTTTCCAAGAGGAGGGGAATGTTGGGCCACGGATTTTGAGTTATTATTTCCCTATATCCTTTTCGTACAATTTTGATATAACTCTTGTGAAAGGTGCTGTGGTCTTATTTCGAAGAAGAGATAGAAATATGCGGCATGTGAGGTTACCAGCTAATGACCTTTGTAAGAAATCATATGCAATCGCTTGATGTCACTTTTGAGCAAGGCTTTACAAACAAGTAGGTAAGAATGTTTCTGAAACAGTTGACTTTCTGAATTTTGGCTGAGAAACATTATATCAAACAATTTACGTCGTTATAGATGGTCCATAGCTTAAAAAAATATATATATATATATATATATATATATATATATATATATATATATATATATATATATATATATTTATTTATTTAATACTATTATGACCTTTTGTCATAGAAAACAAATATTATTTTTTCTTTTATAGGTCTTTTACTTCAAATTCAAAAAGAAAGTTTACAGAAAACAATTTTAGATGAAATACTTTTTTTTTGTTAGCTAAAAGAATGAATTTAGAACTTATTAATGATTAACAATAAAGAGTCTTTAAACTCTCTAGTCATCGATTACTTTTGAGCAAATAATGGCTGCAGGAAATCCCTTTGACGTGAAACCCTGGGAGGTGTTGGCATATTATAGAACTGTTTGTAATTTGTATCATCTTACTTTCCTAACCTGCAGTAAAAAACTACTATAAGAATTATGTTTTATAAGAAATTGTGATAATTCAACCGTTGGTAAATCTTCCTTATAGATAATAACTTCAAAGAACATGTTTGTCACCTTTAGTGGAAATGACCTTCACCTTTACCTTTATCCCGATCACTGATAACCTCGATGTCAGCCTCATTTATTATCAGTTATTGCTTTTACTCCTTTAGCTGTAATTAAAACCTTTAAAAGAGAAACATTTATGAACTCTAACGAACAAATTATCATCTTTCCACAATTATATTAATCTTAATTTTGGATATTTCAGAAGTTTTCGGTAGATCTGCCATTTCCTTCATATAAGATATTCAGGAAAATGACGGGAACTGTCCTCACCCAAGCGTTCGTTAGCTCAGCCTAATTTGTGATGGAATTTCTTTGATGAACATTGAAATAAAACTTTTTTTGTTTTGCCCGGTGGACGAGTGCTCATGAATTTTTTTTTATATATCGATCACTAGGAGTTGAAGGAAGATACGTGATAGTTAATAGTAAGTACTAAATTCCTTAATTTTAGCTTACAAAAAACAAATGCTTTATGGTAATTTTGTTTCAGTTTGTAAGTTGATACCTTTAAAAGGAAAAATAATCTTTGTTTCCTATGACAAAAGATCATAACAATATTAAATAGACTGAATAAAATAAAGACTGATGTTTGTAGAAGTCTCTTCCAGCGAACTGATCGTCGTCTCCAAACTTGGTGTCATCAGTGCGTCCGATTTCCTGCATAATTTGATTTGCTTTGAGTCTTGTTGTTAGTGTCATTCAAAAGCCTGAAATGGAGGCAGTAATAATGATGCATCCACTCACTAGATTAATGCTTCAGAGGCTGGAGGACATCTGTTCTTCTTCATTTAAAAGCAGAACTCCACTTAAAGAATGAAGCTCTCACAAGCGGAACTCCATTTGAAACGGAGATCCCGATAATAATTTGCAGCATAATCACCTGGCGGTCTTAGGGAAATCATCCATGGAAGAAAACAAGACATAGCATCCCGCTTTCTCTCTCCCTCCCGAACCTGGAACGCAAGGAACCTTCTACCATACACATTTCTGTCTTTTTCTCTCTAACCATTGTTGTCTCGATTCATGCACAATCACCACTACTTGCATTGCCATGCAAGCATTCCAGTCATGTACTCATAATGTTCCACCGAATCTTCTTTGTCAAACTGTATGTATGTTTCTGTTTGTGAAGACGCCAAACATCTCGCCATTTCACATATATTACGCTACTGCATTGTATTCATTAACCTGTCTCGAATCTCATGCAAATGTCCATATGTGGAATATTCTGGCCTTTCCATTGATATATGTTTTATCATTGTACGATTATATTACGTCTCTCACAATCGCCATCTGTTTGTCTGTCCACAAGCACAGATGTCCGAAACATAACCTCTGTTTTGCCCTGTCTGTGTGTAGACACTACTTTGCGGCTCGCACCAGTCAATAACAACTTCGAAGATTCTGTACATTCATTCAGTAAGGAACCAACAATAAACTAGACAACACCCAGCCAGTATGTCACTCTTATACCATCCTTACAAATTTGTAATATATGCCTACATAATGAAAGCCTTACAAGTAAACACAACTGCTTCATTCTTTCTTTTATGATTTACTATAATGTGACTACTAGTGGATGAATATTAACATACATATATATTTTAAATGAATTTAGAAGATTTCAAATCAGTCCTCTGTAAATATATATATATATATATATATATATATATATATATATATATATATATATATATATATATATATATATATATATATATATATATATATATATATATATGTGTGTGTGTATGTGTGTAAAATTTAAATTTCTTTCCACGCTGTGCCTTTTATTCATTGTTGCCAACTTCTATTGCAAGTTTTGCGCCAGATTTACATCATGTGTGCGCTAGATTTGCGCTAGTTTTTCATCAGGAGCATTAGAAAAGTAGCTAGTTTTTTTCAGTTTAGAAAAAGGGGATACAAATGGAAACAACAATTTGCAATATTGATAGATGGTTATATTTTGATTAGAAAACATAACAAATTATAATATACTGTAATGAAAAGAGCTAAATTAAAAAAAATAAATAGCAATATAAATATTAATGAAAATATATTTACTTTTAATAAAATATAGCAACTGGATTGATTATCATTTGGAAAATTCACATGATAGTAACAATAATTCAAATTAAAATAAAACAGCTGATTTAATAAGATTTACATTTATTTTGGCACTAAGTAGATGATAATTATTAAAATTTACGTAAATGGTAAACAGCAGGTTTGTAAATCTGCATTTAAACATATTTTGATAATTCAAGTATAGGATTATCAGCATGATGTAAATTATAGCTAATATAGATTTAATCAATTGGATAATATCAAATAAATGGTAAGCATAATAATGCAAGAAAAACAATATATTTGAATTATTTCAAATATGGTATTATCAGCATAATGCAAATAAACTCAAATAGATTTAATCAGTTGGATAATTTCAAATAAATGGTTTGCAAATTATAATAATACAAGAAAGGAAAACAATAGATTTGATTTTTTTCAAGTACATATTAATAAATATCCAAATTAAGTGAACGATGATCACTAATAATACAAATGAATGACACAATCGATTCAATTTGTTGTATTTACATAAACTTCGGCAGTTATAAGGGGATGGAAACATCATACATCACTATCACTGTGGTCACTAAATTCAATTGCTTCAACATTGCATTTTCAACAACTCATCAATGTCATTTTGATGTGCATATATTCCAAAGTTCCAACCTTCTTCAGGGTCTCTGCTGGAAAAACGTAATCATGGCAACATTTCTGATCCCACAGGTTTGGCAGGAGGTGAGAAAATATCAGTTTTTGAAATTTCCTCTAAATTTCCCAATATCATTACAGAGTGTAAACAACAAGAGTTAGATAATGAATGACGTTCATTGCTGAGAAATGGTGACACTGACAGATTTTTGTCGCAGGATACGAACATAGAGTCATTTTGGAGTAAGGTTCATGCTAGTGGAAAATATCACATCCTCTCCAAATTTTCCAGAGTTTTGCTTAGTGTTTCTGTCTCAAATGCTGATTGTGAGCGCATCTTCTCATTGATCAACTTGGAGAAGAATGAGAAGCGAAATAGGCTGTCCAATACCTCATCGACAAATGAACTGTTATGTGGAGAAGGTGTAAGAAAAGCAGCTTAATGCATTAACTTTGAACCATCACGAGATATGATTAGATCAGTGAACAAAGACACCTACAATAAATAAACAGCCTCTAGAAATAACCATTCATGTTTACATAATTATTTTTTTTAGCTGAAGAACAATTTTTTTTATTCATTATTATCTGTAATGGGATGCTTTTATGGTAAACCTTATTTATATGGGCCTGAAAGGTTCTTTTCTTTATTGTCAACAGTCAGGCGGTTGTGTTGAAACCATTTGTTGGAGTTAGAGTCTACATATATATGTTTCTACAATTTCTGTAAGTTGTTTACAGTTTGACCTTAAAATAGTTTCATTTCCTCCTTTATTTTCCGTTGCATGTTACGGTTAACTGTTATGTTTATAATGGGTTTCTGTGAAAATAGAGTAGCTCTGAAAGTTAGCATAATTTTATCATCCCAATAGCATAATTTTGCTGGGTCTAGCATAATCTTGAATGGAGTCTAGCATAATTTGGCAAAAGAGATCTGGTAATACTGAGGAGAAGGTCATCTAAAGGTGACATTCATATTCTTTGTAGTTATATGGAAAGTAACTGGACCAGTGGTTATATGATGAGC
>NC_089786.1:34839715-34882215 GCF_040412425.1 Macrobrachium rosenbergii
GGGGAAGAACAGATCTCCAGCGATGGCAGTTTGGTTTTTATTTTTATTTTTTTCTTTAGTTTCTTTAATTTCTTTCGCTTGTGCTTGTGTTGTTTCTACCTTTTCATGATTCCATTCGAAATATTTTGATATTTCTAATTACAAAAATCATCAGGTTTTATTTTTTTGAGGTCTTAATTTGCAAATCGGGCTTTCATAAAACAGAAAAGAGAAAATAGAGGGAGGAAGAAAACTGATAGACAAAGAGCTATTATGTCAGAACGGGTTTGGAAAAAAAATTCCAATTAGGGCATAGTTTATTACATTCAACCTATTCTTTATTCCTCAGTTGTTTTGTTTTATTTACTTTTTATTTAATTTAGGCTTCCATTTTCCTAATGCTTTTCGCCTTTAGTCCCTCATCGACTGTTCTCGAACTCAAACCACTCGTTCCCTTTTCTCTAATAAGTCTCGTTCATAATGCATTTTTACCCTTTCATCTCGGAGCCAATTTATTCCATTCCTTCTTCTTCCTACTCCTTAGTTTTTACCTTGGCAAAGGTCCTCTTCTCATTCCTTATCACCCCCTCCCTCTCCTCCTGGCCCCCTACCCACGCCCCTGTTCCTCGACCTGAGATAGCCAACTTGCAAACCATGAAAGGAATTCCTATTCGTCCTTTGCAAAGGATCCTCCTCCTCCTCCCCTGTAAAAATGTGCTAATCCTTTATGAAAGCAATCTCCTCACCTCTCTCTCTCACTCGGCCAGCCTCCTCTCTCATTTTACTTTCTCTTTCCTTTGAGCATTGCTTTCATGCCTCAGTTCTTCCATTTGATGCTAATTAGTTGATTCGGTTAAACTGTTCCCTTGATGATCATCAAAGGACTCTGTGATGGACACTTTATTCTTGATGAGACAGTCACCTTTGTCGAGTGTTTTCACAAAAACACTTATTGGTGACACACGGGATTTGCGATTATTATTGGAGAAGAGGAATCCAAATTAGCCGAAAATATTTGCGAATCTTTTTTTTATCCTTATAATTGAGTTTTGATTAGATTCTTATTATCACGTAGGGGAAAATTAACTAGTGTGTTAGCTTGTGCTTTTTGATTTTTCAGAGGAGGTTTATGGTTTATCCCTTTGTAAGGGGAAATTTATGGAGAGGTCAATGATAACCCCACATAAGCCGGAAAATTTGAATGAAGGAAAGAATTCTGAAAAATGCTGGAACAGTTCCCAAAGGAGACGACGGTCCTATATATTAATAAGTAGAAACCTTTACGAAATCGAAAAACGTCTCAAAGCTCTAGCTGAGCTTATCAATTCCAGGACCAGTGGCAAGAAAGCCATAAACTTGAGGGAAAGTTTCAGCAGTCAGCTGAAGAGGCACAATCAAGAGCAAGTGGCTGAATTCCACGAAAACTAAGACTCTGCTCTCATAAATAACACGATGCATAATCATTTGTATATTTCTGAATATTTCACTTGACATTCGAGTCCAAACTCAAGTTATTGTGACACATAAATGTAGAATCCTCTGCATGCATGAAAGTATGTATTTTTCGGATGGGACTTCTTAGGCAAATTGCTCAAAGTGACTATTGTGCCGGCTTTGTCTGTCCGTCAGCACTTTTTCCCTGTCCGCCCTCAGATCTTAAAAAGTACTGAAGCCAGAGGGCTACAAATTGGTATGTTGATCATCCACCCGCCAATCATCAAGCATACCAAATTGCAGCCCTCTAGCCTCAGTACTTTTTATTTTGTTTAAGGTTAAAGTTAGCCATAATCGTGCTTGTGATAACGATATAGGATAGGCCACCACCGGACCGTGTTTAAAGTTTTATGGGCCACGACTCATACAGCATTATACCGAGACCACCGAAAGATAGATCTATTTTCGGTGGCCTTCATTATACTTCAGCTTTTTTTTTTTTTTTTTTTTTATGATGCCAGTTAAGATCTGACCATCGCTTGCAAATAACCTGCTCAGCCACCTTCACGCATAGCACCTCTTTCGCCTCCTGAGTGAGGGGTGCTTCTTTCTTCAGAGCTGTCAGCTGTTCTTTCCTGCTGAGGTGCCTGCACGAAGGACCGGTGAAATGACCAAAAATCTTTCCTTTCCGCTTCTGCAAAATTAGGAACATTTTTCAGGCAGTGTTAATAATGATGGTGATACAAGTTTCGTGGGATTCCTAATGCTAGTTTAAAATGTCTTAACCTTCACCTATACATGGAGCTTCTGCTAGTTTGTCATTTTCATATCTATATCTCATTCGTTATGTTTTTATCTCTTTATACTTGTGAGCTTTGTTTCATTAGACTTTTTTTGCACGTTCATGACTGTTTTGTCTCGATTATTATGATCTTTCTTTAAAATAATCAGTGAAACAATAATAATTGCATTAAATGCCCTACCGATTTTAAGTCAGTTTGAGGAATAATAAAATTTGCATTTAGAAAGAAAGTACAGAAAACTAGGCAAAATTCAGTCGTGGGAATTTACATTTAGAATATCTTGACCTCCATATACTCACTTGCCCCCACAAGTAATCATCCCTAAGAGGTCTCCTGAGTTTTCAAGAACTCGACGTCTTCATGTAGGAGCTCTACCTTCGTCCACAAACATTTCATTCCTCTAAAACTCCAATCTTGCTTCTCTCTTACTAGGAAACGCAATGAATAACACACGCTCAAGAAATAAATGAAAAAATATAAATTATCAATTCAGTGTCGACCGAAGGGAAGTAGAAAAGTGGCCGGTGGTTAGTTTGAATACGTTGCGTAAAAAAATTATTTCTTAAGTCATTCTGCTCAGGCCTATTCTGCCATTCGCCATTTAGACGTAAAAAAAAGCATGCTGTGTAGCGCAACAAAGATATAGAACACGGAAACTGTTTGAATATTCTATCTAATTATATTTTGCTGTAATTTCACTCTCAAAAACACATATATATGTGTATATACAGTATACATACATAATATATATGTGTATATATATGTATATATATATATACACATACACACACACACACACACATACACATATATATATATATATATATATATATATATATATATATATATATATATATATATATATATATATATATATATATATATATATATATATATATATATATATATATATATATATATATATATATATATATAGCATATATATATATATATAGATATATATATATATATATATATATATATATATATATATATATATATATATATATATATATATATATATATATATATATATATATATATATATATATATATTGTCAAGAGTATCCTCTCATACGCCATCTTCCAGTCAATGAGTCAAATGAAATAAGGACTAAGCAACTAATTCATTTATTTTAGTGTGATTCACTGTAGGCGAATTGGCCTCTATAAAATCTCTCTCGCCACTGCCTTGGAGGGAAACTACTTAAACTTTTTTTGTTCAAGTGCTGCCGAAATTCCTTAAATTCCAGGTGCTGTCCCGGTCGGAGCTAATCGTTTCACGAGGAAGGTCGGCTGGCGGGCTAAACATGTGCATTCCGCCATCTTGAAACTGCAGCCATGCTGCCTGCATCTGCCATGCGGGCAGAACGATCGCAACGCCACCTAGGAGGAGAAAAAACGTAATTCCCGACAGTTATAAAGAGTCTTGGAGAGAGACGCTCGACCCCAGAACTGCCACGACGCTACCATAGGATGGATGTTCAGCCCTTTGCTCCATTAAACTGCCTATTTCTAACACGTGGTTGGCAGTAACCAAAGTAACTTTTGCTGTGAAATTATTCGCTTGCCTTCTCCACAAAAATATTTTCTGCTTTGACTGAGACGGACGCCTGCTTTGCGTCATACATGTATTCGCACACAAATGATAATTTTTATAGCAATAATAAAGCAGAAAAGATCCGTGAGCGATAGTTTAATTTAAATGTCTCATATAAGCAACTGTTTCTTTATATCCGTGTTTAGTCTTCAATTATATCACTTCTTAAAAGCCATGTGCCGATGTATATCGAAAATGATGGCCCTTCGGAGTTCGATTAATTCTCTGCTCCTTCCCCAAAAGTTATGCCCTTAACAACTTTCACAGGAAAAATTATTTGTTTAAGTTTCCAATTCAGCAGCTCCCTCCCTCCTTCCTTCCAGTGAAATCATTCAGGAAGACTGCTCTTTTTGGTCTGAGAACCTGGAAGGAGCCTTACAGGATGCAGGACTAGGAGGAGAAACTTCCTCTGGATATCGCAATTAATTCTTCACATAATGAACGTCCTCCTCGCGTAAATGGCGTCTATATTTTCATTCGTAAGTTTCCCCCATGGCTACATAACATTTTACTCGTCTTTCGCCCGGCCCTAGCGCCCATCTGTCTCTCTCTCTCTTCTCTCTCTTTCTCTTGCTTGTTCTGTTATAAAGGCAAGAGGACACACACAGAAACACAACTGTCTTTATTGCAACGTTTCGTATTATCAATATAAAAACATCATCAGGCTGTTAAACTGAAAGTAACGCAGAGACTTCTTTGTAAAATTGTAAAACCAAAATGAAAAAATTACAATTATTTTGACGAAATTTGAAATTACTCGAATTAAAAGCACATTATAATAAAAATATCAGTAAACAGAGCTAAAAGCAAAAAGATTAAGAACAGACCTAGAGGAGTGACAGCCTTAAACTAAAAGAATACAAAAGTAAAAGCAACACAAGTCAGGAGAAATGCGGAGGGGAGGAATATGTCCATGTGTTTAATGAGGGAACAAGCTATTTGTTAAACAGTGACACCAGGATAGGAAGCTCTTTAGGGGTGGTGGTGCGGCCTATCATACAAAAATCTCTGTTATCAATATCTGTTTTACGAATTTTCGAATGCCACCAGTACGATACCTTACACCATGATGACGATCGATATACACCTCAGGTGGTCTACTGGTGGATCCCACAAAGGTCCCTGGTTGACATTCAGGGTAAGTATAAATGACACCGGAGGACATAGGCTACAAGTATAAGGAGATAGCGATAAGACTTGGAAAGATTGGTCGGATGGGACGGAAAGGGAAGAAATTGTGATAGGAAAGAAAATGAATGAAGTATAGTCTACGGAATAAGAACAATAAAAGATTGTATGAAGTGATGTGAATGAAAATGAACTGGGGAGGAAATCTCTTAAAGGAGTGATCAGATCACTCATAACAGTATCTATTCACAGGTTGAGGAGCGCAAGGATTTTGGATTGAGGTAGTCCGTAATAATTAACCGAATAAACAAGAGAGATTATTTCTTCAGGTGACGAGTTCTCACGACGATTTTCCTGCCTTTTGCGGCTGAGCGGATTAGATCAGAACTTAACTAGGCACCAAAGAGGAAGGTGATTAGGATCCTGTGAGAATTGAAGAACAATGATACAGTTTGAGACTGGAAAATCATATCTATGTAAGCGTGGCATTTCATTTAATATTACTCGGTTCTTAGATTGTTTCACTCAGTGAGTGTTCCTTCCCTCATGGCTAGGCCTCAGGATTCTCCTCTTGATTCTGCTTTCCCCCTCTTTTCATCCTTAAATAGGAAGGAATATGGCTTCCTTCGGAGTTGAGCCTGTCCCATCTTCCTCTCTCATTGTTCGAGTTTTTTTTTTTTTTGTCTGGGTTGCCTAAGGGCATTTGGCTTCAAGTTACATTGGTCATTGCATTCGGAAAGTCTCCATCTTTTTTACGGTCAAAATGGGCTACAGAATTAATATCTGTCATATTCTTAATGTTTAAATTACAGCAATTAATCTCACAATAGTAATGAAGTACTCTTGTCAAATCCTTTGTAACTGAACTGTCCGGTCATCTTCCAGCAATATCATCTTATAATGATAATCAGAACACGAAATGCAAAGACTAAAAAACAAGTCTGAAACTAATTACAGTAATCAAAAATGGTTTCAAGAAAATTGCAGTTCTAATCTAATTACCATAAAGTTGTCGAAGAGAAAATATATTCATTACCTAATTTCCCTGGTGTCTGCAAATCCTGTCTTTTCTCGTTGCAAGTCCTTTCTTTTACAGTTAAAGCTGACTTATTCTTAAACATGGTTTTATAGCCCTAAATAAAATGGGATAATTTTTTGGTAGCTTATAGCATAATTCATAGACTATTAATCTAATAATCAGTTGTCAAGTATATTCATGCTTCGATTAGGTTCCCATTTCAGCATTCTGATTATATCGAATTTGTAATTTGTTTTCTTGCAAGTGTTACTTAACTCTATCAAATGGCTTCAGTGGCACTTAATAGAAAAAGATATTCAGCAAGAAGACCTCCTTCCTCTTGCCTCGGCACACCAGGTTAACAAATTGGACTCGTGGCAATCGTGAAAATCCTCACTCCTAGTCTTCACAACAAGTACTTGTTGCACGTACCTTCTTTGCTTCATACATCAGACACGTATCGCACGGTCTGCTTTAGACGGTAATGAAGGCTCTTTTTATTACCCCTTCAGCCCTGCGGATGTACTGGATTCTGTATTTTACTTTTCATACGCTCCCTATGGTCTCTTACCACCTAGCTGTCCACCTTCTTTAAGTAGGCCTGGCTGTAGTTTTCACCTCGTATTCAAGGACAGACCTTGCGGATAAACTTGAGAGGGTCCACAAATATGTGTACTGGTTAGACTGCTCTATAAGAGCTATGCTGATAAAGATGAGACTTCATTGATAAGTTCTATGATTTCCTAAATTACCAAGATAAGTTCATTCCTTTTCAAAAATTTTCCATAAACTTGATAAAGTCTCATTCTACACATAATTTCTTAAAATTACCTGATAACCCCAGGAAAAGCCATCCTTGAATGTGTAAAGGAAATGGAGCTATCACGGAATGATATACAATTCTAAAAGGGAACATGTATTCCACCACGATTTATTTACCTCTTCTTCTTCTCTTTCACAAAGACGTCAGGGCCCCAAGTCTTGCCTCGACGATTTGTCTTGTGTACGAGGCACTTCAATAATACCACACTTGTACTTAACAACGAAGGGGAAACAAATCTGCCAGGAGAGGAAAATAATCTTGACCATGAGAGGAATCGACCTCCTCTCATGTGAAGTGCTGGATATTACCAATGATTTATCTTTCCGTTTGGTGTTTGGGCATTCATGCAACCTGCAGGGAATCGCAAGCACATTTTCCCATGTAAAAATGAGAGAAAGGAGATGGCGTTGCCGATCTTACCTTAATGGACGTAATGTGTTTTTTTGCATGCATAATGATAAATTAAATTCATGGAAATTATGAATCGTAAACTAGTCTTTCCATTAGTTTCCAAACTGGCAAATGGTTGCCTCTTTTGTAATTATCTGGAATCGAACTCGCAGCCAGAGTAATCAGAACCAGCGTTGCCGACTTCACCACGAGGTGGATAAAAGCAAAGTCTAATAAAAGATAAGTCTGTTCGCGCGCAGGTGGTGACGTCATGGAGCCCCAAGTATCCTAAATTGTAGAAAACGGAGTGATTAATGGGGGACTTCTGTTTATCTGTTATTTTGTCCACTTCTATTTATCTATTTATTAATTTCATTTATATCATTCGTATTTAAAGAAAAATAATATAAATAGTATGATTAAAACATATACGTAATTTTTCTGTCTATTCTTGTTATAGCTTACTTAAAATTAATATTGGTGAGGAGTGGCCAGTTTACATTGTATTGTATCAGTAAATTACTGTGTAACCTTATAAATGACTGTATTATTATTATTTTTATGTTTAGACTGAAGTAATTACTTAGTAATTCATAAGAAGTTAATGCAGTACATGAGTAGAAATAAGGGAGAGAAATGAACGAAGCATCTTACACATTATAATGTATGCCTAAATTGGCATTTAATTAGATAATTAACCTTTGAACTGTAAGCTTCTATCCTCATGTTTTTTTTTTTTTTTTTTTTGTAGATTTTCCAGCTTACCTACTTAGTGGAATAATTAGCATTGATATGGCTACATAACTTGTGAAGTTGATGCAGAGATGGGATGTAAAACACTGAGTATATATGATGTGTAAGTGGGCATTATGTTAAAAAAGAGAAACAGTGAGACTTTGACATCTTTCATCATAAAGTTAGCAGCAAACTATTATAATGTTCACAGTGAAGAATTCAGTCAGGTTTAAAGTTGTTGAAGACACAGAATGAAACCAGTCGAGTAGGACAGGGATTGAAGGCAGGTAGATTGTTTTCGTAATTGGATGTGCAGCCACTAACAGCACAATTGCTAAGTGTGTTTGATTTCCGCTGCTAGAGTTAGGCACACAACACCGGCTGGTTGGTGATGACTGACTCGGTTTCATGTAATGGACCCAGCATTTTGCGGACTAGATGACGTCATTGCGCGGCTCGTGCTACTTTTTCGCAGCAAGTGAACAGACTTATCTTTTATTAGACTTTGGATAAAAGCCTATTGCTGCTAATACATACGTATAACATCGATTTATTTATATATATATATATTATATATATATATATATATATATATATATATATATATATATATATATATACGTGTGTGTGTGTGTGTGTGTGTGTGTGTGTGTGTGTGTGTGTGTGTGTGTTTGCGTCTGTGTGTGTGTGTTGGGGTCTGTAGTTGTGTATATATATTATTAAACAAAAGAGAACAACACAATTATTAATGACACTCAATAATGACACATAATTGTGGAAATGATACAAAATACTAGCAAAAATCTTTGTCTTGTCATTCAAAATTTCTGTCTGAATGAGTGGTTTCTAAAGTTCGAAAATCCTAAACGAGTTAAAAATGCCTCTGAAGCGTCTTCGGCGCAATCGAGTTTTCTGTACATCTTATAATCAAGGCCTCCGAAAATATATCTATCTTTCGGAGGAAATATATAATGCTGTATGAGCCGCGGCCCATGAAACTTTTAACCATCTCCCGGTGGTGGCCTGTCAAATTCACTTTCATTTCTCCTCCCTCACTCACACTGGAAGCATATGGAAAAAGCATAATATCTCTCTCTCTCTCTTTCTCTCTCTCCCCTCTCTCTCTCTATGCTAAGGGTACTCTGTTTAAGCATACATTATTCTTCTATGAAGGAAACTGTTGCGTAGTCACGCTTGTTTGTTTTAGACCACAATTGTGATTCCATATACTGTTTACGGAGTTTAATCATCTATGTTACAAACGCACGCTAGGTAAACGCAATCACATGTAGTGGAGCATAGCACTATACAAGGAGCAAAGAGGGCAAACAAATAAAAGAGTCTTGCAAAGGAAAACAAAACTATTTTGACAGAAGTTTTTTATTTTCCTCATCTTTGTCTCTTGGGGCGGAAGCAATTCTTTAACTTCTAGACAAGAGATCTACTCGTATATCTGACCAAACGTTTGGAAAACAAAAATTTACTACATTTAGGCCTGGATATCTTTAGCATGGACCCCAACACACCCTTTTTTTATTGTCAATGTTTTTTGAGTCACTGTGCATGACGATGCAAATTTCCAGATTTCCAAATTATGCATAATTTTGAATATGCCAGTCATCATAACTATGGATTGCTTACTCCAGTTTGAGGCCGAGTGAAATGTTTTCAGTGGTATATACAATAGCGCAGAAAAGTTACAATGGGGTAAAATTCATGTGCTTTTACAATCAACGAAAAAGCTGAAACGACAAAGGCCAAAGGAAGTGTCGTCATTCAGTTGGCCGCAAGATGAGTTTGCAATATGCCATAAAGCTGTGTTTTTGTTTTTTGGGACTGTGGTCATTAACGATGCTTAACGTTATATTTATCCATTACTTACTTATTTGTGATACTGGAAACAGATCAGTACCGACCTTTCAAACTAAGGAGAGAGAGAGAGAGAGAGAGAGAGAGAGAGAGAGAGAGAGAGAGAGAGAGAGAGAGAGAGAGAGAGACAGAACAGATACTGGAGTACAAAATTCTTCAGAAGCAAGTACAGTTTTTAGCGACATGCTTCCTCTTCAGTGTGGAGACATTAAAAGTAAACTAGAGTCCATTTTGAATGGAGTTAAGGAAGAGAGGAAGAAATCAAAAGTTAATATAATATTTGAAATAACATTGACTAATAACACTGGCTAACTTCAAGGGAAAAGCATAGTCGTTATGTCAACAGGACATTTGGGAAATAGAATGTCAGGTAAAACTCCACCTTATTAATTTTAACAAAATAAACAATACTGTAAAAATGTAAAAAAGTAGGTGTCGGGCTCATAATAATGCATTGCTAGTTTGGTTTTATGAATCAGGTGTAAATTACAAACTGAATTGGGTTTTACTTTCCCCACACTGAAAAGGGAGCATAATGCACCGGAAATGTATATGGTTCTTAATATGTTTATTCTCCAATTTATGCTTTAATTTATGCTATTTTTATTCTCCAAATAAATATTTAATGGTCTTTTAGGCGTGTTTCATATCAGTGTTCCCATTTTAATTAATTATAATCATAATAATAAACAACAAGCAGCAAGTTTAATTATGTTTTTCTTTCTGGTTTGTCCCTTTTCTGTGGGAGCGGAGGCAACCAAGTGTTGACTGACAGTAATCTCGGGTCTCCGCTTTGTCTCTGGAGTTGGATAATAATAATAATAATAATAATAATAATAATAATAATAATAATAATAATAATAATAATAATAATAATAATAATATTCGGCCAGTGTTCAGTTAATCATGAGTTTAAAACATATTGAACGAAGGAATCAATTAGTAGTTTACGAATACCTATTTATTTATGATTTCAGAATTTATTGCTCAGACTGACACGAAAGTCCTGCCCTCAAAGTGATTAGAACTTCTCGCTTCATCCTCTGAATGCTGTGTATCCTTCCATTGTGACAATGCGGATGGGTTAAGAATGGATAGAATGAGTGACATTACGAAAACAATGTTGCTGTTTATAGTTTGATTTCTTTTTGTTTACTTTCCTTTTGTTTTCCTCTGGCTTACATTGTTTCCTTTCATCACAGGAAGGCTTTTTTAGCATTTATTTAAAATTTATGTTATTTAATCATCTTAAAATATCTTTGCTTTCTCTTGCATGTTGGCACTTTTTTCCTTTGGACACATGGGCTCGCGTACTAGTAGACGGTTGACAGATTTCTCGAATAATAGGGCGAAGAAATATAATTTTAATATATGTTCTTGAACATCCTTAAATCCCTAACTTACCGATATTATTCGTTATGTAATTTTATTTTTATTTTAAACATTTTAATATGCGTAAGTCAGTTACTTATGGTCCCGGTGTAATTTTCTCTTGCCATTCCTTGTGCACCATTTCATGGCACACTTCCTTTGTCTAGTCTTTCCCTCTTTGTCTCGTAACGATCGTCTGGGAAACTTATCAATCATCTCCTGTTCGCCCGTCCTCCTCCTTTTCTCCTCTTTCATCTTCTCCATCTTCCTTTCTTCCTTCATTTCCCCAGTGCGCCACGTGTGAACATTCTCACTGTGAAAAGATTTCTTACTCAACCTTTGCAATAGATAATCAAGTCAAAACCATCCATTTTATTATATATAATATAGACAGCATAACTTGAAATCTACATCATTTTCCACTCACTGAAACCAAAAATGAGTAAATCAGTTCCAAAAGTAAACCAAACTCTCTTAACACCGCCCCACCCCAACTCTCTCACTCTGGTGAGGATATCAGCTAACAGGTCGCACCCTTCAAGAGCGGCGTTATGGATTTCTGGGTGGATTTCTGGGTGAAATGAGAGAAATGTTTTCAGTATCGTTGTTGTCGATTACGAAGAGAGGTGTTGGGCGTGCCGGGGTCGAGGTGGCTCGGCCAGTGGGCAGTGGAATAAAACATTTCATAGATAATGGGAGAAGTTACTTGCGAAAGCAGAAAATTCGTTTCATACGTTGATTGTAAACTTCACAAGAAGTCTGTCCTCGTAGTCGTGTATCTTGCGAGGCTGCCTCCAAGTTTCCAGAAGGAAAATGACGAAGAGAGTCTTCGTGAATGAGTTCACGTAAAGGAAGGAAGGAAGGAAGGGAGAAGAGAAGGGATTGGTCAAGAGGAAACTTAAATGATCTATTTTTCTCTACGAAAGTTGTGAATGGCTCAACATCAGGGGATGGAGCGAATGTTGATGGAGCGCTGGAAGACCATCGTTCTCGGTTGTCTTAAACTCTAGGCACTGCAAACAGAAGTTTGACTGAAGACTAAAAAGAGAGACAGAGAAATATATAACAATATGAAAGGAAAAAGAGGAATAACTATGAAAAATGATCGCCATTGGCTCTTTTGCTTTTGTTTATACATTCAGATCAAAACATAAACATTAGCTTTACGCATAATTTCTGAAGGAATAAATTGTCTGCATCAGTCTGTTCTGAACATGCTGATATGAAATATGAAATCATGAAGAAACCTGAATTTCCCTGGCCATCTAAACCGGAATATTTCTATTGCTTACTGAATGCACACAGCCTTTTCCCACTGGCTGGATTAACAGAAAAATACATTTTGACTTTGTTAAAAACTGCTACTTTTAAACTTGGAATCTTGATCCGGGTGGCAAGGTGCATAAATAATCCATTCAGGCAGAGGTCTTTATAGCTTCTTAAATACGGTGCTGCTATTGTGGGTTTGTATTCATGTGTTTAATGTTTAATCTCTATTCATTTTTTTATTTGCTTTTCATTGTTGAAATAGTAGCATTCTATTCTGTGGAAGCTTGCTCTCTAAGTCAAGGGCTTATTTCTTATCTTTAAAATGCTTATGCAACAATAATAATGATGAAAGTAAATTACTTATTATTACATTTAACATTATGTTATTATTTCTATGCAATAATTTTTCTCATTTCAAATCTGTCAATCTGTCTAATGAATATGTCGAAGGCACTAAAAGGATAATGAGCTGACAGGCCGTTTCATTTTTGCCACTGAACTATACTCTAGTGCCAACTGTAACAAAAGTATAAAAACATTAGTCATCAAAACTTTAAAACAAAGTTAAATGCAGTTCCGTGTAGTAAACTCCTGCCGTCATCAGACAATTAGGAAGCAGCTTTTGCTATCGGTCTTATTTATAATTTTCATGAATAATATGGACATTAGGTGCTTCTCAATACCTCTTTGGTGGACCTGACCATCATTCTGATTTTCGTTTCTGGCTTGAAACAGTATACTCTCATAGTTAAAGCAATAACACCTTTCTATTATAAACGTGGCTAAAAGGTTTTCGATTCTTTCTCTCTCTCTCTCTCTATCTCTCTCTCTCTCTCTTCTCTCTCTCTCTCTCTCTCTCTTTCTCTTTTCTCTCTAGTTTAGGCAATAGCAGTTCTTGTTGCTGTTAGATCACTTTCTTTAGTATTCCGTTGCTATAATGAAATTAGTCTCTATAATTTATTATCAGTGTTGTTTTAAAGAATTTATCCCCAGAATGCATTTATCAATGTTGTTTAAAGAATTTATCACCATGATGTATTGATCAATGTTGTTTTACATAATTTTATCACCAGGATGCATTTATCAATGTTGTTTAAAAAAAATTATCACCAGGATGCATTTATCAAATTCCTTGTAAAGGCTAATAAGATGTATAAAGATCAAATTAATAGAATGCTGGACGCCAGCATTGGTCAAATAAGTATTGTGCCTTCTTCTACCTATGAACAATTGCAATCATTCTATTAATTGGAGGAATTATACAGAGTTGCAGTTTTGTAAACGAATTGTTAAAAAAAATAGTACAGAATTCAGTATAATAAAGCTAAAGTCTGACTCTATTGTGACATCAGTAACGGAAGATGCAAACTAGATGACTGGATTATGAAGAGTATCGTTCTACAGTTCAAATTTATATAACTTGTTTTTTAGTTCTTTTGCTTTCAAAGCAATTTTCTTTTAAGAACATTTCTGTGGCTGTGGACTGTTGTTTATTTAATTATGCTATGTGGCTACTACTTATGACTTTTTCTAATGTTAGTTAGACATTAATTATTTATTTACTGTCGTAACCTTTGTAAGTGGTAAAACCCAGCTTATCCAAAGAACAGCACTTAGAGATATTATCGGGTTTAGCTCTTTTTTTTTTCTTTATTCTATTCTATTAGTCCTCATTGCATGGGTAAACCTTTCGCATGTCAAGGCACATTCGTGATAAACACCATTTCAGCAATAGTCATTTCATTCTTACCGACCAGCGTAACATCTCAGGATAAATTTGCTGAACAAACTCCGAAAAATAACCAGATAAGCAACAGCTGACTGCTTGAAAAGATAATCATTAAATGTAACGTTAGTCCCATAAAAAAAAAAAAAAAAACGCAGAAGCCTTGCTCATGCCATCACGCTTGGTGCGGGATTTTTCCTTCAAGAATATCAAACCGTAATCCAGCTAAGCTGTTCTGTAATATATTTTGCTCACATGAGGAGCAAATCTTGATCATGAAAACACTGCTCAGATTAAAAATTGTTTTGCAAAATCAATTGCGTTTTAGGAATATGATGCGGGAATAAATGTGTTAAATGCATTATATATATATATATATATATATATATATATATATATATATATATATATATATATATATATATATATATATATATATATATATATACATTTATATATATATGTATTTATTTATATATTTTTATATATATATTTTTACACACACATATATATATATATATATATATATATATACACTGTATATATGTAGTAGAGTACGTTGAGAATTTCTGGTATAACGGGTCCTTAAGAGGTTCTACCCTACGAACTTTAGTTACAGTTTCTATTTTAGTTGTAAATGCTTGGTAAGTTCTCTTATGTAGCAAAGATGTCAGGTTTTTATTTTCAATTATTTTACCCAAGCTGAAAGAAAGGGATTTACTACGAGTTAATATTTCTTTACTTCAATACACATTTTCGAATAACACAGATTCTCCTAATCTTATGCTGCCGCCCTTGAATCAACTGGGTTGTCACTTACATGGTTCGTAAAATTCCAAGTCTCGTCTTCGACATTTCAGCATTTCACGGTTTATACTGTTTCCTCACACCGAGTTGCTTTCGAAAATTGCAGAATCTGTTCCTGCAACCTCGTCACTGCTGCTGCGTCGACTTAAATTTTTAGCTGAGAAAGCAAAATAGCATTTATGAAAGTATCAAGAGCACTGACGTTCATTTTATGACTTCCTCTCTAGGGCAATCGTCAGCAGTATTTGCACAACCACCTTTCAGTCGTCTGTAACAAACAGACTGTAAAGCACACATGCGCGCACATACGCATTCACACACTCACGCATATATATATATATATATATATATATATATATATATATATATATATATATATATATATATATATATATATGCATGCATGTATGTATGTATGTATACACACGTATTCACTTTTTCTTGGAAGTCCTTGCTTGAATATTAGAGCGACATCTCCCATCAGACTAGACTAGAGATTATGCATAATTAGTGGCCTATTTATATTTTATTTTTATAGTTCTGGTTAGGGAAAAATCCTTTATACTTCTTGTTGCCTTCGTGATATTTATATTTATCCACTTCTTTTAGCACCTGTCCCTCTTTCTCTACTTGTCATATGAAACATTACTATTCCTTTGGTCTTTCCTGACCATCTGGTTAAACTCGAAGTTTTCTTCATCATCTGTCACCGAAGAAGGTTCCCAATAAGGCCCTCGTCCTCTTGCAATAAAAAAATATCTGACATTTATTTGTGAGGTGCTTATGGCTCCTTCTTTGACTGTCTGTCTGTATTTATTTTTGAGTGAATGTGTATGTGAAGAGAGCAGAATATTTCGAGAATGACAAAACTGCATTAGATGAAAATGTGAAAATCTAGCCATCAGGTGGCTCCCCGAAGATGAATGTTTTCTGAGAGAAATCGGCACCTACTTGGCGGTTGTTACCTTGGAAGCCAGTCGACCCATTCTGAAAGGCAGGAAATTCGGCAGTTTAAATGTTTCTTTGCTGGCTCCATATTTCTGATAAATTTTCCTTGTTACATGTTTGTTGCCCATGTAAGATAGATTCATGCCTTTTCTTAATAATTAGAATTCATTATTCATTTTGGCTAGTTCTGGATGAAAGCAAACTATCGACCGAATTCGGTCATGTAATTGGAATATTGTGGAAAGATTAACACGAATAGTTCCAAAAATCGGAATTTAAACTTCTTAAATTGTAGCAGAGATTTTCAGTTTACCTTTATGACAAAGTGTTTTGGTTAAAATGCATAGAGTGTGTGTGCAAGTATTATTAGTTTGAAATGTTACACATATCGTGGACTTACCAAAAACACGAAAGATATAGATTGGAATGAAAAATCATGTTTTAGCTCTCAGTATTTTCAAAAGTCGAAATTGATTTGGGAATTGCATCAGCTATTTACTGAAAGATAGCGTCCTGACTTTGACACCGTTAATCCTTAGGGTGGTGTGCCTGGTTGCTAATAATTGAGAATGTCACCTGTGACAGCTCTCGTGAGATGGCCTGAAATTATTCAGGAACGCACTGGCAATGTGGTTTTGAAGGGTGAGGCTTTATTCCTTCAATCGTCCCCTCGTAGTTTGATATTCACCTGAAATGTGTCATTCCTTTAGACACTGACTGTTACTTAAGAGTCATTTGCATATCAAATTATACTTTGAATAAATTTCGAGATAGAGAGAGAGAGAGAGAGAGAGAGAGAGAGAGAGAGAGAGAGAAAAGAGAGATTCAACATGGAAAGGAGTCAATGTTCATAAGTTGTTAGCTAAAACGTAATAGATAAGAACTTACTTATATCATCGCCCTAAGGTAAATGTTGTGGATGAAAGGAATTTCCTGCCTTCCCACTGCCTAACCTGATTAAGTACAAAGGTTCCATCAAGTGTGTTTGCAGTTCTGTTGACGGAGCATCGGTTGAGGTACAATGGTGTCATTTGGCGCATTGCTAAAGGTGTTCTATTCCATTTACTGCATGGCAGTGGAAAACCTATCAGTATTATTGATACAGAATCTTGTGAATTCATGATAGTTACTATTTCAGTGAATAACATATTATTTCTAGAATGTTCCATCCTTCATAATGCTGCTGTCGATTGTTGTGTGTGTGTATATGTATATATATATATATATATATATATATATATATATATATATATATATATATATATATATATATATATATATATATATATATATATACAAATATGTATATGTATATATATGTATATATGTCATATTTCATTTATGCCACATTTAAAGTAAACTACGTTTCTTAGTAAATCTAAGATAATTCCCAATATGTATATCTGTACTGATCATGAAAGGAATGCTATTGTGAAATCTCCGTTTGGTCAACCCAGACGCAGACGTCATCAATAAGTACCTGTGTAGTGCTTTAAGACAGTGCGTCATCATACATTAGCATGCGTTTGCATAAACTCAGCGTTCTCCTTTTGATCAGAGCTGGAGGCAAAGTCACGTAGCCGTGGGAAGTCCTTGGGAACGAGGTCAAATGTTTGTTCGTGTGTGTGAATCTTAGTCTTGCTATGTAAAAGTGTGAAAGCTTAGATATTAGATCGACATGGGAGATCATCCTGTGCAGACCAATTGTATTCTTTTGTATATAGTCTTTATACTAAATACAAGAAAAACCACTATGGAGTTTGTCTGAAATCCTGCAGAACATTGGTCTGATCTTCCAAAAACAGTCTTATTCTACAGCCATGGAGAAAATGAAGATGTCACAACTAAACTCTGACTGAGTTCCAAACACAGTCCTTATAACCAAACACCAGGGGGAATTTCTGATGAAATACCTTCCTATAACAGGTGGTGGGAGCGCACAACAGCGGTCAACAGCGTACAACAGCATACACAACAGCGGTCACAACAGAGCTTTCTGGCAGCACCTCTACATGGCGTCTACATTGGTAAACGGAAGCTCTGATACGGCGAGATGCCCAAAAACCATAGACAATTGTCATCTTCATAAACGACATGGTTACAGTCAGACGGACAACTCGATGCATCAAAACGTCTTGGAAGCGGAAAGAAAACAATCAACAACGAAAAAGCGAGGAAAACATCTGACCTTCACAACACATCTTCCCCAACGCATGGCAGAGAGAGAGAGAGAAATCTACACAAATCTACGCAACATTGCACATCAACACTCCACGATGTTCCTTGAGGGTTTCTGCAATCAACATTCATCAACATAAGAAGTTCAACATCCACAATAACATCCCTTCGATGACGTGTATCTAGCCAGACGGAAGTTGGACAGCAGAGGAACCTCGTCGACCTACTTACCAGAATCCAATAAAAAGCTAAGTACAGCCATTATTTATAACAGTTGGTATATTCATTTACAGTGTTCGGGTCTCGAGTGGCAGGTTGCTGATATAAGGTGAGCAGTGCCGTGGATTAATACCTTTGCCTTGCAGACGTAGCGGTTCCTGATACCTCATTTTTTTCATACTTTTGTGTTCTTTTATTTTTACGCCTGACACGTTGTTAACTCTGTTCTTTTCAGGAAAGTGTATTTATTACTTTTCATTATTGTATTTTATGATGCATTTTTCATAAGTGATGTTATTTTTAGCGGTTATATGAATCTCGGTTGTTATTTACTTGCGTTCCTGGTTTAGATTTATGAGGTTACGTAGCGACCGTGTTTATTCATATAGGTTTCAAGATCACTTAGAGAGTAGGCGTGCGGATAGGAAACTTAGTAGGAAAATGAATCCTCCAACCCCAAGTGGGAGCGACCCCACCACTTCCCCACAGAATCCTGTAGTTACGGTAGTTAATGCTAGATCGCCAATTGTACCATTCGCAGGTCGTGTCAATGGATTTTTGACGCAGGGTGTCGAATCTTGGATTTCGTCTATAGACGTACACCTCACGGCAAAACCCATTACCGATCCGTCTTTACAGTTGCAAGAGGCAAAGAGTTTCATAGATTTTGCTAAGGGAGATGCAGGTGCGTACTTGTGGGGAATATCTTTTAAAGAAACAAACACTTGGGATGGTTTCAAAGCCAATCTGCGTTCCATTTATGGGAGTGAGGATGCATTGATGAAGTTCTTGCTTTACGCAACATCATAAGACTCACATCTATGACTAATCTAAGTATAGCAGATAGGGCAGCTCTGATAGGAGATAGGCTCGAAGAGTATAAAGGACAGATTGATGGCTCAAGTTGGGTCAATGGTAATCTGCATATCAGTTCCAAATCTGTCTGCAGGTTATTCTATTTAACACTTGTAACAGCGATGTTACCTGAACCTTTGGTTAAGTGTTTTGATGAGAAATTACAATCAGATAGCTCAGAATTAGATATCTATAGGCAAGTTCGGAAACACTTGTCCAAGTGTACAGATCTCGATCCTTCTCTAATTCAGGATTTTACAAAGCAAGAAAACAAAAATCATGCGTCTACATCACCGCAACAGGTTAACTTAGTCACTAATAATCCATCAGCAGTCATTTGTTTTAACTGCAAAAGACCAGGTCATATGATAAATGAGTGTAGATCCCGCTATTGTTCAATCCATAACAGTACGAATCATAAGTATAGTCATTGCAATGCAAGAAAGAAGAATTTAAACAGTAACACAAACATTCAAAGTACTGGTAATGACGCTAAAAAGCAACAGTACCATGGGGGAAAGAACAAACAATACAAGCAGAACAGTAATGCAGGTCAGAAACAAGTACATTCAAATCGTTCCTCGGGAAAGCCAACTTCAGGCTCAGCAGTTCCAAACAACCATGCGTCAGTGAATTTTCCGAATGCCGGCGGGCAGACAAACACCACATAGCCAGCTTAAAGGGGAGGAGAGTGATATTGGGTTATCATCACTTTTTGAATCAGATAATAAGTTTAATGTTCTCCAAGATATGTGTGAAGACAAGAATTTTCCAGAAATCGAGGTAGTGTCTCCCAAACATGCAGAGCACGGTCCCGTAGATTTTTGCAAAATACACGCTATTATTGGCTCAGAAGAAGTTAGACCCACTTTGCATGCAGTTAGCTTAGAACACAAGCATTTCACCTTGTTTTTTGATTCAGGTAGTCCACGTAATATAATGGATTTACGTACCCATCACCTTTTATTTTCAAGATTTCCCATCGAACGCTCTGATGTTCGTTTGTCAGAATAGGCAATAATGAATTAGATGTAATTGGTACATCTCAGATACAATACAGGTTGGGGCAACGTACTTTTACGGATACCTTTATCATTGTTGGCAATATTAATATGTACCCAGTAGTTATTATGGGGTATCCATCAATGTCATTACATAACGTAATTTTTAACCCCGCAAAACACGGAGTGTTTATAAAAGGGAAATTCTATCGGTCTTCACACACATTGAAATCTGTTTTGGATCAGAAGGAGACAGAGAGTAAGAAGATAACGTATATCGAAGAGCCAGTCACTTGTCTCATAAGCGATGATATTGTTACAGCAACCCAACATAACTCTCAGGCACCCGTCCTTGCTGCGTTCGCACAAACCATTGAGCCAAACACACCATCGTATCTCACGGTCAAGGTTAAAAGAAAATTGCCAGGCTCAGAGGTTTTAATTCTTCCTGATACCTTAAAGATCAATGGGCTTTCAGTCACGCAAGCATTATACACAGTAAATTCTGATCATCGGGTTAACAATGAAGTTTTTAATCACTTAAATGCTGCTTTAACAGTACATGAAAATCAACATATTGTCAATATCGAAGCATATAAACATCGAACTTACAGTTGCTGAAATTAACTCCACTGAATCAGCAACAGACGAATCTCTTTTAAAGGTAATTAAAGGCAAAATCGAAGCAGACATCTTAGATAGGGATATAAGCAAGAAATTTTTTGATCTTTTATCCAAATATAGTGATGTTTTTTCTACTAGTACTGGAGCTTTAGGCAAAACGGAAGTCATCGAACATCAAATTCGTTTAAAGGATAAGGACCAGGTCATTTACGTGCCTTCATATCGTCTAATGGGCCAAATTTCTGAATGAAATCAATGTTGAGGTAGATAAAATGTTAAAAGAGGGGTTATTAAGAAATCTAACAGCCCTTATAATTTTCCCTTGATAGTAGTACCAAAAAGGATAAAACCTGGAGGATTTGTGTTGACTTTCATAAGCTCAACGACCAAACTATCCCCTGATCGTTTCCCAGTACCTTGCACAGATGATATTTTGTCTCTATTAGGACAGAATAAATTTTTACTTCCTTGGACTTACTTAAAGGCTTTCACCAGATACCCTTAGCTAAGGATAGTACCCAGTACACTGCTTTTAGTACAGCTAGAGGTCACTATGAATTCCTACGTATGCCATTTGGGCTACGTTGTGCTCCTATTACGTTCACTAGAATGATCAATATAGTGTTCGGAGATTTACTAGGAATATTCTCCATGCTTATATGGATGATTTAGTTATATTTTCCAACACCTTGGAGGAGCATTTAAGTAAACTAGAAATAGTCCTTCAAAGGTTAAGAGAACATCATCTAAAAGTAAAAATTTCTAAATGTGAGTTTTTAAAGACGAATTAGTCTATTTGGGTTTCATGGTATCTCGGCAAGGTCTTAAAGTAGTCCATGATAAAATCTCTGCTATTAGTAAATTTCCCGTTCCTACTAATGTTAAAGCCATACAGCAATTTCTCGGGGTTTCGGGTTATTATCGTCAGTTTATCCGAGATTATTCAGTAATAGCAGCTCCTTTAACTGATCTCATAAGGAAGGACGTAACTTTTAAATGGGAATCCCAACATCAAATTGCTTTTGATACCTTGAAAGAAAAAATCAGTTCTGCTCCTATTTTAAAGTTTCCCGATTTTACTAAAGAGTTTATTATTGCAACCGACGCATCAGATCAAGGAGTAGGAGGTGTGTTACTCCAGTGGCATGACAATAAGTTTTTCCCCATTGCTTTTATTCTCGCAAATTAAAAATGTCAGAGAAGAAATATGCAGTAATAGATAAGGAATGCCTCGCCATTGCTAATTCGTTGGTACATTTTAAATATATAATCTATGGGTATAGTGTCAAGGTTCTAACTGATCACAAGCCCTTACTGACTTTTAAAGGTTTCAATCATAGTCCTAAAAGAACTCGGTGGCACATGATTATCCAGGACTTTGGAGCTAAAATTGGATACTTACCCGGTAAAGCAAACGTAATCGCAGATGCGCTATCTCGTAACCCAGTACCAACACACTCAATACCTTTCGCTGATCTAGAAGAAATTCCATTCCTTCGCAAGCTATGAAAATTGCTATCGAAAATGGTCAATCTTTAGCCCAAACAACAGAGAATATTACAGATATAGAATGGAATCTAGATTCAGTACGACAAGAACAAATGAAAGATCAGAAATTAAGAGTAATAATAGATGCATTAAATAGGAATCCAGATGATAAGGAATATGTGAAATATACGAATCAATATTTCTTGATTAAGGATAACATTCTATGCCGATCCGTGGCTAGAGAACCAGGAGTTCAACACAGTTAACTAACGACCAGGTGGTTGTACCTATCACATTAATCCCAATCGTTCTGAAATGGCTTCACAAACCATCCTCTGCATGGTCATCCTGGGTTCTGAAATAACCTCTCAAAAGGCCAAGTCATTATTTTACTGGTCTACTATGTTAAAAGATATTAGGACATATATTAAAAACTGTGATATATGTTTCCGTCACAAGGGCCATACTAAGAATCCTGTAGGCCTGGAACTTATCCCGTGCCTAGCAAACCTTTTTGAAAGGGTACACCTTGATTTATTGACAGGTTTTTTGAGACAGACCGGGGAATAAAAACCTCTTGGTTATAATTGACGCCCTTACACGGTATACTGAATTAATACCACTAAAAAGTAAAACAGCCATTGAGTGCGCTAGGAAGTTTTACGAGTGCTATATATGCAGACATGGAATTCCAAATATAATAATCTCTGACTCAGGTGGAGAATTCAATAATCACTTCCTTAACTCATTGTGCGAAATTCTGCAAATAAAGAAAGTCAATACGGTGATATACCATCCTGAATCTAATGGATTGGTAGAACGGGTTAATAGAAAGGTGCTAGACATACTGCGTGTAAACATAGGCGGTATGGACCCAAACTGGGATATTGCAATACCCACGGTGTCCAGTACCCTAAATAGCAATTATCATACTTCAATCCGTATGTCTCCCCATGAAGCTGTTTATGGGATACCTGCTAGGTCACCTTTTCACATCTTATCCCCGACATCTAGTTTATCAGATCCATTGAAGGATATAATAGATGTTAGCCGAAGTAGATATCAAACACTTTATCAAAACCTCTTACAGGCTCAAGTGTTAATGAAGAATGCACATGATAAAAAAGCTAAGGTCACAAAGCCTTACCAAGAAGGAGATATAGTATATGTACAGGTCTATGTTAGAAAAGGGCTCAATTGGAAATTATTGCCTAAGCTTGAAGGTCCTTTCATAGTTATAGAAGTTTTAATAGGTAACCGACTTAAAATTCGGAATCAGTCCGATTCAACGGATGTTCGAACAGTATCTATCTCTCATGTGAGAGCTTAAGACAATGGTTTGTTATGAAAAAGTTAATTATTGTGTGAATTTTTTACATCATTTGGATGATGCGATGTTTTTTTGTTTCATTATTTAAGTTATTTTTTTTTTTTGCAGGCTCCAACATGAAGCTTGTCAAATTATACCATGCACTATTCCTCTCAATGTTTATCGTAGCTGGGAAGAGTTCTAAAATAACTTTACATCATGGTTCTATAGTAGAGGAAATGAATAATTTCTTTCTAACTGGCAGTAATATAGTTTTAGAAGTCAATATGAACGCCATTTTTACTAGCGAAAATGAAGTAATAACTTTGAAATCAGAATTGACTCTTTTTATCAATCTCTGGCAGACTTGCATAAATCATTCTTAGCTAGCAGTGATCCAACGTCGCCTAATCAAGTCAGTGACACAATTAATATGCTTTTCTGGGAATTAAGGAATAAAACAAGCGAAGCTGAAATCTTGGCTCGTGATTTGCTAATGTGGTCAATACCTCATGACGTTACAGAAAGGCGTAACCCACTTGTTCTAGCGGCATTAAATTTGGTTGGTTCCGTAGCAGGTCTTGGGTTAGGGATTTCAAATCGTTTGAAACTTCGCGATCACGGGGTTAAAATCGAAAATCTGGAACATCAACAAGAGGTATTAGCAGGAGAACTAAACAAACAAATTCAAGCTTTGAACAGCGTAATCAGTAAAGTAAATGAACAGTCACGACGTTTCAATCAGGTTCATGACACTCAAGTTTTGTTAGCAACTTTGATGTATTATCATGCTAAAATTAATCATGTATACTGAGAGTTTCAAGCTTTATCGAAAAATCAAAAGATTAATGGAAGCTATAACACTTGCTGCTAAAGGCGTGTTGTCTCCTCATTTGTTACCGATTAAAGATCTTACTCAGATTATCAATAATGCTCACGATAAAATGCGCTATGTTCCAGTAGTAGATTTTCATAAAGTTGAATTTTATTACAGCTTGATCACAGTTAAAGTTGACCTTGATAAGATCGTAATCGACATTCCTTTCAACCCATCAGACGCATGGAAAGCGTATAAAATTTCGCCTTTTCCCACGTATGTATCTAACGTCTCGACACCTATTATTAATAATCTGTCAGCTCTAGTATTGGTTTCCGCCAATAAGGAAGCTTTACGGTAGTCCGAGACCAAGCACTGTTAAATGATTGCCATGATGTTATGAATAATGTAGTGCAGGATCGATTTGTTTGAATTCTTAAATGTATCCATTACGTCATTGAATTCATGCGAATTGGACTTGGTACTTAACAGAACCTCTCCCCATACACATGAACATTGTTTGGCTGGTTTAGTACGGTATCGTGACAATCAGTTTCATCACAGGCTCGTGAATGGCACGTCATTCGTCTCTCTGCAGAACCATACATCGTCACTTGCCCAGATGGTACTAGGACAACAGGACACATGTTCGTCGTTAATGATGGCTGCACTGCAACAACGTCGTCACTCTTCATCCGAGCTAGCACATCAATCATCCGAGGGCGTAACTTCTTCATCAACACATGGGGAAACACTAGGCTGCAAGGTCTAACACAGTGGTTCCCAACCTCAGTTGCGACCCCAAATGGGTCGTCAAGCGTTTTTCCTGGGGTCGCCAAGTCCTCGAACTTAAAACAGTCAATTTTTAATTCTAGGATGTACAATCACATATTAGTTGAGGGATATTGCGAATTTTTGCTTTGTATTATATAATTATTCAAATGTAGTAGTCCTGACTGCCAATGCTGTATCAAACTTGTCTATAGCTACTGGAGGCTACAGCCAGACAACGTATTATAATAAAAATCTAAGCCATTTAGTTGATCTCTTAGTAAAGATTAGTAAAGAAAAAATATACAAACGCAATTGTGGATCTTTACTTTTCTATTTGTGTATATTTCCATTTATATATAAATATAGGACACTGAATTGTAATGCTGGCAACCCTGAACTGCGCCATACGCGTTTGGTATCGAACAGCATTAACGTCCTTGTCCACCACCAAGCCCCTGCTACTGCTGGTACTCCACTCCAGCTGTACTGTCGCACCAGGAAACACTGTCTGCACATTGTTCGTCGTATATCGGTAAGTTGATGTACTTTATTGTACCTGTTTACTGATATGGAATGTGCTGAATAGGTTGTACTCAGTCTTTGATTCTATAAAATTCTTAAATGCTCATGAAAAGTGGTGCGTGTGCCGACAATTAAAATTGAGTGTTTCCCTTGCCGACAAGATATTGCACCACAGTATGTCAGTGGATGATAGGCTATTCACAGTGTTCATAACAGCTGAGCCTTCGAAAACCCATATTTATTTGTTTATTCTCCCCATACCTGCGTGTGACAACCAAACAAAATGTTTTGTTTGAACTGTAACTGAACAATTATGAATTTGATTTTAAATGCTCATGAAAAGTGGTGCGTGTGCCGACAATTAAAATTGTGTGTTTCCCTTGCCGACAAGATATTGCACCACAGTATGTCAGTGGATGATAGGCTATTCACAGTGTTCATAACAGCTGAGCCTTGAAAACCCATATTTATTTGTTTATTCTCCCCATACCTGCGTGTGACAACCAAACAAAATGTTTTGTTTGAACTGTAACTGAACAATTATGAATTTGATTTCAGATTCTTCAGTGATGTCCAGAAAGCGGGTGTACAAAGAAGAATTCATGGCACTGGATTTACGTGTCTCATCGATCATGTTACCGAAAAACCTCAGTGTGTTGTATGTGGGAAGTGCTCAGCCACATCAGTCGCTTAAAGAAAAATAAGCTTAAGCGCCATCTCCAGGGAAAACACCCAGCTCTGGCAGGGAAAGATCTTGAGTATTTCAAGAGAAAAAGAAGAACAACTGAAGCATCAGCGGTTAGACAACCCTAGGCACACAGGAGTGTATTCTGTTCAACAAGCCACATTTGCATCATATCTCGTTGCAAAAAGAATTGCAAAGTGTATGCAGCCACACACAATTGGGGAAAAATTAGTAAAGCCAGCAGCCCTTGATATGGTGAGTACTATCCTCGGAGATGCTGCAGTGAAAAAAATTCAAACTATTCCACTGTCAGATAACACAATCAACCGACAATTCAAGAGATGTCAGGAGACATCAAAGAACAGGTAGTGGCTGCCATCAAAGGAAGAGTGGGAAATTCAGCTTGCAGTTGGATGAGTCTACTGACGTCAGTGACGATGCTCAGCTCTTGGTGTATGTAAGATACCAAGGGAAGAGTGACAATGAAGAGAACTTCCTGTTCTGTAAACGACTGGAGACGACAACAACAGGTGAAGATCTGTTCAAGCTGGTTGATAACTTCATCAAAGAAGAGGACTTAAATGGGATCAGTGCTACAGTGTGTGCTCAGATGGAGCACCTGCAATGCTAGGGGGCACGTCAGGTTTCACTGCCCAGAGTAAAACAAGTCAACCCCACAGTGATAGTGACTCATTGTCTGCTCCACCGGGAAAACCTTGCCTCTCGGAAAATGTCACTTGAGCTTAACACTGTTATAGAAGATGTGATTCAAATAGTGAATTTTGTTAAATCATCAGCCTTGAATTCAAGGCTGTTTAGTCAGAGTGCTCTGATATGGGATCAGAATATGAACACCTGCTTTACTACTCTTCTGTCAGGTGGCTGTCCTGAGGGGGAAAGTGCTCCAGAGGCTGCTTGACATGCGTGCAGAGGTTGAAATCTTCTTACATGAGAAGAAACATGCATTGGCAGCAAGGCTTACAGAACCAAGGTGGTTGCTTAAACTGGCATATCTGACAGACATATTTTCGGAGTTGAATTCGTTAAATGTGTCTATGCAAGGAAAAGATGAAACTCTTATCTCTGTGTCACAAAAGCTCAAGGCTTTTAAAGCAAAGCTGAGGTTGTGGAAGGGAAAGATCAAACTGGGGAAAACTGCGTCCTTTCCACTTATGAACCTTTTTCTGGAAGATGAAGAAGACGCCTCACTTCTGGACGTACAAAGTGTCATTTGGGGCACCTTGAGAAATTGATTGAGGAGTTTGAAAGTATATTCCGGATGGAGAGTTGCATGAGAAGTACAAATGGTTGTGCAGACCCTTCGATGTCCAAGCCGAGGACCTTTCAGAAGAAGAGTCTTCTATCCAAAATCTGCAAGAGGAGCTCATCGAGGTACAACATGATGAAACTCTTCGTTTTAATTTCGAACGACAAACACTAGGTGTGTTCTGGACTGCTGTGAAGAAAGAGAAACCAGTCCTTGGATGCGAGGCTGTGAAAAATGTTGTTGCCTTCGCTACAACCTATTTGTGTGAAGCGGGGATTTGCAGCTCTGACTGCCATCAAAACAAGATATAGAAATCGACTGCAACCCGAACATGATTTGAGGGTAGCACTTTCCAAGACTGAACCACGAATAGAGAAACTTAGCAACATGATCCAGGCCCAAGGCTCCCATTGAAATTCATTTATCATTTCACAGAAAACAGGTACTCCTTTTAGTTTATTTTTTGAGGAATGTGACAGAATATTACTTTAGAAGTGGTTGTTTTGATTAATATCAGGCTTTAAAATTCACAATGCTGTAGTTCTAATAAAATTCAATTATGTTACTTTTGTCTTTCACAACCTTACAGTATCTCTCTTACACATACTCATAATAGTTGTCGTTCCTTACTTTTATAGCCAACAACTAGTAATATATAGTTTTAATAACACATAGATATGCAACTAAATTATTGGCATCGCAGTCCTATCTTGAAAAACATAATTGGGGTCACCTGAAAAAAAGGTTGGGAACCACTGGTCTAACAATTCCCTACAGCAGGCCCATCGAAAACGCTATTGCATCATTAGACTTGCTGTCTCCTGCGAGCCATTCTTCTGATCACCATGATTTTCTTCTCCTCTACACATTAATTGCCGTTGGTATGTTGCTGGGAGCCGTAGGCGTAATCGTCAGCGTAATGTTTTGGAAAAAAGCACGAGAGATGAAGGAGACCATTGCGAAATCTGCTGATTCTCAAAGGTCAACGTTGGACTGGCGCAATTATATGTTCCGAGTTCGATAATGGAATTACTGGCCATTTTTCATTAAAGCTCAAATACACAGAGAAAGACTGAAAAGGTTCTATTTTCGGTGGTAATATATGTGAGGAAGAGCTGAACATTTCTGGTGTTATCATTTATCTACATTTATTTCTTTAATAACCTATACTACATATGTATGTATCAATTGCGTGTAGTAGCATGTTGTTCATTCAACATTTTGCATTTAGTAATTTGGTTGTCCATACTGATTAATCTATCAGGATAACTGTTTGTTTATATAAACCTACCATATGGTTATTACCTTTTGGATACATTTTTTAAGCATTGATTTCAATCTCTATCATTGCAAGTGTATTCATATAATCTGTGCACAAATGTTTTTACTTTGTATAATGAATTGCATTATCATTTCAGGATTGCATTATCATTTCTGAATTGCATTATTTTATTTGATTTATCCGGATTACATTATCTATATATGATTTATATGTTAATCATTAGCATTGTCAGTATAATCAATATTTGAGTTATATAACTTACCTTTTTTTTCTCACTTTGCTACATTTTAGTAAGACTTGTGTTCACAAATATGCAACATATTTCAGTATTTGCCTTCTTCAGTAATTACTATGTATCTCATTCACATTTTGAGTATAATGATATTTGGAAGCGTATATTTTCTTTTTGCTTTCTGAGAATTTATGCTTAGCTAGTGAATGCCTGTTTTGATGATTTCGTTCCTATTGTGTTTTACGTGGCTGAGCAAATGTCATATTTCATTTATGCCACATTTAAGTAAACTACGTTTCTTAGTAAATCTAAGATAATTCCCAATATGTATATCTGTACTGATCATGAAAGGAATGCTATTGTGAAATCTCCGTTTGGTCAACCCAGACGCAGACGTCATCAATAAGTACCTGTGTAGTGCTTTAAGACAGTGCGTCATCATACACTAGCATGCGTTTGCATAAACTCAGCGTTCTCCTTTTGATCAGAGCTGAGGCAAAGTCACGTAGCCGTGGGAAGTCCTTGGGAACGAGGTCATATGTTTGTTCGTGTGTGTGAATCTTAGTCTTGCTATGTAAAAGTGTGAAAGCTTAGATATTAGATCGACATGGGAGATCATCCTGTGCAGACCAATTGTATTCTTTTGTATATAGTCTTTATACTAAATACAAGAAAAACCACTATGGAGTTTGTCTGAAATCCTGCAGAACATTGGTCTGATCTTCCAAAAACAGTCTTATTCTATAGCCATGGAGAAAATGAAGATGTCACAACCAAACTCTGACTGAGTTCCAAACACAGTCCTTATAACCAAACACCAGGGGGAATTTCTGATGAAATACCTTCCTATAACATATATATATATATATATATATATATATATATATATATATATATATATATATATATATATATATATATATAATCAAGTTTATGCTACAAACGTCTTTTAATATCCAATTCGCTCTACCTCGGAAATAATGTATTTTTTACCCGACAATGCGCACCACTGTAGTCCTGGGTTCTTGTCTTCCGTGGTTCGGGCCCACGAGACGACGAACTTATTATCAACTAAAAATTCCTCTTCGGGTTACATATAAGAAAAATATATTTCCGAGATAGAGCGAACTGAATATTAAAGGACGTTTGTAGCTTAATGCTTGTATATGAATCACAGTGATGTGATAAATTGGTTCATATGTATAATCGAATGTCTTTTTATAAATTTTGCATCAATTTGTTACCTTGTTTGCTTGTTAATAATAATAGTAATAATAATAATAATAATAATAATAATAATAATAATAATAATAATAATAATAAATCTAGAGTCATGTGTCTGAGTGATGGTTCTCATCTTGTGCTGATAACTGTCTAAATCAAGTCTTTCCTTCCTTCCTCCAACACACGAGTCCTTCAGCAGCTGACGAAGACTTGTCGGAAGAATACATTAACTGGTACAAAGTTTATTTCCTTCCTTCCCCCCCCGCCCCTCTTCCTCCCTCCGACCCTCTCTTTCTATAGTACTTGAGCGTCTCTTACCTCTCATTATCTTATGTGCCACTTGACGACTGAAGAAGAATCTTGTACGACACTGCTTAATGGATATAAAGTTATCTATCTACCTACATCTTTCTGTGCGTCTATCTATTCATCTATCTCCAAGGGATAATCCTGTACTTAAGATTATGTGAACATTGTTCGAAAACAATTAATCGAAAACAATTATTCGAAAACAGTTATTCGAAAAACAATTATTCGAATGGAAAATTGTTCGGAAGAAAGTTATTCGAAAGGACAATTATACGAAACGGTAATTATTCGAAATGTAAAATTCTTTATTTAAACAAATGTGTAAAAATACCAAAAGGATGAAATCTTTTAAGTATGAATGTTATTACTAAAACTATTAAAATAGATTCATGATAAAACAGATTTACTTATAAATGCAAGTTATGCGCTACAGCGCGCAAATACTCTAATACTGAGTACTCTTCAAAGGTTGCCACTAACTTTTTTATCCTTTCATTCAAGTCACGATATTTCTTGGAACTCTTCATATTTGTGCTTCCTGCTCTTACTTTTGCAATGTGAATTTCTTGTAAACCCTGCTCTCTTTTTAAAGCATCTAGGAACTTCCATATTGTTGGATGATGAGATGACATTTGCTGTAAAAAAGCTCTGTGCCATCCTTCAAGTGCGTTGTTAGTCCTAGGCAAATCAGTATTGACTCTCTCAAAACAAGACCACATACTTATTTCAAACATAGGACTACGTCGATGACGTCTTGAAGGACGACCAATCCATGAATCTTCAAAATAATCTAAAATAGGATTTACATCTTGAGGATATATATCTGAATCTAGTAAAGCTTCAAATGATTCAGTAACTTTGTCAACGGGGACAAAGGCTAGGGCTAACAGCATTCGAATTTTTAAAGCAAATTCGGAATCTGTATCGTATCTCACTTTCAGACCACAATCACATATCTTTCGATACAAGCACTGACCTAAGTGGAAAAGGCATCCATAATGAGAAGCTGTGCTGAATTCTTCTTTAACGGCAGTTATAGCTGCAAGTTCAAAGTCTGAAGTTATGGTTGAAACTTGTAAATTTGGAACCATAGACTTAATTTGAGCAAATAATCTTCTATAAGTTTCAGCCCTTTTATCTGGGAAGTAAGGCGTAGACCACAGGAATGGTGTAATTATTCTTCACAGCATGTACAGTATATAATTGTTCAAATAACTGAGGTACAGTTTTAAATGTTCCGTCCACTTGTAAATTTGCACTCTTCTCAAGTAGACTCAAATTATTCTGAGTTGCAAATATAAGCATTCTATCATCGTAATGGCTGGAATCATATAGCATAAACTGCTCCCCTTTATGAGTTTTAGTTTGGTCAGTTGTTAAAACAATTTCCCGTCTATGAATTGGATTAGCTAAGCCTGCTCTTTCTTTTTGTCTTACGTTGTGAATAGTTCTTTTTATAGAGCTTATTTGTGGTAAAGCTTGCGCGGCACTTTCACTTAATTGCGATGCAGCTGCAGAAATGACATACTGAGGAGAATCACTTTTCACTTTGTTCATAAAACTGCGCACTTCTGTATTGACAGCATCACCGGAATGGTTATGTTCACGAGGAACTTTAATCACTTCACCATCATTGGTAATTGTTCGGCTTTTGCAATACGATGCGAACTTATTGCACTTCCAATATATCTTGTTACCAACTTGCTTGTCTTTCACGAATAGGAAACCATCGATTTTAAGCATAGGCTTGCCTTTTTCACTTGAAATGTATTCGGCCATCACTGAAGGGCTGCAGTATTCCGAAGAAATGAAGTCCTTGGTGTTTGATGTCCTTCACGACGTTTATTACCACTAAGAAAATCGGATAACGTTCAAACAAACATTTGAACTAAGAAAATCGGATAACGTTCAAACAAACATTTGAACTAAGAAAATCGGATAACGTTCAAACAAACATTCAAACAGTTATTTGCCTATTTGAACAATTGCTTATTAGAGTAAGGTTCAAACAACATTTCGAATACTTATCATTTCGTATAATTGTCCTTTCGAATAACTTTCTTTCGAACAACTTTCCATTCGAATAGCTGTTTTTCGAATAAATGTTTTCGAATAATTGTTTTCGATTAATTGTTTTCGAATAATTTTCATGATACGATACTTAAATGATTCTTTCCTGTGCTCAGCAGATGATTAATTTCCGATGCATATTTGTGTAAACCTGGTGATTTGTCACCACTGAGGCCACCTCGCTGATAATAAAATATACTTGTAAGCTATTGAAACCATACAGCTACGACCGTCTGACTTCTGTGAGCTTTTTCATAATTTAGTTTTCCATTGCGATGTGTAATAAATCCTTGCCTTTATTCCTACCAGTTCTTTCAGCCAAAATTGAGTGGTTTTAGCAAAGTATTCTCTCTACTGAGTGTTACGAAAATTTTCTCCTGTAACTCTGATTCTACATAACGGTTTTCTCCTTTTGTATATTACATTAATTTTATGCTTAATTTCGTGTATATATATATATATATATATATATATATATATATATATATATATATATATATATATATATATATATATAT
This sequence comes from Macrobrachium rosenbergii, assembly GCF_040412425.1. NCBI lineage: Eukaryota > Metazoa > Arthropoda > Malacostraca > Decapoda > Palaemonidae > Macrobrachium > Macrobrachium rosenbergii. The sequence continues at coordinate 34,872,990 of NC_089786.1, forward strand.
ATATATATATATATATATAGAATTGATGAAACACTAGAGTATTGTTTCTAAATATAATAATACTTGACTACCCATTCATAATCATCAACCGTTTCGTCCGAGTTTACAGCTCTATCGAAATTTTAATTAGACATATGTCTTCATTTTAGCTCGAATAATAAGTTACTTTTAACAACTTAACATTTGGCTTCATCTTTCCTATTTTAATACTTCATTCATGCTTATCCAATGGTTATGTCTTATCGTTATTTTTATATTTTTGCGGTTATTTAAGGTTACATTTTATGATTATATTGTTTTTGCGTGATATGCTGATAATCACAAGGAACAAGATGAAAACTTAATTATCTACCAAAACCAATTCAGATGATGAAGTGGCGAGAGTAGGAAATATATAGAATAGATTGAAATATGAGTTTATAGATCAAATAAGCAAAAGTATGAATGACCACTTACTCGTAAGTAGACAATAGTTGAGAATTATGTAAAAAACTAAAATTAGGTTCAAGCAATTTTGGTTTTTAAAGAAACTTGCTGCCTTCCTTAAGCTTATGAAAATATATCGCTCATGGTACTTCCCTTAACTTCTTGAATCTCCAGCACAGTTCCTCTCCAAACTTTCCGAACTCTTCGTCCAGAGGATCTAAAGTTTAGTGGAAAATAATCTTACCTGAGTAGATTACTGAGGCTCTTTTAGGAATAAGGGAAAGACTTAATTTTGAATTTGAGGCCCAATTTACGCCTCCACTTCTCCCCACAACACAAACAAAACCAAAGCAGGGTTAAAAAGATTCAGAAGTTCGCTCTAATGAAGTCCGATGTATATCCGTTTTCATTTAGTTTAATTTTTTCTACTTACAACTTGTTTATATCATAAGTTAACCTCTCTCTCTCTCTCTCTCTCTCTCTCTCTCTCATCATCATCATCATCATTATCATCATCATCATCATCAACGGAGTGTGATGCCATGGGTTAGGGGCTGAAGCAAAGCAAAGGAAATTTTGGGTCTCAAAATAAAATTAATTGAAAGTAAACACTCCAAAATTTTTATTCTTTTTCAGAGCATTACCGAAAAGTCAATTCGTACCACAATATAGGCCAAAGCTATATGTAAATATCTACATGCTAACTTTGATATGGAGATATTTTATATACCTGTAAGACTATTTCACATACGGGCACAGAAGAGATGAGAAAAATCTAGCTCAGAATTAAGTCACGAAAGGTCATCACGAGGACGACCAAAACGTAAGCTATGGCATTCAGGCTGCTTCATTTGTAAAAGGACATAAAAAATAAGAACCTTGGGACTTGCAGTTGAAAATGACTGTAAACACTTGAACTGTCAGACGATTCTGATATATTCAGACTTCTTGCGATCTTGAAAAATTGGATAAACTAGTTCAACGATGTTCCCTTGCTGAATGGTTTATATAATATTATTCTCTCTCTCTCTCTCTCTCTCTCTACGAATGGATACAAGAGGAATTGTTACGTGAATGTTTGTAACATCTCAAACTATAACAAACCGTGGTTTTATTTTTATTCTTCTAGCTTATGGATATTTATGTTTGGCTAGAGAGCTGCAAATTCGTATGTTGATCATCCATCCTACAGTCATCAAACGTAGCAAATTGCAGCCCTCCAGCCTCAGTAGTTTTTATTTTATTGAGAGTTAAAGTTAGCCATAATCGTGCTTCTGGCAACGATATAGGACAGGCCATCACCGGGCCGTGGTTAAAGTTTCATGGGGCGCGGCTCATACAGCAATGTACAGAGATCACCGAAAGTTAGATCTATTTTCGGTGGTCTTGATTACACGCTTCAGCGGCTGTACAGAAAACTCTATTGCACCGAAGAAACTCCGGCACTTTTTTTTACTTGTGTACATTTGTTCTCATCATTTTTTAGTCTTGAGTGGGTTTATTTCTTAATCATTTTCTAGTTCTAGGGAACAACATGAGTAACATGGCATCTAATGAATTTCTGTTCAAGGTCAATTCTTTTTACAATTACGCCTTGTGCCTTCATATCTCCTTCATTAGAATCTTTTCCTCACTTCTAATGAATTTCTTCCCAGAAAGATGAAATTACGACAGGCTGAAATTCCATTTAGGCAGTTTCTCGTCAGATTGTATCATCAACAACCTGCAGGCAGAACATGAAGTGAGTCTCATCCGCGAATTATATGAAGCGGCCGCTTCTTGCGAATTCTTCGATATAAATAACTTTCTCATCAACGTTCTGCCCCTCTATATAAATCACGTATAGGTTGAAGTTGTAAATAAATTTCTCTTGAAATAACTTTTTATTTCATAGTCAGCATCTATATTTAATTATGAATTTCATAAAAAATTCATCTGTCATCTCTCTCTCTCTCTCTCTCTCTCTCTCTCTCTCTCTCTCTCTCTCTCTCTCTCTCTCTCTCTCTCCCTAACTGCGAGTCATATAAGTGTACATGAGGCCTTACTAGTCGATGCTAAATATTAGTTATTTATGCAGTTCAGGTATTCATTAGGTTTGTTATCATGCAACATTTACCTGTTAAGTGGAAGAGAATGGAATATAAAATTTAGACCAAAGGCCAAGTGCTGGGACCCATGTGGTCAGTCAGAGGTGAAAGGGAAATTGAGAATGAAAAGGTTTTAAAGGTGTAACAGGAGGAAACCTCGCAGATGCTCTATAAAACAATTGTTACGCGAAGGTGGAAAGTAAAACGGAAGAAAGAGAATATGAGAGGAGATACAATAAAAGGAATGAAAGGGACGCTGCGAAGAACATTAAATAATACACACTGATCACTGAGCGAGGTGCACTCACTGCCCTGCCCCTACATCGATGCACCTATTAAAGAAAAATAATGCCTACTTCCTGGTTTTATTTACGAGAAAGGCGAAGTGCACATTTGATACGTTTAAGACGTCTGTGATCGAATGTAACATTTTTTAATTATATAAAAAAAACAACGTCCAAACACCATTGGGGATTTGCAATATATAAAAATGTAGGTCATGATGAAGAATTCCAATTCTGCAGCTTGTAGTGAACTGATTATCCCTGTAATACTGGAGATCCATAACGTTTTAGTTAATTACACTGAATCTCCTAAACACCCGTTTTCACTTACAAATGCCGAAAGTGTCATACATAATCAGGCCATTTTCCTCTACATTATTAACACTGATTTGTAATATAACAATCGACTGTCATAATTTTCCAGAGAGATCGACTGAGATTTTGCTGAGAAACGTTAAATGATCAACTTTATTTGTGCATCTCCATCTTAGGGACCAAGGAATGTAACTACGGATAAGCAAAAGATGCGACTCAATCTCATAAGGTAATTTCTAGCTGCCATCTGAACAGGAAATGAACTTTCTGGTGGTCTCACCCCCCTTTTCTTAATCCCATTCTTGTCGTAAATAGAGCTCCTAAATATTCTCAAACTTTGCAAAACTGAGAACGAAATTTCACAAGGGCTGCTTACGTCGTTGCCAGTTGTGCACATAACCTCAAATAAAAAAATAAAGTTAAAATAAAATGGGCTCCTTTCTACTCAGTTCAAGCAGAAGTCTTAAATTGACTGCTTTCATTTCTTCTTACATACTTTAGGTTGTGTTCAAGGGAGACTTAAGAAGGCTCCCAGTCGTAGAGCAATTAATGCATGTGGCATGTAAAAGGCAAAAAAACTGTACTTCTGCTGAAACTCGAGTGAATTTTCAAAAGCTAAACTCCACCAGTAAATTGCAACACATGATTTATCAGAATTTCTTCAGTAGTTTTATAATGGACTCTGTTTCACTCCTTTCATCTCAAAAAAATAAGAAGGGAAAAACGTGAGCGTGACAAAGCCAGGGACAGTGATAAGAGAAATGAGGGTATTCAGGAGCGTCATCTCCGATAAAGAAAACGTTTCTTGTCGTCCATTGCAGGAGAGGAAGGAAGGAATTACTTTTCGCTGGAGTTTGGAAGCCGTCAGACATTGAACAGTAAATATTTTGGACAGGAAAATTTTCATTGTAATTCTGAAGGATACGACTGCATCAGGATCCCTGCTTCCTCATCTAAAAAAAGAGTAAACTTACATAGAATTGTCTACCAGATGTGGAAATATGGAATGCAGACAAACGGAAATATCAAATATAAGTAAATCAGCAAGAGATAAATAGCCACATAAACAAAATCTGTGTCAGAACATTTGGGGTAATGTAGGATAGTGCTGTATAGGACTGTTGCCCCTCGCTGGACGTACGACCCTTCGGCTTCGATAATAATACCTGCAGCGAGATGGTTATCGTTCTGTTTTGAGTGAAAAGAAACGACTTGTCACCGGCCAGCAAATTCCTGAGATGTACTGTACGCTAGTATTGCACCAGCCCCGGTTTTTTTGCCAGGCCCCAACGTTAGGTTAGGTTAGGCTGGGGTAGTGTTGTTTACATTAGCATGTCAATTGCAATTTAGGTGTGGGAACATAATGAGATTATTTTCAAGAAAATTCTATGTTTAGTATTTAAGATATGGCGTCCCACTTTTTTCAGGCATTTTCCCGAGATGTAACCGAGTTACATCTCGGGAAAATGCCACCGACCAGACTAACAACTTGGCAAATCCGCAGTGGAGACAAAAAAGAATGAATGAATTACGAAAATTACAGGATCATGATAAGAGTCATTATCAGTTTTCAAAAGGCGAATATGTAAGTTTGGTTGCACAAATGTCTACCCTGGCTGCAATGGGATCAACATAAAATCTAAACATGAGAGAGAGAGAGAGAGAGAGAGAGAGAGAGAGAGAGAGAGAGAGAGAGCGTAGGTATACAATAAGTTTCCTAGAAGCTCTGTAATCCCTTCACTTCTGCCTCGTGCATTTTCCCTAAACAAATTCAATATCAGAGGAATCAGCTCAGCCTCCAATTCCTGGTAAACGAACAACCCTCCAGAGGTTTAACCAGAAACGGTTTTATCCCGATGATTTGAGATCTTAGTCAATGTATCTAGCGAGGAGAGCATTCGAAACCACCAGATAAGTCTCGAGTCTGGATTAAACATTGACGATGCCAATCCAAAATTATGTGTGGATAATTACGGGAGAGGAGCATAGATCCACTTCTTTTATTCGAATTTTCATTATTATAATGGCATGATTATCTTGCCGATCTATTTCGAGCTTACTTTTAATTTAGATTTGATTAATAATGAGTTTTTCCTTAAAATTGTTTCTTTGATTTCCTCGCCTACCCGTTAAATAAGGCATTTTATTATGTATTAAATTAATTTCTTTATTGTTTCATAAATTGAGCTAATTTTCTTTTGAGAACAATTTGACTAACTTTTCCTTATTACATATTACATAATTCTTTCTTCTATAGGTAAAATTTCCGCTTATTAACGAGCTCATTTCAAATACTAACATTGTTGCCGTATTTAGATTTCTGCTGTTTTTAAGACGTGATCATAAATATTTCTTACAGCTGGTCTTTTAACCAATTTCCTTTTAGAAAGGAAAATTAGTCCATTCGGTCAAATGCTTCTTTATGAAATTTGTCCTCTTTTGAATATTTTTCTCATTGACTTCCCTATCCAAATCCTTTTTATAACAATATTTCGGAGATGCTGTACTGCCAGAAATAAATACAATATATATATATATATATATATATATATATATATATATATATATATATATATATATATATATATATATATATATAAGCAAAAAGACTAAATTCAATTGGCCTAAGAATTTACCTCAGGAAAATGGACAGTTGGACTGCAGACATGTTCATTTCATATATATTCAACAGTTTATATTCTCTCTCTCTCTCCGCTACTGTTGATAATAAAAGGAGATATCATGAATTTTAGTTTAATTTCTTATTCTGCATATGAACTGAGTCTTCCAGTTTGTAACTGGCACTATCGAAACATTGCTATCAGGAGATAATGAAGCGAAGAGTTTTGGAGTCACAGTAAAAGGAAAATTAAAAACTTAATGCTAGAGCAAGAGAAAGCTTATAAGAACAGGCAGAGGATAGAAAAATGGGTTGACAGTCGCTGCTACGGATGAAAGAAGATTCAGGAAGTTTATTCGTCTACATCTATAAAAGTGAATCACGCAGATGAGAAGGGCGGACAGAAAAGAATGTGAGTAAAAGAAAAAGTAAAGCTATGGCAGTAGTAGAAATATTGAACGACTAGTGTGGAGGAGAGAGACTTTGTGGAAACATGAAGCAGAATGTACAGTACAGAGGAATTACTGAAGCAACTTTACTTTATGGAAGTTTGTTGATGAATACCAAGAAAAAACAATAAATATAGAAAAGGGGAGGTTGCTGATAAGGATTATCTTTGAAGAATATATGGATCAGCAAACGAATGGATTTGTAAACAACTCACATAAGTAAACAAGTAGGCGCCGAAGTTTCTTCGGCGCAATTGAGTTTACTGCATAGCGTATAATGCTAAATGAAACTCTCAGCCACGGCCCACGAAACTTATAGCCACTGCCCGGTGTTGGCCTGAGTTGTTGGCACCTATAGCGGTGCCAGACGAATGTTCACGGCTAAATTTAACCTTAAATAAAAGGAAAACTACCAGGGCTAGAGGACTGCAATTTGATATGTTTGATGATTGGAGGGATGGATGTCCAACTTACCAATCTGCAGCCCTCTAGCATCAGTAGTTTTTAAGATTTGGGGGCGGAAAGAAAAAGTGTGCGGACGGACAGACAAATAGTCATGTCATCAGTTTTCTTTTCCAGAAAACTAAAAGGTGGGTTATTGTTTCGAGTTCCCAAGGGGAAGGGAAGAGGGGAGGAAGACTTAGAATTTCCCTGATACTCACACTGACAGAGACTGTTACAAGAGAGGGCAAGGAATAATATCCAGGAAGAGCAACATCGTATGCATTCAGTGCAGAATTAAGTGATGCATCGTAACAGGTCCTAGTCAGATGTTCTTGTAATAACTGTGGCTGTGCATATATATATATATATATATATATATATATATATATATATATATATATATATATATATATATATATATATATATGTGTGTATATATATATATATATATATATATATATATATATATATATATATATATATATATATATATATATATATATATATATATATATATATATATATATATATATATATATATATATATATATATATATATATATATATATATATAGCTAGTATGCTTGTGTGGGTGAGTAAATGGAAGTGTATGAAAATCAATAAATAGAATACTAGTATGTAGTGGTAGTTGAAACAGAGAGACCCAACGACGCAGGACAGAAGCAGCATACAATCCGGATTGTAGAAGAGATTTCCAGCCTAGCGAATGCCCAGTTTTACCTTGTGTGGTATAATCCCATTATCTCATATTGGGGAGAGGGTTCACAATCCTCTAATGGAATATTTTCAAAAAGAGCTTTTCCAAAGCCTTCTTTGTGCAAAGTAAAAGTTGTGTGTCCTATTTCCATTTCAAACCGTGGTTCGAATTAATTAAATGGTCCTTTATGCAAAGACGAACGAGAACAGGAGATTGAATTAATTCTTTAATTTCGTCCTTGGTGCGATCTGGGGGGCAGTGGAAAGGCTGTTGCTGCTGCCCATGCTCTAAGTGCTTATAATATCACATTAATTACAGCATACAGATTGCCAATAAAGTCTGCTCGTTATTAATAATGACCTTTTAAAACATCAGATGAAATTCTCGTCCTTTAACGTTTTAATTAGTCTATTTTTATTTTTGTTCAAAACACAGATAACCATGTTCATTCATTTCATTTCCTCCGCCAAAGGGATTACGGATGAACGGTATTTGAAAAAATTGGGTCATTGAACACATCATCAAAATAATGTTTTTGGGAATTTCGTTGCCATGGGAAAAAAAAAAAAAAATCTCGTTTTCCTTGTCTTGTTCCAGCCTTCAAACGGAAGTACACAAAACGGAACTGACAACTGACAGACTCAGTAGATTCAGTGACTAGAGTGAAGAGTGAAGATCACTCCTGTTCTCTCTTCTTCCAGCATGTAAGACCTTTCTCGGACCGAAAACGAGCCGCTTCTGACAGACTGAAATATATCTCACTGAGATCGGTTTACTGGGATTTACAAACCTTTGTTTTCCAAGAGAGTTTTCACTTGGCCTTTAATATGAAGTTTCTCTACATCACCAAATGTCATCCGAACCCTATATAAGAAAAGAACTTTTAGTTGCTCTATCTAATGGAATAAAACTTTTGGAATTTTTTGTCTTTTTAGGAAAATTTTGTTAATGACTGGATTTCTAAAGCTTCCAGCTAAATGTTTTAAGTACTCTGCAACTTTAGAATAAGGCTATCTTTCGGGATTCAATATAAAAATTTCAGCTCTTGTACATGAACGTCTTTTTTATATCTTAAAAGGAATGACCCATGCTTATTGCATTAGCTCAAATACGAAATATTTTATTCATTTCTAGAGATATAGTATCTTTATGAGCATCCGTTTAATCCAGAAATGTAAAAATCTTAAACGTGACTGTCTATGAAGGAATGAAAAGTTTCCAAGCAAGTTGTTGAGATGCTCTGATTTAAGCGCGCTGTCTTATTAGTGGAAGAACTGTAAAGGACTTTCATAAGAATAGTGAAGTAATTCTGCAGACAACTTTGAAAAAAGAGAGAGAGAGAGAGAGAGAGAGAGAGAGAGAGAGAGAGAATTTATCGGTCCTCCAGTTGTAAACTGCTCATGCGTGCCATGGTTAAACCAGATAGATTTTAGCCTCTTACGACTTCCTCAGTCCCTTTAATAACTTGAACACGGACAGGGAAAGGATGGAGAAGCTTCACTCCGGGGGAGTTATAGACCCTTTAACCTCTTAAAAGTAGTAAGGTTGGAAAGAAGAGGAAAACAGAAACAGGATGAGAAACCCAAAGGTGAGTTATGGAGAAAAAGAAAGTCACTGATCCTTACAATCATAGTGCTAAGAAGCCTGCAATCATTCTAACTTCCCAGTATCAGAAAAGTCTTATTCCTGTCAGTCATCTTTCTTAACACGAACACCCTCCCCACAACCAGCCCACCATCTCCCTACTTGGTATTGGGTAAGGTCTGGTCAAATCAGGTTAAGCAACAAAGGCAGGGAAGTCGTAGTGGACTCTCGTCACCTGGAAGAGTCATTTCTTATTGGTATGGTTTCTTCTTGGATCCATGAATTACCCCGACAGAAAT
>NC_089786.1:34887215-34982257 GCF_040412425.1 Macrobrachium rosenbergii
TTTATAATCATTACGTAATTTCCTATGGAAAAAAATTAATTCAGAAACGTCGTGATATTTCACACGCTGTAATCAACGAGACCCCATATTTTCACAAGGATGGTCGAGATTGCTACCGTGTAAATTCTGTACAAAGTAGACTGGTAGGATGAAACTAGTAATGGGTGAAACAACTTGTTCAACTGCCAATCGTTTCAGATTACTGACGTACCTCCGTTGCCTTGTAACTCTCGACTACCAAGGAGTGTAACTTTTTACTCTGTGTGAATTTGTGGGTGCGTACATGTGTATGTACTAGCAGGATATCACCAAAACGTACGGAGAGAAAGAAATTTGATAAATGTGACCATATCGTCTTTAAAGATGAAATTGTGGAATAATTCAGCAGAAAACTCGATTTCCATCACGAAAATCTCTTCGACAGTGAAGAAGTAAGAAGATTTATGGTTTTTTAATATTTTACACTTTTCATATTTTACGGTTTTGTTCCATATATACAAAGACGGTATTTATTGTTGGGAGTTCTTTTATTCATTGTTACTTTAGATTTGTGTTTTCTGCTTAGGATTCGTGAACATATTATCTCTTCCGACTTTGTTCAAAATTGTCTTCATATTTCCTTACTCAAGCTATTCCAGGATACATTATCCTTTTGATATTCCTGCCTCCTTAACTTCTGTCTTATTCATAAATAGGAATTTCATTGTTAAATTCTTTACTTTCTTTAGTTGGACGAAGGCCAAGTTTCTGCTTTGCATCGGCACAGTTGTCTCGCTCAGCTTGACTACTATGAAGTCCAGCCTAGAAAAAAGCAGGGATCAGTGTTAAATTTGTATTTAAAGACAAAATGATAGTTCCAGAAGTGATACATATGAGCTGTCCTGTACTCGTAATAGGGTAAAGTGAACTGCTTCCTCCTGGTTCTCTGAACAACTGAATACAACTTACTTGCTCTTTTGCAGTGAATTCGCTGTCACCACTACTGCACTCCCTATTTTAGGGAACTTACAGCTCATAGCTACGGCCGGTTGCGGGCTTATTACAATGCACGTACTCACAACGAATAGCTGTACACCTGAACTTGTTGGACCTTGGCAGACTGAGTCATCAGGTGACCTCTCGAGCTTAAGAACCTGGGAATTTTAAATACTTGATAGCGGGCAGCATATCTGGGCACCCCTGGTAAAGATATGTTCTCTACTGAGGTCTCTTGTTGTGGAAGTTTTGACAGCCACACAGTTTCAGTTATAATATTAGACTTTAGGAGTTATTTACAACTTCATCGTCTACCTGCATTATTTCATTCAGAGACAACCTAGTTGAAATCTTTTTATAGCAATCAAGCACTGGGAATAATGCAGTGTGTGAAAATTTCACTGTGCATGTAATAGAAAATTGGAAAAGTTTTCATGTATTATTTAATTCATGGGTACATTTTTTGAGAACTTATAAAACAATAAATAAATGTGAACAAAATACAGTGGTGGTGTTATATGAGATAAAATTAAAAATAGTAATTAAGAAAACTGCGCTAGACAAAAGGAAGCAGTGCAAGGGGAAGGGAAACGGGAGGAAAAAAACCACAGGAGAAGTGAAACTCCAAGAAACAACGTTGTTCTCGTAAACACTCCATAATATCCATTCCTAATGCATCTGCTTTCTCCTAATGGAAGAAGACGCAGCAGCACCATTCGGAGGATTAACAAAGAAGTTTTAGTGACGACGAATGTTATTTCAAGGAAGCTCGAATGGCGAGCGCAAAACAAAGAGAGGAAACATGACTCATCTTATATTTACACGCTCGCTGGCTCTGTTTTCATACATAACAGAGAGAGAGAGAGAGAGAGAGAGAGAGAGAGAGAGAGAGAGAGAGAGAGAGGGGAGTGATTTAATAATTAAAGAAAGAATGCTTTAGCGGCAATTGTAATGTTTTAGCCCTATAGCCACCTCTTGTTGGTTGAAACACCCTTTTGTTTTTTTGTTTTTTTACCTTATGCCTTCACCATTACAGGGGGTGGCGCCTGAAGGGCAGTTGTCCAGTTCTCAGAGGTCATTAGGATGAAGTTGCTAGACTTATTCCCTTATATCGACGCCATTTGACGATGGTCCCTTACACTTTGGTGGCAGACTGAAAGAGAACCACACCTTCAGTTATTTTTTTATGTTATTCAAGTTCCTTGTGGTCTATTCCTACTCAATTCAGAACTTCTATATGTTATACTTCACTTGTTTGTCATATGATGTTATTGATGTGCCATAACTTGTCCTTTTAACAGTTAATAAACAATAAGCGTATTAACCACTTTTTTTGATTTCTATATTCATTTGCAAACTCATTAACACTAAAGTGTATGTTTACATATTTCTGATAAGTACAAAGATAACAAAACCACACATGGCCAAATGTTAACAGGTCTTATCGAATTATTTTTCCAGATGCCCATGCGTTCATATCCTAAGCCTTCTGAGAAATAGACCGCAGCAACCATGATCTTTACAGAGACCTTATGGTAACTTAAGAAGTTGATACAGGGAACAGCGAAAGTAGACTTCCTATACCCCGCGAAGGCTTATTTATTCTTTACATGGAGTATTTTGAAACAGAAATTTTGCCGTCTATCTCACCCCGTAATACGATGTTGCTTAGATACGTAGATGATATCTTTGCATTCTGGGACAATAGCTGGGGAGATTTACTGTAAATGAATGTTATTAGCCTAAGTGCGCTAGTCCCGACCATTAGGTTTAAAAGATAATCGGAAAAAACGGTAAATTGCCTTTCCTAGATGTATTAATCTTAAGAGAACAGAATAGATTTACCTTCACAGTATATAGTTAGCCTACTATCGCTGTTTCCTATATTAACTTCCTAAGTTAGTGTGTCTCTGTCAGAATCATGGTTGGCTGCTGTCTGTTTCTCGGGGGGCTCAGGGTATGTTGGCATGGGTCTCTGGAAAAACAATTTGATACGACGTCACTCAGTTCCTCCACCCAACAACAGACTTTAAGTTGAATTAAACCATCCTACTGTTTGAACGCCTCAGTTGTCTAAATTTAAATATAACTATGGAGTGGAGGATGAAATTTAGGCTGGAGGCCAAGCACTGGGATCCATGAGGTCATTCAGAGCTGAAGGGGAAATTGAGAGTAGAAAGGTATTCAAGGTGTAGCAGTAGGATACCCTGGCAGCTGCACTATAAAACAATTGAGACTTTCAGTCGAGAAACATGCCAAGCGACATCCTGGGCCAAAGTAATTTAAATATATTTTTCGTTGGTTTTATCCTTGTACATCACAGATCCGTCTTCAATATTTTAAAAATGGCACTTGGCATGTTTCTCGACTGAAAAGCTCAATTGTTAGGAGAGGATGCAAAGTAAGGTGGAAGAAAGAGAATATGAATGAGGGTACAGTAAAAGGAATGAAAGGGGTTGCTAGGGCCGGAGAGGCGCTGCGAAGAACCTTCAGTAAGGCCTACGGAGTACCGCGTGAGGTACACTGGCGGCACTAAAAGGGAAATAAAACTATGGCTTAGATCACTGTCGTCTTTATTTTGGCTCGGCGACAAACTTTCCTTTATGGACACTTGACCCACACATTCAAAACAAGTCTTGTTAACTGGAGAAAAGGAAATAGAAAGACGAAGAATGGTGAGAATGCTTAACAACTTTTGTAAGAAGTAATGTCAGCAGGAGTCACGTTAAGATGATACGCTAATTGGGTGCCAGGATGAGGACTGCTGAGCTGTTACAGCGAACATCGGAACAAAGAAAGTGTAACTTTTCACAAGTCTACATCATTCGGAGTATTTCACAACAATAGGAGTGAGGAGAGAGATGAATTATGCATAAAGTGACACAAGGAAGAAAAAAGGAGCTCAGCCAAACTCTCGGAAATAAAAGAGAGTATTTAGGAAGCCAGCGTTGAGATGAATGAAGCAATTGCTTGCTAATTCGCGTCCATGGAATTAAAGTGCAAGGGAGGAATATGGATAAAACAAAAATATGTGAATTGCTTAAGTGGATGTTTGGGTTACTATAACCATGAAAACATAAATGAAAGGAAAAACAATAACAATAAATTGTTGAAATAGTATTGAAAATGAAAAGTTGAATCAATTAATTCTTAAGGTGGTCTGAAACTATGGAAAAGAAAATACAAGAGCAAGGCTTAAGAAATTGAGTTCTGATTCAAAAGGCAAAGGGTGAAAGGGAAGGGTCAGGGGAAGTGGCGAGTTTTAGGAGAGACAAAAAGTAGAGAAAAAAATGCTTTACGACACACAATGTTCATCTTTAGGCGCAAGATGCAGTTGAATGTCGGAACAGGTGCAAGGAGACCAGACGTGTGACTGATGACGGTTAGGTGCGGGAAGTGTCAGTGAGAACATTTGTTTTCTTTTAGACATGTAGACAGTTTTTTATTCTCTGATTAAGAAATGATACCCTCTTTTCCTTTGAAGTTTTTTTTTCACCAAAACACTGTTTCTTCTACCAGTAAATACCTCTGGATGAAAATTAAGGCATCGCTGCTCCGTTGATCCTTCAGTGCGGAATAAGTGGCTGATTTCTCTGCGAAATCTCCCTCAGCAGCAGCCGCCTTCTATGAGTGCACAAAGGTTTCCTCAGCAGAAATAGTTCACTGAAATACTGCTATTTACATGTTTTCTTTCATCTCACTTTCTTTCTACTTCTTAACTACAGTTGTGCATAAAATTTCTTGTTTCTAATTTTTTATTGCTTACTATTCAATTTCTGATATATCAAATTTGTTTCTACCTCATATTGATCAATAAAACTCTATCATTGTGTTCCTGCCTTTGTGATTCACCTTGAGTGGAAAATACTAAAATTTAGATTTACGCCGAAAGGCGTACAAAATTACCGTTATCTATACGGCAAAAATTTAAAATATTGGTAGTGTGACCACTGATGACAAATGAGACGTGTAGGCTTACCTGAAGCATAGGAACTGCTCTATTTTAAATCTGTATGCGAAGGTCTTTCTGATTTCATTATATTTGCAAACTTTTGAGTAACCCTTTCCTCGTAATCCCCCTTTACAAAACCAATCGTTTGTGGATCCTTTGTAAGACAAACATCCCAATGATTCATATCTGACCTTTGCAATTATGAGAATGAGGGGTAACAACATATTCCTGATGTCTGCAGTGCAAAACAGTTGCCCGCCAAGATTGCAAAGAATCTTTAAAAGACAAAAGTCGTTTGCGCATCATTTCGTATTTATTAGAGCGGTTTATCGCTGTAAAGGCATGGTGCCTATACTTTGCCATACTGAGCTAACACACTGCAGTAGACAGTCCAGAGCTTTTCTTCTGCTTCTCTGCGGCTTCAGCTACATTGTGTTTTGCTATTTATTTTTCCAATTTAGTTTGGGCTCTTCTTCCCGTCTAGCTGTCCAACTCCTTTAATGTTGCTCAACAGTCAAACTACACTACTTTTCTGTTATAATAAAATCCTTTGTGTAAGTACAATATTCACTAAACCTACACCTCAAATTTGAAACTATATACTTGTTTAATTGTAATAGCCACAATGCCCTCTTAACTTTTCGAATTTTTTGTGGTTTTCTGGAAATTCTTGTCACTACAAAGCCATAGATCCAAGTGCAAGAAATTTGAAGCAGTAGCTGGAAACGAACCGGAGTTCCACAGTCACAACGAGGTCCCGTTGCCGACCTGACCACGGGAAGGACATCGTAGTCAAGTGGGCAATCGTTTTTATTGCTTTTAGGCTGAAACATATATTATCTCTTCGGGTTCTAAGATTTGTAGGATCTCTGCTGCTCAATGAGTGTTTACAGAAATCGACACTCCTAACGACTGAAAACGTTAGTATTTTCTGCTGCAAAACAAATCATATCTTTACATAAATATTTTTTCTTGCCAACTATCAAGGAGATAAAACTCATGAAACCGAGGGTATAAGCCCCTCTGGATAACAGAGGACCTTCGTATCGCTCTGGCATCAGGGGTTTTGGAATGAGTACCTCGGTACCATGCATGCTGCATAATGCTTAGGGCAATGCTTGTGAAGTTGGTTATATGGTGGATGTGCATTGTGCATTTGCTTCTGTCAAGTGACGGAATATGTAATTAAGGCCAATTATATTCGTGCTCTCTCTCTCTCTCTCTCTCTCTCTCTCTCTCTCTCTCTCTCTCTCTCTCTCTCTCTCTCTCCATGTGTGTTTGCACTAAATTTTTAGTGCGGTATCTCTTCAGTTATTCAGTTAATGAAAATAAACATAATTAATTTTTTTTATTATTATTTTCTAGTAAATCGGCAGCACATCAGAAACATCAGATCTTACGATTTTCTCCTTCTACAGTAGAACCAAAATAAACTGTTAATCGAAAATTAACGATAAAATTACAGGGCATTTATTCTTATTTATAAAGAAATAAATGACGAATTGTATATTATTTTTTATGGAAGAATATGTAACTTAGTCTGATAATAAACAGCAGTCAGTCCAAGAACTGGGACTTTGTTGTCTGCCGCCACGGAATTTAAGGCGTCAGGCATTCCGATTACTGGGTAAAGTCGGAGAAGGAGAGATCAGGCGGAACGGGACGAAAATGAAAGAAGAAATAGCTGTATGAAGTAAAAGCTGCGAAAGTGAAGTAAAGTGAATGAAAAGGAATGGGGTGCGGAATCGGGGAGACAGTTTGCTTGGTGTTGTGTCGTTGTTGTTAGTGCTGTTACTGAATTGAATATGGAATTTAGGCCAAAAGCCAAGCACTGGGACCTATGAGGTCATTCAGCACTGAAGCGGAAATTGACGGTAAAAGGTTTGAAAGGTGTAACAGGAGGAAAACCTCTCATTTGCACTGTGAATTAATTGTAAGGAGAGGGTGGAAAGTAAGACGGAAGGAAGAGAATATGAAAGGAGGCACATCTTGGAACGAGTAAAGCAATTCTGGTACATCCACACTATCTTCAATGCTATTCAGGTCATCTCATCGAGATGTCGGAATAAGAAACTAGGCAGAAATCTACCTTTTCTCTTTTCTTGTAGTGCAATAAGTAAAAGAAATCTCCTGATCCAGTTGCACTATAATAAGGGATATATTGACAAAACAAGCTATTGTGAAAATATCAATCATGACCCGCCATTTTTTTTTCAGTCTCTGGTTTAAGGGCACTGTAGTGACACAGGTGTGATATAGGAACTTTCGACCTCTAGAAATAGTTTTACTAACTTTCAAATTTCATCAGTGAAAGATTCATTTGAGTAAAGGCTTCAAAAGAGAAAGGAGAAGCTTACTTGACATGTTCAATTTGGGTAACAGAATGATCATATGAAATGAGTGTACGCCTATTGCTATGGAGTATGTCTAGTGTTGAATGACTTATCTGCCATTAGTAAATCAGCAGATGAAACGAAAAAAAATACAGAATTTACAGAATGCAACAAAGGCACAAAGAAAAACAAGTTGTGGATGTAGGAAGAAGAATAACAAATCCGATGACGTTCCTTGGAGACATCCAAGAACTACGAACATAAATGGACGATTTTTAATAAAAAATGAAGCTCTACATCCTTGGCATCCTGTGTGGTGTTCTCAAGAGTAGTTCTGTAAATCATTATCTTCTGTCTACTACTTTCATTCTTTTTTCCCTCATTTTGTAAGTCATTGAATTTGACCTTCAAAGAGAATAGTCTTATAATTATAGAGCAATTTATATTTTAAAGAAAATATATGGTTTATTTAAATAAGTAAAATACATTCCCAACTCATAATTAACAAATATTCTCGATAACAGTAACCTTGCAATTACGAAGCATGATAGTTTTGTGTCAATTAGCATAACCATTTAGTAATACCAAATAACGACCTAGTTACAAATGTGAGTTTTTACATTCCAAATTTTCTTGCAGTAAAGCGACTGCAATGCAGACTCACGCAGTTCTTATACGTTCAGATTCCAAACATTTTGTATAGATTTATGATATCTGTGAAATGAGTTGCTCACATCACTCATAACGGTATCTGTTCATATGCTGAGGAGCGCAAGGTTTTGCACTGAGGCAATCCGTGTTAAGAGACCATGTAAACAAGATATAATTATCTGTCAGATGACCAATTCTCATGACGATTTCCCTGTCTTTGTTGGCTGAGCGGATTTTATCAGAACTTAATCGTATGCTAAGGAAGAATAATTCTCTCTCTCTCTCTCTCTCTCTCTCTCTCTCTCTCTCTCTATATATATATATATATATATATATATATATATATATATATATATATATATATATATATATATATATATATATATATATATATATATATATATATATATATATATATATGTGTGTGTGTGTGTGTGTGTGTGTGTGTGTGTGTGTGTGTAAGCTTTGCTTTTTGCATTGTATGTTTCTGGGTCCTTAGATTTTCCTGTTCAGTGAGAGCTCCGTGTCCTCCAGGTCTCCTTGGAATTATCTTCTTGAAGAGGCAGGAATATAATTCCCTTCGGAGTTGAGCCTCTCCCCTTCTCTTCCCTCTTCATCCTGGCTCCTTTTAGATCAGGCTGAACTCGGTCGCTTGGTTTCCAGTGTACCGGACACTGCATATGGAAAGTTTCCCTCTCCTTTGGACACCAGATCTCATGTCTGTCATTTTGTATTAATTTCTTGTGAAGTTAACCAAGTGCTCGTGTCATAATGCATTATGGAAGTTCTTTCCTACAATATTACATACTCCAAAGATGATCCGAACAAGAAGAAACAAAGAATAAGAACTGAGATTTCTAACGAAATTACATTGGTAAATAATTAGTTCAGGGAAATTGGGATTCTGTCCTAATAACCATAAAGTTTCCCAGAGAAAATTTATTCATTACCTAATTTCCCTGGTTCCTGGAAATCCAGCCCTTTCTATTCACAAGGTCTCTTCGTTGCACTGGAATACTTGAGTCATTCTTAAACGGGGTTTCATAGCATTAATGAATTCGAATATGTTTTCTGTAGATTTTAGTATAATTCCAAGAATATCAAATCAATATTCTTCCAATGCAAAATATCCATGATTTTGATTAGGTTTCCAGTGTAGTACTAAGTTGAGTAACTGGGAATTTTCATTTGACTTTCTTACAAGAAAAGTTACTTAACGCTGTCAGCAGACGGAATCACCAACACTAGACAGGAAAGCATTCAGCTGTAAAGCCTCATTGCTCTTTCCCCGGGAGAGCAATTCAAACATTAAGTACTTATTTTACGACAATACCATCTATGCATTTCGGGCATCAAGCATTTATCGCACGTAAAGAAGGTTCTCCCCATCATCCCTTCAGTCCCGCGACTGTGCTGCTTTCTGTCTTCTATTCTCTGTCCGCTCCCATTGTCGCTTACCACCTAGCTGTCCAGCTTCTTTAACCTGACTCGGCTTAAGATTTCCCCTTCTTATTTAAGGAGATACCTTGGAGGGGAGAATTGAGAGAGTCCAGAAATGTGACTTTGTCCTGGTTAAACTGCCTTAAGACAGCAGTGGTGATGAAGTTGAGTTCATTTATCACTACTAAGAAACGAACGAATCTTTTCAGAAATTTCGTAGCATCTTAATACAGTTTCATGATTACTGTCTTTCTCCCTAATTCATCTTGTGAGGTTATCTAATATCAGAAGAAAAACCATCCTTGAACGTGTAAAGGAAATGAACCCATCGCGGAATGATATACAAATCTAAGTGGGAGCATTTATTCCACCACGATGATTTTACCTCTTTTTATCCTTCGCGAAAACACCAGAGCTCCAATTCGCGCTTCGACGATTTGATTTGCGTAAGAGGGGCTTTTAGCTCTTCGCTGGGGGAGTCGGTAGAGCTGTGGACTAGCACTCACAAGGCCCGAGTTCGAGTCTCCGGCCGGCTGATGAAGAGTTAGGGGAATTCATTTCTGGTGATAGAAATTCATTTCTCGTTATAATGTGGTTCGTATTCCACAATAAGCTATAGGTCCCGTTGCTAAGTAATCAATTGGTTCTTAGCCACGTAAAATAAGTCTAATCCTTCGGGCCAGCCCTAGGAGAGCTGTTAATCAGCTCAGTGGTCTGGTAAAACTAAGGTATACTTAACTTTTTATAACCCTCACAGATACTCCTAGTAACGAACGATCTTTACAACATGTGAACTTAAATGTTGTCAAGATCGTAGAATGTTTTCTGCTATATGAGAGGAAAAGACCTAATGCTCTTCTCATGCCTTGTTGTACCCAAGACTTCTTCCTGGTTTAGCTCTCCGCAAGATGTGAGACCTTTTATGTTCCTTCTGGCAAGGAGAGAGAAGCAGCTTCTCTTCTTCTTCTACTATTTCAAGAGATTTTCTGATGTAAATATGAGAAAAGTGGTGTGAACGATATCTTACCCTACTGGACAGAATGTATTTTGATGGTTGCAACCTAAACAAATATAATTCAAAGAAATTATGATTTTTCTTTCACTGAACGGGTAATGCTCAAACCTCTTTTCCAGGGTAATAGTGTTCACTTAGTCGAGGAGTTTCTGTATCGCCCTGGTCTGAGCGTCTGTGAGGATGAGAGTTGTCAGGACACCTTAAGAACGGTTTAACAGAAGTAATTGATAGTGGGTTAAAGCCTTTGCTTGGTGACATCTTTTCAGTTTTTAAAAGAATAACACATGTCAAAGCATTTCCATAGCTTCAGTAACAAAAATTTTATAACGTTTGACGAAATCTGACAGAGTTTATGTACTCTCTAGTCATATAAGACTTTCACTGATCCAATCTGATTACCTGGTTGTCATGGATACAAATATGGTCTTAGCGGCTGGCACTAGAGGAGATATGTTGACTGCAATCAACAACAAAATCGATGAGAGAGGCAATGGTCCTGAACAAAGAAGAAATCATCTTCAAGCAGTGGGGGAAGTGGAGGAATCGTGGCTACGTCACCGGAGAAGGGACAGGTATAATGCTATGCTCCCCATGAAGGTGACGCATGAAGATACGAGTGCTTGAGTTGTACACCATCCTGCTGAGTACTTGGAATTTCGGCATGAAGAGCTGACAAGCTGCATTGAAGAGGCGGGACCTTTTCAGCCAGAAGGTATCCGGTGTATTATGACATCGGGTGGAGATCTGGCAGCTTGCACAAAAAAACTGCTGTGAAAGTCTTCGTAGAGGTCATGTGGTACTCCAATGGGAATGTTGTAAAGTCACAGTCTGAAGGTGTCTGATTATAAACAAGTGACAGTTCACATCCTAACAAGTCAACGTTCCTAAGAGCAAAAACCCTACTGTCACAAACATATCTGTCGTGAATTAAAGTGCACCCTGTCTTTTAGTTGATAGCAGGCGACTGATAATGATCACCCAAAATATACATAGTCTTTATTCCATCCCATGTCACCATCGAACCATCAAAACTGCTAGGAAAAGGCTGGATAAAAAACTGTGAAATGATTTCATATCACTAACAAAGTTAATTATATCTTAGTTTAACCAGACCACTGAGCTGATTAACAGCTCTCCTAGGGCTGGCCCGAAGGATTAGACTTATTTTACGTGGCTAAGAACCAATTGGTTACCTAGCAACGGGGCCTACAGCTTATTGTGGAATCCGAACCAAATTATGACGAGAAATGAATTTCTATCACCAGAAATAAATCCCTCTAATTCTTCATTGGCCGGGCGGAGACTCGAACGCTGGGCCAACAGCGTGTTAGCCGAGAGCTCTAGCCACCCCTCCAAAGAAGAACTCATATCACTAACAGGAACCTCCACAAGTAACCCTCTATCAGGCTCAAAATCCCATAATAACGATACAAACTCTCCTCAGTGAAAATTATTTGTGAACCATAAAGATAGGGTACCTTTTTCAAAGTAGATTCCAGAGCCCCCAGCGGTAAAATAACCCCAAAAATACGCCCCTTAGAAGCGGCTTGAACCTGAGTTTTAATTACCGTTAATAAAGACTGCTTCTTTCTCATCATTAAGTAAGGTAGTTTGACAAGGATAAGTGGGACAGTCACAACAGCAGTACCTGGATAATTGGGACAGTTATTGCAGTAATATCTGGATAAAAGGGACACTCAGTACAGTAATGCCTGGATAAATAGGACAGTCAGATCGGTAATACCTGGATAAAAGGGACAGTCACTATAGTAATACTTGGACAAATGAGACAGTTATCACAATAATATCTGGATAGATGGGACAGTCAGTACAGTAATATTTGGACAAAAGGGACAGTTAGTACAGTAATTCCTGGATAAAAGAGAGTCTCACCATAGTAATACCTGGATAAATGGGACAGTCAGCACAGTAATATTTGAATAAAGGGGATAGTCCGTATAGTAATTCCTTTAATAAAAGGGACTGTCGGAACAAGGAGGTTAAGGAAAATTTTTCTGAGCCTTCCAGTTTTCCAGGGTAACGCCGGATTAGTCAACTAGTGGAAAAGCAAAAATACGTAATTACAGGGCTGAATAGCTAAGTGTGCGGAGGTGTGTGTGTTGTTCAGGTTTTATTGTACAAATTGATTCGTAGAAGACTAAACAGCTAAAGTAGGAATGCAACCGTAACCATTATATTTTTCCGTATGTGTGTAACCATCCCTGTCAGCTGAAATGATCCTATATATATATATATATATATATATATATATATATATATATATATATATATATATATATATATATATATATATATATATATATATATATATATATATATATATCTGACTCACGTCGGGATCGAACCCAGGTCTCTCCATAGGATATTCAATGAAATGTTGTCTATTCGGTCATTATGAGTAGTTGGGGAAAACTCGCTGGTATAGTTAGGTAATTCCTTGGGTGCAGTTGCTCTATTCTTTTATACCTTAGATACCTGGGTAGTATATTTCTGTTCCACATATTGTGTGTTATGATATCTTATTCACTCCAGAAGGGATAATCGAATGAAATGTTGTCTATTGGGTCATTGCTGAGTCGGGAAGTTTATATAGTTAGCTTGCCCAGGTTTTCCTTGGGTGCAGTTTCTCTCAGGTTCCAACTCTTTTAGACTTTGTGGCCTAGTGGATAACGCCCTTTTCCACCTGAGAGACCTGGGTTCGATAATTTAGAGTCAGAAATTTATTTCTGTTCACACGTGATTGTGTGGATGATTTTATCTTATTCACTCAGAAGGGATAATTCGAATGAAATGTTGTCTATTGGGTCATTGCTGAGTCAGTTAGCTTGCCCAGGTAATTCCTTGGGTGCAGTTGCTCTCAGGTTCCAAAACTTGTGGCCTGTGGATAATGCTTGCTTTCCACCTGTTAGACCTGGGTTCCCCAGAGTCAGAAATTTATTTCTGTTTCACGTGATTGTGTGTTGAGAATCTTATTCACTCAGGTTCCAACTTCTTTTGGGACTTGTTCAGGCTGGCCAGTTAGCTTGGAGGTAATTCCCTTGCAGTTTCCACCTTTTGAGAGACCAGTGGGGTTCCACCTGAGAGACCTGGGTTCCCGACGTGAGTCAGAAATTTATTTCTGTTCCACACGTGATTGTGTGTTGATGATTTCTATCTTATTCACTCAGAAGGGATAATTCGAATGAAATGTTGTCTATTGGGTCATTGCGGGAAGTTGAGTCAGTTAGCTTGCCCAGGAAGTTGCTCTCAGGTTCCAAAATTTAGGAGTGGAAACTTTCCACCTGAGAGACCTGGTCGATCCCGACGTGAGCAGAAATTTAGCGTGAGTTGATGATTTCTATCTTATGCCCAGAAGGTAATCGAATGAAATGTTGTCTAAAGTTGGGGAAAACTCGCTGGTATGCAGTTGCTCTCAGGTTCCAACTTCTTTTAGACTTGTGTGGCCTAGTGGATAACGCCCTTGCTTTCCACCTGAGAGACCTGGGTTCGATCCCAACGTGAGTCAGAAATTTATTTCTGTTCCACACGTGATTGTGTGTTGATGATTTCTATCTTATTCACTCAGAAGGGATAATTCGAATGAAATGTTGTCTATTGGGTCATTGCTGAGTCAGGAAGTTGGGGAAAACTCGCTGGTATGCAAGCAGTTAGTTCAGCTGCAGTTGCTCAGGTTCCAACAGGTAATAACGCCCTTGCTTTCCACCTGAGAGACCTGGGTTCGATTGACGTGAGTCAGAAATTTATTTCTGTTTGATTGTGTGTTGATGTTCCATCTTATTCACTCAGAAGGGATTTTGACTTTGTCTGTCATTGCTAAGTTGGGAAAGTGGATAAGCAGTTAGCTTGCCCAGGTAATTCATTGGGTGCAGTTGCTCTCAGGTTCCACCTGAGAGACCTAGTGGATAACGCCCTTGCTTTCCACCTGAGAGACCTGGGTTCGATCCCGACGTGAGTCAGAAATTTATTTTTGTTCCACACGTGATTGTGTGTTGATGATTTCTATCTTATTCACTCAGAAGGGATAATTCGAATGAAATGTTGTCTATTGGGTCATTGCTGAGTCGGGAAGTTGGGGAAAACTCGCTGGTATGCAAGCAGTTAGCTTGCCCAGGTAATTCCTTGGGTGCAGTTGCTCTCAGGTTCCAACTTCTTTTAGACTTGTCTGGCCTAGTGGATAACGCCCTTGCTTTCCACCTGAGAGACCTGGGTTCGATCCCGACGTGAGTCAGAAATTTATTTCTGTTCCACACGTGATTGTGTGTTGATGATTTCTATATATATATATATATACATATATACTTTAAGGGCATAGTTTTTGTCTTATACAATTTTCGTTACAAGCAATTGCCTTAGTGGCATCAATAAGTTTCTTGCAGGTATCTTCATACCGTCTGAGTTTTCTCTGATTCTCGTTCGTCAATTTCTGGTGGAAATTACGCAGACTCTCTTCTTCCATTTATTGATTTTTGTCGCGACAGCTGTTTCGCCTTTATGGCATTATCAAGCAACTACTGAGTTAGAATGCGGCCTTTCGACCTTTTATATCATCGTGTGGGGAGAATGACCTTGCGTTCTGGGGATTGGTTGGTTAAGGGATTGACAGCTTAACCATTTCAGGGCGTTGTTTTGGGTACAAAGAACATGTATGACTACAAAAGTGAAAGTTTCAACACGTGGTTAAATAAGTATTCAAAATATAATACCATGTGCTTCATAAAATTTGTTTTTTAAAATTTAGTTAAGTTTTAAATGTTAAATTACAAATACAGAAAATAAGGTACAAAAATAAACAAACTTTTGTAACGTGTAAACGGTATAAATAAACAAATGCCTGCTTCTAAATAAATGTGTAAAATACTGAATTTGGGTGTGTGTGTCCGCCCAAAGGTTCTGCGTCGACGGCTGGAGGTTCGTTGGGCGGGGCCTCAGCGACTTCAGCAAGCATGTTACTTGGCCTTCGCTGGGCATTCTCGTGCATGTTTGTGTGTGTTTGTAACGTGCGCTATAGAAATCCGAACAGCTTGACCGATCTAGATAAAATTTGGCACGTGGCCATCATTTGACAATATGGTGGGTTTCAAACCCGCACCCCAGCCCCCTTCCCCTTCCTCTATCCCCATACCCCCTTCCATTTGTAACTTCCATGTACTTGATGCCATAGAAATATATTGCTGACAATGCTTTTCTTTCCTGTGATTAATAATTCTGAACAAGGCTTGTGTTTAGGTTTAGTGGAGAGTGTGTTTGGGTTTAATGGGAGGTGTGCTTAGGTTTAGTGGGGGTGTTTCAGTTAAGTGGGGGATGTTTACGTTTAGCGTGGGTTAAATGGGACAGCCACCACAATTTTATCTGGATAAAATTGTCAGTCACCGCAGTAATACGTGGGCAAAAGAGACAGTCTGGCGCAGTAATCCCTGGATAAAAGGGACAGTCAGCACTGTAATACCTTGATAAAAATAATGTAACAGTCACCACAGTGATATTTGGATAAAAGGGACAGTCAGCACTGTAAATCTAGATAAATGGGACAGTCATCACAGTAATATCTAAATAAATTGGACAGTCAGCACATTTATATCTGGAATAAAATGGACAGTCGCCTCAGTAATACCTGGATAAAAGGGACAGACAGCACAGTAATACCTGGATAAATGGGACAGTCACTACAATAATACCTTGGTAAAAGGGATAGTCAGTACAAAAACACCTGGATAAATGGGACAGTCAGCACAGTTATACCTGGATAATAGGGACAGTCAGCCCAGTAATACCTGGATAAATGGGACAGCCAGCACCGTAATATGTGGATAAAAGGGACAGTCAGCACAGTAATTGCTAGATAAAAGTGACAGTCAGCACAAGGAGATGCAGGAAATTTTTTCCAAGTCCTTCAGGGTTTTCCTGGGCAGTGCTGGGCTGGTCAGCTAGTGTATATATATATATATATATATATATATATATATATATATATATATATATATATATATATATATATATATATATATATATATATTCATATATATTAGTGTGTGTATGTACTGAAACTCAGAGGATATTAAGAGATTTTAAGTGTCGTCTTCATATACTGATCCGAATCTCATCCGTGTTAGGTTTGATAAGCGTTTGATCTAAGATGTTCGGATTTACAGATAAAAAGAAAGAGTTCTTAATTTTCTATATTTTTAGGATAGTATGCCGAGGAAGTGATACGTCCTCTTTAAAAAAAAAAAGGAACAAAATAAGTTTCTTTAAAGGTTCTGCTTCGTCAATCATGAATTCTATCTCGATCTCTGAATAATTAAAGAAAATTAAATCTGTCCTCAAATATGTGATTCAGGATGAAATATGTAATTGTAAATTTGTCTTTCAGAACTGCATTCCTTTTCTAACATAGATTTCTTGCCCCCGGGACGCGCTTTTATCATCTGTCTGAATTTAAAGGCACCTTTTGAGAACTGGATTTTTTTAAAGATAAAGAAATATCACTGTGAATCAAAAGATTTTAGCCTTTCCAAACGAAATTCGATTTTCTCTGACTCAGTTATAAAACTGAATATTTATATAACTTTGATATAGTGAATTTATATGCTAGTATGATATCGATCTGTATGTATTGGAGAATATGTGATAAATTTACCTAGTGATTGTATGAAATACTTTTGCTTATGAGCATGGTGTTGGTTCGAGTATATCGAGAAATAAATACTTTCACTAATTACTGAATACTCATTTTACCGTAAAGGTTTTGGATTACTTTTACATTCGAATTCATAAACACACTGCAAGAAATCTGTAAGTTAATCCAGACGGCAGTGGCCCAGATTAGCATGGAATTTTACTATCTGATAATCCTGGCCATTATGGAACGCACTGATAACTTTTGGGATACGGGTACATTGTTATGTGGCTGCGGCAGGAAGCGCAGGTACCAGGCATCACTAGGAATTGGGCAGGTGTTACTGGTACCCCTACTTTTGTAGAAGTGTCCCTTCCACGATTTTGAATAAGAGCGTGTAGAATAAGACTTTTCCCAGTGCAAAGTCAAGTTTAGTCCCTTGAAGTTTAGAACACTTGGAACTAGCTGAAATAATCAATTAAAGCTGGGCCAATACTTAATATCAACTAAAAGGAAAGTATAACTTGTCCTGATTTGAGGTAGTAATAAACTACTGTCGTGTATCATAATATTGACTGTACAATTGCTACTGTATGTCAAATGCAACACAGAAAGCGACGGCGAATGCATGAATGAATGAATAGTTCCCAATATGATAACGACGTTACTACTCATTCGTGAGCTCGAAAACAACAGGACACTATTCGTCTTGAAAAGATGGAGAATCGTATGAATATGCAATGAAAGACCTTGTTGGGAAAAGAGTTTTTAAGAAAAAAAACACAATTGAGATGAACGATTAAATCGTCTCATTACTTAGCGGTAGTATGGAAATAAGAAGCATATCTAAAAAAAAAAAAACAAATGAAGGAGAAAGCAAACACAGAAACGTAAATAAGAACGAATTGCTGCGCATACCACATTATAGGCACAATTATTTATAAATAAGAAGAAAATACACATTTGATTGTTTTTCCTTATCCAGAAGACATCCAGATATAAATCGTTGAATTTTATCCTTACTCAAGTCTCGTGGAGTGAGGATCGAATCCTCTGAGGATATATCCACCACGATCTATTCGCTAGGTTATTGGCTTCTTGAGAAGTAGTTACTGACCCGATTCCACTGATACTGGATTTTGCTTTTGGGGAGGAAAGGGGTAAATGTGAATCGTTACTGAAAATTGTGGAGATCGATTAAATCTCTCTCTCTCTCTCTCTCATTTTGGGCTGCCTATTTGAATTTGTATGAAAAATTGTCATTTACTGAGAGTCAAACGCCTTTGGAAAAGAAGATTAACAATAAGAAAAGGAGCAATCGCAATGTAATGCAAGGCAAAGTTCGAAAGATATGTTTGATATTTATGATTTAAGCAATCTCTTATCCTAAATTTATGGACGATATAATTGAAGGCGTAGTATATGGGGATGTGAAATATAAATCAATCGATATTTTCAGTAAAATTTAAAGTCCAACTTCTAGAATTAGCTAAGAGATTTTTTTTTTGGGGGGGGCCTTGTAAACTCAATGCTCATATGAAATGAAGAGAGAGACAGTAAATCATTATTCACCTTCAGCAATGCTTGAATAACGAAGCGTTCATGGCAGCCGTGGTGGTCTTAGAATTTCTTGATCATGACCAAAAGGAGATAAATAACCCTCGCTCGTAAAATTCAGATTGCGAAACAAACAATTCCAATCGTATTTTTATATGTTGTTTGCGGTTTTAAACAGTTTTTTTCGCCATAATATAATATAATAATATAATGTTATATTTGTTCACGATGAGATAAAAATGCATAAAAGAAAGATAAGAATTATCCGTCAGTCTTTTGCTTTATTTTTCCAGCTGTAATATCTTTTTTAGCATTCGTTTTCTGTAACAATTATTCATCGTTTGGTGGGTATTTTTCCTTTTCTTTTACTTCTGTACAGATAATTTAAAAGAAAAACTCGGGTTATATTTTCGGTCTGCATCACGTCCGCACTACAGTGACCCAGGAATTTATCATATTTTTGCAGCAGAATCGATTTGAAAGGTAATCTAAGAATGAAATCACCCACACGTATGATATGGTGTACTGTAGTTGGATGATAAATTTGGAAATCAAAAAGTGCAAAGCCACAAGGCAGAAACCCTTCCCTGTTTAGGCTGGCCATAGGCTTCATGATCTCTTCATCAAAGAGAGCAAAGACTGGGAAAGAGACGAGGTTTTCCTTGAACCATCAATCCAAGGTGCAATACCTAAGGTTCCGTTCTTTCTTTGGTAATAACGCGAAGTAAAGTCTAGCATTTAGGACCCGAATTACTCATGGAGTGCACAAAGGTCTGAACCCTTCCTTCGGTTCAGCGCCAACTCAGAGAGGTTTGTTTGGCAAGGCAATTAATGTTAAATCTCACCTTTATTTTTGGCTTACAACTTTCCCGACAGAAAGCAGCAGGAAGTTATATTACTGTTGTCATTACACAATCTTGTCTTTAGCTTAACTTTTTTATGCTAAAGACCAGGTTAAATCTTCTAAAGAGAGAAGCCTTACATATTCAAAAATTAAATCTGAAAGAATTCCAGCAAGGAAACATCTCTTATTTCAAAGAGAATAATGGTTATTACTCTGTACCAGTTTGTGCTTTTATTTGCTCAAGATTCTTTTAGGTATAATATTTGCTAACTAGCGAGTAGATACCCGGTTATTCCAGTTTATCACAAAAAAAGATCAGGCAACCCTGACCCGGGTACATTAATTTTCCCCGAATGGAGTTCCTTTCCCTCCTTCATAGAACTATGCAAATGTCTCTCCGAGTTTCAGAATTCGGCGAGTCTTACTTTGAATTATAATCTTTTTATTTTCCCACTGACATTGTGAATCAACGAAATGAACTATCACTACGAATTGGCTATTTAAGTTATTCAAGGCATTAATGAGCTGTTTAAATAAAAAAAAAAAAAAAGTTATCGGAAACTTTTATATTCAGTTAGAGTACGGATATAAGACACGTTTAGAAGATATAAAATATGATATTGAAGTCTTATTATTTAAATAAAGACGACTTCTTTCCATAATGGTAATGGCCTTTAAAAATAAAAATACTTTGAAAAATTTAAGGAGTTATCTAAAATACTTACAATATAAATGATCTCCTTCCATCATTTTCATTTCATTGTTTACAGATTTCTGAACTTTGTTGTGGCTGCATGGGAAATTTCTGATAGCCTACAAACGGCACACATCAAAGTATTTGTTCTACAAATAAATCGCATAATTAGATAAACAAAAACGTAAAAAAGAAAAAAATACAAATTTAGGAGGCTGTGAAGGGAATGTAATCCGATGTCTTGTCTTCAAAGGCCTTTAACACCGACAAGCAAACTTTGAGAAGGATCTGCATCACGTCAGTTCTTGAATAATGTCTTTCATTAAAACCAAACCGAGGCTCTGATAGGAAAGACGAATTAGTGGAGAATATAAGCCCGGTTATTTGACTGTTTTTGCATCAGATTTGTTTTCATATTGGACGCCATAAGTTCTAAGCAACCAATATCTGTAAAGTTTTCCTACAGTAGCATCCATGAAACAAGTAATAATAATAATAATAATAATAATAATAATAATAATAATAATAATGATAAAGCGGCTAATGAATTCACACCATTAACAAAGCATGGCGTTATCATTCAAGGACAAAACCATGCAAGAATGCGAACTTAACCGAAGTACGCAGCCGCCAATGAAGCATTTATACCGCCAAGATCCTTCCTTCTTCCATAATGGGTTGCATTGTTCCTTCTTTTATCCTGAAAATTATCCTATTTGATTCTCGTCGAGTTTCATCTGAACTGTTTATGTAGTACAAACGAGTAAGAAGGGTAAGATTACTGTACTAATAATCGTAAGAATATATATATATTTTTATAAATACTCAGGCTGCTGCCTCGATAATAAGTTTAATATTCTAATTCAAAGTAAACCCACCTGTTGGCTGTCTTTTGCTTTGTACTTCCGAGGTCTTGGAATTTTTGACAGGCTCTACCTGGCAACTCAACACCCCGCCGAAACTGGAGCGGGCACTGGGTTTCCATAGTTGAGGAAATTTCCACATTTTAAGGATATTTGGACCTTACAAGGAGGAGTCTAAGGAAATCAAGATTTTAAGGAAACTCTAAGGAAATCGGCAAATTTTGAAGGAAATCCAAGGAAATTCACCAAATATGCTTCAATAAAATCATGACCTTTAATGTTCTGCTAAATGGGAAAAATAGAAATCATAATTTTTATAGAAAATGTTACTGAATAACTACTTTGGGAAATTGACCACATGGTTCGCATGCGGTGCTTTCTCTGAGGTGCGCGGTGAGTCATCGGCGGTGACTGAACACGTGTGGCTACAACACCAACATGCTGTAGCTTGAATTCGGAAAGGCAGGGGGCACATTTTCAGAGCACACTATGGCAATGTACATTTATGAAATATTCAAAGTACTTTCTCCCGACATACTGACATATATTGATAAATGAAAATAAGTATGTCGTTTGTCCCCAAAATTACCCACAAATACCCCAAATACCCACAAAATTTACCCACAAAGAGCTTCCCTAAAAAATCCACAAAGTGGCATCGCTGGTTTCACCTTTGGTTGTTAACACGACACAAGGTCACGCCGCTACGAGCAAGTGCATCGGCAATCCTCACTGCTCACTCACTCCTCAGTCCTCACTCAAATTTCCAACCTGCAAGTGAAAAGTTCGTGAACTCGTGCTTGTCTTGCCAACCTGAAAAGTTCTGGAACTCGTGCCTGTCTTCAGTCGTCATCTTTTAGCTGTGCTGTGGCAATCAGGTTTGTCTTGCCTATATCTTCGTAAACCTTTATAAGGAATCAGTAGTATAAGCAACAAATGTGACAATACTAGAAAGTGACTCGCTAAAAAGGGAGATTGTGTGCGGTGATAATGGTAGGGGAGGATGCTATATTTTTGTTGGTGGTGGTGGTGTTACTACTAAGGAATAGTAAGGATATAGGTGTTATTTAGGGCCATGGAATTAGTGTAATCGTAGTATAGTTATTCCCAGTCTGGCGAACTGAAGATTTTTAAAATCTAAATTGACTAGCGCTTGCCCATTATCTATAGGCCTAATTTACACTTGCAGATAAATTAAACCGAAAAGTGAAAAGGCAAGGTCTAGGCCATAGGCGTTGTTTTTCTTTTTTTCTCATGAAATAATTACCTAAGAATACTATATATCAGTGACGTATATGGTTTTATGTTTTCAGCATCATTATTATTTATGAGAGAGAGAGACAAACAGAGGAAGTCAGACACACTGACAGACAGACAGAGGAGGAGCTGGGAGGGTGGAAGTGCAGTAAAATGTTACGTGGCAAAAGGAAGACTTCAGACTGTAAATAAAGATACCAGCTGCGCAAGCAGAACATTCACTCCATGAAGACTTGATTGTGAAATTCCTTTCATGCCTCATACTGCAAATAGCAAAGTCTTCAAGAATGAGTTCACTGAAGGGAAGGAGAGAAACAGAGAACTGCTTAAATAGAAACTTGAAAAAGTCATTTTTGCTTGTGAAAGTTATTAATGACGTATCTTTCTTGGGGAAAGAGGAAGAGCTGATTGGATACTAAAGAACAGTCGTTCTCAATATTCGCAGGCAAATGACAATTAAAACTAGTGTGAAAGATAAAACATATACAGAAAAATCAGAAATATAAAACCAAGAAGAAAAAAGTATATACAACTATAGCTGCGGATCTTTTTTGCCTTATTATTCCTACAAAAGCTTCCAACTTTTGTTTGAATAAATTTACGATACATCGCAATCGTCTGTATCAATCAAAGTAGGAAATATTTTTTATGGAAAAGGAAATCACTAAGAAAATTGTCTTTCTCTGACTACTATATCAGAAAAATTTTAGTGGTCTGGTTAAACTACTTTAATAATAATAAATTTATGCAGTGATTTCATTTTCAC
Organism: Macrobrachium rosenbergii; assembly: GCF_040412425.1. NCBI lineage: Eukaryota > Metazoa > Arthropoda > Malacostraca > Decapoda > Palaemonidae > Macrobrachium > Macrobrachium rosenbergii. The sequence continues at coordinate 34,910,200 of NC_089786.1, forward strand.
AGCTATATACCCCTGGCTGCAGTTCCAAAGAAAATACATTTTTCTATTTGTTGAATAGACAGACAAATAGAAAAGCGCTGCCCCGGATCAAGAAAGGTGCTGTCAGTAATTGTTGTTTTTTATTGTAACAAAATTCCTTCGTAAAGTCATAGAAAATAATTTCAAATTGACACAACTAATAAGGAGAGTAATCCTTTAATGACGAAAAAAATTTAAAAAACTCACTGACTGGAAAAGAGCTCTTGTTCTCTCAATCTGAATGTTAGTGGAAATATTCTCTTGGTTATCGGTTCATACCTCAAAGGTTTGATAGAGCTCATGGAGCAATTGTTTCCTCTTTGTCACATTTGAACTTTGGACCTGGATCCGGAGGGTAAGGGTGGGATCAATCAAGGCAAAAATCTTTCATCTCTATTTTTTGTTTGCAGTTACAAGATATGGCTGAAAAATATGCTACTAAATTGTATAATTTCTCCAATGTGATCTAAGACCATGCAAATATGGTAGAATAACAGAATTTGGCAACATTTTATTCTCACAAGATGTGGTCACATCAACAGAAACTTTTAAATAAAACTAGAACTATGAAATGCGATAAAACAATGAAAATAACATTATCAACTTGCTTCTGAAACATTCAAAATAATCTCTGGTGAATTATATTCAGCTTATCGTCGAAATAGTGTAATAGTTGCAATTTTATGAAAGATCTTTACAAACAATACTAAAGTACTGAAAGATCTGGTATAACTTGTAAGCAAATCTATAGTCTCTAGGAAGACTGTTTCCGTTAAATGAAAATTTCAGTAAATTACCCAGCTCAATTTCGTTTTAAACAAATTTGCAAGTTTCTGTTTTTTAGGTTCGTTCCTGCCAGTTATTCTTGACTGTTCAACGAGGAAGGCATTATTCAAACAGAGTCTTGGCGCCCTCGGGAGGAGAGTCGGATGGCACGTTCTGGGCAAGGTCTATAGATTAAAGAGGCCTTCTCAGGCCACCGTAGTGCGCAGGTAGCCGAATGGTGGGAGTTGTGGTGGGTCAGAGCGGTGACGTCACTCAGACCATGCCGTGCCTGAGTAAGCTGTGGACCTTCCATAAGAAAATAAAGGAACTATTCTTTCTGCTTTGTTTTTTTTTTCATCTTTTTAGAGATTTATATTTTATTCTTTTAGGAAAATAAAAGTAAGATTACAAATACATAACTTTATTACACTAAAACAACCAAACATATATTTGATGATGTAAATCACTGAAATTTGTTGAGCATTAGACAGTTTAAATTTATAAAATAAATAATGATGTATACAAAGTATATGCTTCAATTATGTTCTATATCACGCTGCGAGCTTTTTCATTTTATTTTGCGCTTTTCTTGATGAACTAATACTCCTGTTCAAAACACGAATTCTAAAGAATGTACGACATCTAACAAAAAATTTAATAACTTCGTATGGTAATGTGATGTTATTGCTTTTAAAACACTCGCTAATTAAATCAGTCAGTTTATCTGTCGCGCCTTTTCCCGGTTTTAAATATTTTTCCCCGCGATAACAGAGAAACATTTTTTCTATTGTTTTTAAATGCACCAAAAATTCCTCGCTTGGTTGCAACAGCGTTCCATCTCTTGCACTTACGGCACCAATCCACGAGCCATCTCCCTTCGTCGCTGCAGTTCCAAGGAATTCATATTCAGGAAACTTACGAGCTATATAACCACCAACGTAGTGTAAGCCTCCATCTTCCATCGCATTTCCTAATTCTTCTTTTTCAATTTCCAATTCTACATTGTCATCATTTTGCAAATCATTACCAAATTCCACTGGCAAACAAAACAACATAGCCGACAGGCTTAGCCCTTTTTGGATAGAAGTTTCTTCATCTACATAGGATGCGCTTTCTTCAACAGGAAAGCTGGAAAATGAGGTTGATGTCATCATATCACTATTGCAACTTTCAACGTTGCAGTTTGATCCTAACAGTTTGCTCTCTTTGCCTGGAATGTGGGCTCTGATTCGGTGCTTAAATGCAACGGGTGATGGGTGTTGATGACATGCAGCCATCTGCCTTATGCAGCCAAAAAACTGTTCAAGACCATCTTGATTTAGCCTATAAGTCAGAATATATGATGTTTGAAATTTATCTTTGACCATTCTCAGCAGCTTCATTAATGAATTGCATGATTAAATTAAGCCTTTTTGGAAAGTGTAGAGCCTATTGCTTTTAATCACTTTCATTTCTTTAGACACCCGAATCATATCATGCAACGTTTTATTTTGTATGTCCAGATTCATCCCATAGGCATTTCTTGATGGTTTCCTATCACGGGACACTCGAGAGTTAAATAAATCGAACCAGGTATCTACAAGGCAAATAAATTGACTTGTGGTTTCCCAATCCTTATCTTCAAGCAAACCTTTGTTACCGAAGTACTGAAGACATTTGTATGTTGTTTCGGACAGTAATTGCACCTCTAGTTTAACATTCATGCGTTGCATGCCCATTACATTGATGTGCTTTTCAGAGAGCTTATATGCTGTCCGTAGATCACTTTTGCTTTTCATAATTAACTCCCTAACTGAACCACAATGAGCAAACCTATCTCCCGACAATACAAATCCATGATCAAGGAAATTATTCCTAATGAGTTTTATTAGGTGCGGTGCATCGGCAAACACATGTACTTCTCTGTTATCATCTACTGGGTTAACAAATGCAGAATTATCTATATCAATGCATAAGGAATTCCATTAACTAACATTTGTTGTTCCTAAGTCACTAACCATGGCTACTACAGGAAACCCGGCGTTCTCAACCTGAATAATCGATTTAAAAAGGAGATCTTTTTTCATGTTAGTGTCGAATTATAATAAATAATTTGTTTCCAGGAAGTCGTAAGTCATCTGATCATCGCGCACTGTACTTTGGTATGTTTGGGTGGAAATGGTCAAGGCCGCACCTATAGGTCCGGCCTACGTCACGGTCTGTACCTGCGCAGAACAGTCATATTTTGGGTCGGGGTTGAGAAGACCTCTTTAATCTATAGACCTTGTTCTGGGTCTCACCACTCAAGACCGCTAGACCAACTTCAGTCCCTCAAGTCCCAGCAATATCATCTAATTATGAGAGATCGGGGTTGCACTTCACACAGATTGAATTGCACAGCTTTCAGGTTGAGTTCCTCTGTTATAACTCGCACCCCACGAGCTAAAACCGAAAGGCGTTGGAGCGCTAAAGCCCTCAGCTACTCGTTGTGTTTGCCTGATGCATTTAATTGGCGCCCTGATTACATCACTTCCGAAGCAGAATCCTGCATTGGCTGAACGGTGCCTGTTCATCCCTCGGGAGGCGGAGTCTTGTCGAAATGTCTCTGTCATGAAAGGGTTTTGATCCTCCCCCGCAGCTCAGTGGGATAGAGAATGTAGCACAGATTTCAGAGATAAATATAACGAGAATATCAACTTATTAGTATTTGATTATCAACTTATTTGCGTGTTTTTCATTTTCCCTTTTGTATGGTCACTGTCTTCTTCTTCAAATTACTTGCTTGTTTCATTTACCAGTATGTTTGCTTTGTCATAAACGCCATACGCAATTTCATGTACTAACGGTATAATCTTCGTTTTTTAATGACATCATCTCCTCTTCCTTCCTTCTCCTTTTCACATTCTTGTTCGTCTTTGTTCTTCATCATTCCTATATGTTTCCTCTTTTCTTCGTGTTTCTTGGGTCCCCATATTTTGTGTTGCCCTTCTGTTCTTATCTTCATTTCATTTCATCCCTATCAGTTTTCTTTATTCACTTTTTCAACAATACCTTTAAAATGCCTTTCGTCTTTGACCTTCATTATCCTCTTCTTTCCTCTTCATAGGTTGTCCTCTTCGTAATCCATTTTTTATTTCTTTATTAGCAGCTAATTTGAAAGGCCCATCTCCATAATGAATCCGCATCCACCGCCCCCCCCCCACCCCCGCCTCTCTTCTCTTTTCTATCGGCTAAGATTACCCAAACAGTATTGACTCTCACCCTGCCATGTTTATCTTTGGAGGCCTTCATTTCAGTCTCCACATCCTGTGGTATTTACTCACTGACGTCATTTACAAATGGAGAAATTATATATATATATATATATATATATATATATATATATATATATATATATATATATATATATATATATATATATATATATATATATATATATGTGTGTGTGTGTGTGTGTGTGTGTGTGTGTGTGTGTTTGTGTGTGTGTGTGTGTGTGGGATGGTGTGTGCGAGTGAAATTTTAGTAAACTATAAGCAGATAGATAAATTTATTTGTTGATTACACTACATAGCAAGTTATTCTCTTTTGTGTCTAAGAAGAGAATGGCAAAATAGACCTAGACAGAAAGAGTGCAGAAATCAGCTTTCCCCAACGTATTCAAATTAAGCATCAGTTGCTTTTCAGCTTCCCCTTCGTTATACATTAATTTTGTTATTTACGTTTATTTATTCATTGCTTGCTTTACTGTAGTCTCCTTACCTGTGATTTTCTAGCTGCATTATTCAGTTATTGCTCACTATGCGTTTCAGACTGGATGGACTTTTGTTGTAACAACTTACGTTATTTTATTCGTTCCTGACCTATGTATTCGACGATCTTTAATATCAAGTCTTGAAATGACAGGCATAACAGAACCGTAATGAGGAATGAGATCTCCCAGGAGCCCATTCGTACTGAACTCGGGTAAAAATTCCTGAGAAGTATGTTAGTATTGCACCAGCCCCGGTTTTTTTGCCATGCCCCTACGTTAGGCTAGGTTAAGTTAGAAGAATAGCTGCATAAGAATTTCGGTGTGGGAAACATAATGAGATTATTTTCAAGAAAATTTCATAGTTAGTTTTTAAGCTATGGCGTCGCGTTTTTTTTTTTTTTTTTTTTTCAGGGAAAGGTCCCAATTCTCGGTAACATCTCGGTATAAGAGAAAATAAAACCTTAATTCCTTCAGAAACCTCTAGCTGAATTTGATCGATTTTTTCACATATATATATTCCTCGAGTTCATTTGCAATCTCTTGTGAGTCAGCAGATTTTTCTCTGTCTGATAGCTCATGTAGGTTTATTTTTCTGTATCTTCCTTAAGTAGTTTTTTCTTTCTCCTGTTTATTCTATACTTTTCATGGATAACTTATTTATTTGTGTGTTTTTTTATGACACTTTCCTTTCTATTCTTATTGTAATTTACTTATTGTCCCTATTTCTTCGTTTACTTGACCCTGGAATTTTCATTTACTCGTTCTAAATTTCATATTTCATTTTTCTATATTCCAAATTCATCTCACACATTAATTTTCTTCCACCGTCTCTCCTGATCCCTTCTCCCGTCATTTTTATTCCTATTCAATATCATCTTTTCGTGCCTTCCTCCAATAATTCTTTTATTTTCTTTCCCCTCCAGAACAGGAATTCTTTTACTTCAGGGTTTGCCGGATAATCGGAATGCGGATCACGTTTCTTCCATTGCCTAATGCTGCTGGTGCCTTGGGAAGGTTTTGAGGTCTGGTAATAACAGAGTAATGCTTGGACTGAGCCTGTTCCAGTGTCCCATGTATTTCTCCAGCACATAAACATTTTAGACACAGCATAATTATGGTACATTCGTTTATTTTCAGTTCAGAGAAACAAGTACCATATTTTTCATTTTGGATAATTTTTTTTTCCGTCATGCATTGGAGTTTCTATTGCAGAGAAAATCCCCTCTGTATGGAGCTAGGGATGACGTCCAGAGGCTTTCAAGAAGCTGTGCTTTTTCATAACAGAGCTAATGAAAATAGTGAAAGTAGTTAAGGCATTTAGTTTCCAGTAAACAGAATTATTATTTAAATATTTCATGCTGAAAACTTGAGCAAGTCTTCTACTTAATTAATACAAGAATAGGCCTGACGGCCAGGAGAAAAATAATACCAGGAGAACGTAACGCGGCAAGTGGTGATTCCAAAGGATTTTCCAGAGCCGTTGCTCGAAGAGGCCACATGAGGATTTGTGACACCATCTGATGGTGGTTGTAAACAGCAAAAATAAGACTTAAACGGAGCCAGAATCAATTATGTCAGCTCTGTCGAGTCGACTGTCAGTTCGCAAGCCAACTAATCTGTTTCACACTTAATCACTTGTCCATCAATCATCATCCCGTTTTTTTATTTTCATCTTTATCCGTCAGTTTAGTACATCTTTCCCTAGTGCTCACATGTAATTCCTCACTGCATGCAATGTGCCCATGTTGTACAATCCTTTCGTCCCGTACAATACCCTTCCGAATTCCCTTTACAGGCTGTAGTCCTATGGTTTACAGCTTCATCCCGATTTCAAGTCTGCATGAAGAGCCGCTCGCTTCGAAAATCTGCATTATTTCTGGTTCCACTTAATCAAAGAGATGGAAAGCACGATACATGTTGCTATGTTAATATTTGCAATATTGTTACGAATAAAAACTGTGGGAAAAAAATTGTATATAAGGAGAACTTTCAAAGAACAAATATACATTATATGAATATAACTCAAATTTAGACCGGACATCAGAATTGCTTCATATTTATTGCATTTGGAGTTAAGACTTTGTAGTGACAAGCGAATTCAAAAAGTGTGAAGAATTCGAGACGTTAAGAGGGCATTGTGGCTTTTAAAATTATATATATATATATATATATATATATATATATATATATATATATATATATATATATATATATATATATATATATATATATATATATATATATAATATATATATATATATATATATATTATATATATATATATATATATATATATATATATATATATATATATATATATATATATATATATATATATATATATATATATATATATATATATATATATATATATATATATATATATATATATATATATATATATATATATATCATATATATAATTATATATGGAATTATATATATATATATATATATATATATATATATATATATATATATATATATATATATATATATATATATATATATACATATACTGTCACGATGCATTTCAAGTACCTGGTTATTAAGCAACTAATCACAGGTTCCAGAAGTATACCTCACTTCAGCCAGATACTGAACTCTCATAACAATAAGAATTACGACTGAGTACTCTAAAGGTAACAGTGATCCCTTAAAAAGCTCATTAATTACATGAAAAAATCAAACTAAGTTTATCAAGACTAGTGTGAGGTATCAACAATTGAACAAGAAATATACTAGAGTAAAAGGGAATCACTCCACCAAACAACTTTAACTGCTTCCCAGGTCTTAATTCACTTCAGTAAAACTAAAGGATCAAAATATGTTTATCACTTTGCCCTATGCACACAATTAATCCTTTCCATTGATGTTCAATAAATGAAACACTGTTTTTAAAAAATTTAAATACAAAAATTTATTGTTAAATTCAAAATTTATAATTAGAATTCACAATCTGAAAAATTTACTATTACATGAAAACAACACAAAATTTAATTAATTCTTGAGTTAAATTATTAAACAAAATTAAATCTCAAAACTTTAATTTATCAAGAAATTAAATCAAAAGGCAAAATTTAAACTATCTAGAATTACTCAAGATTTGAAAAGAAACTTTTTGAAAATGAAAATTAAATCAAGTATGCAGTGTTAAACTATTAAGAAATATTTAAAATGCTAAGTGAATAAATGTTAAGTCACCAATATATAAAGTAAAAAAAAAAATAAAGAGATTGCAAACACAAGAACACACAAAAATACACAAAAAATTTATCAATGATAATTTCACTAAGGCAAAAATTTCCCTAATATACCATATTATACCATGGTAATAATAAGTAGAATTCACTTTACCTTACAAAAGCTTGTGAAAACTTTTGTAAAATCTCTTGCAGCTCCTTTGACTCACAAAACACACTTTTTTGTCTGGCGCCGTTACGATTAAAAAATTTGACTAAACTCAGATCTAAAAAATCTATACTTAATACCAGTGACCACAAATATATAACATTAAAATTACTCTTTTTTGAAGAAAGAGATAGAGAGAGAGAGGGAACCACCGCTAAATGTCTCTGTAATCAGAATCAATAAATCTGAGGATTCAGTATGAAATGATACAGGCATATGATGCCATTAAGGTTTTTGGGAAAAGTTACAGATTCCAGAACTGTCCACATTTGGTCTATTTCGGTATAATGACCTTTTTTATCTATTTATATTTTTAACTTCCATTTTATTTAGCAGTTAGTGGCGATGTAACCAAAAATCTCTGTGTGCATTTTCACTGAAGCCTCCTGCTAGGTGAAAGGACTTTTGTAAGTTATTTCTGGCTAAATTCACGATAACAGATGCATATTTGATGGCAGATTAATTTTGTATTGTGACGTCGGCAAGAGGCTCAGTTACCGACGTGAAAAGTTTCTTTTCAAGGAATTTATAATTTGCTCTGCCATCCCTTTGACTGTGAGATCAGATAAAAGCCTTTCAACACTACAGGATTTCTGGAGCATGATTTACCAAGTGTCTGCGACGAATCTTATAACAACCTTTTTCTCTATTTTCTTCCTTTTATTTCGTCGTAATAAGCCATTTCAAAAATAATACTACCAGCAAATATAATGTTGTATACGCGAAATGCTCTTAGAATTAAAAGTTTGGCTGGACTAAAACCTGTAATTTAGAATTCAGGGGAAGCTTGCTTTCTCAGACCAAGTTTTCATGATCTTTTTAGATTTTAGTTTCTTATAGAAAATAAGGATGAGGACCAAGTGAAGCCCTGAATAGATAATTCCTTTGCAATGTGTTTTTCATAATTAGATGGATAAAAACAACAGATACGAAAAATAATTTCACGAGACTTATTACTCTCCTGGCTACTTTCATAACAAAGATTTTGAGTTTTCTGTAAAAGAAAACTATTGAGCTGGTTTTGTCTGTCCGTCCGCACTTTTTTTCTGCCTCCCACTTTTTCTGTCCGCCTTCAGATCTTAAAAACTACACAAGGATAGAGGGCTGCAAGTTGGTATATTGATCATCCACCTTCCAATCATCAAACATACCAAATTGCAGCTCTCTAGCCTCAGTAGTTTTTATTTATTTAATGTTAAAATTAGCCATAATCGTGCATCTGGCAACGATATAGGACAGGCCACCACCGGGCCGTGGTTAAAAATTCATGGGCCGACGCTCAAACAGCATCATACCGAGACCATCGAAAGATAAATCTACTTTCGGTGGCTTATACGCTGTACAAAAAACTCGATTGCGCTGAAGAAACTTCTGCGCATTTCTTCCTTGTTTAATATTAGAAACAAAGTTATTTCTAGCATTCGAGTATTCTTTTTTTCTTATTTCTTTCACACGGAGATCCCAATAACCGCAAACGAAATCGTCCAGAAAGTTCTGCTATGCGGAATGGTTATTGGAAGGGAGCGTTTATCTGAAAGAGGACGTGTTGAGGATAAAGGAACAATCCACAACGGCCAATAAAAGGGATTTCGCAGCGATATCCGATCACACCAAATGGACGGGAGAGATCAGGATATTGTTCTGAACTGCTCTGGAAGGATTTGCGAGGAAGACGGCCGGAACTGCCACGTGACTCTGCTTCTGGTCAACCAAATGACGACTATATTATTCATGAGCAACCGCATTAAATCTTCATTTCACTTTGAGTTTTCTCTTAAAGGAAACTATTGTGCCGGCTTTGTCTGTCCGTCCACTTTTTCTATCCGCACTTTTTCTGTCTGCCCTCAGATCTTGAGAACCACTGAGGCTAGAGGGCTGCAAATTGGTATCTTGATCATCCACCCTCCAATCATCAAACATACTGAATTGCAGCCCTCTAGCCTCAGTAATTTTTATTTTATGTAAGGTTAAAGTTAGCCATAATCGTGCTTCTGGCAACAATATAGGATATGCCACCACCTGGCCACGGTTAAAGTTTCATAGGCCGCGGCTTATACAGCATTATAGAGAAAACGGAAAGATAGGTCTATTTTCCGTGGCCTTTGATTATATGCCGAACTTCGAAGAAACTTCGGCGCATTTTTTCTTGTTTTTCTAAAGTTTCACATCCACGTTTTCTGCATAAACCTTTCGAACAAAAAATGATGCTATAAAGATCAATCTTTTTTAAATGGAGGCACAGTGGAAAATATGAAATATACACAGATGGACTTGAAACACATGAAAGGGTTGGCTGTTCAGTAATATCTCGGAATTTTTAAAGGTAAAAGCCTTGCCATTGCAAGCATCTACATATACAGTAGAACTATATACGAATAAAATGCAATAAAACAATATCCATAAAGAAGTTAAATTGATGTCTATGGGTTTATCAGTGACCCCATTTCATGTAGTTGAGGCCATAAAATCATATTATTAAAAAATTCCTTTCGTATCCGATATTAATAATACTGTGTCAAAGAAACAATTTAGGTTTATTTGGGGTATGTTAAGGTTTAGTGAAGGAGTGGGTGAAGGTTTAGAGGGGATGTGTTCAGTTTAGCAAGGGGTTGTTTAGGTTTAATTGGGGTTTGTGTTTAGGATTGGCTGGGAGTGTGCTTAGGTTTAGTGGTTGTTTCTGAAACAATGGGGGTTATGTTTGGAATAAGTTCCTATAAATGGGAAATTTAGGACAGTAATACTCTGATACAGGGACGGTCAGCACAGTAATACCTGGATAAAAGAACAGTCAGTACTCCTAATGCCTGGAGAAATGGGACGGACAGCACAGTAATCCACCTGGATATCTTCTCCAGTCATCCACAGTAATACTTTCGCCTGGATAAAAGGGACAGTCACCACAGTAATATCTGTATAAAATAGACAGTCACCACAGTAATACCAGGATAAAATGGACAGTCATCGAAAAGGTGAATACCTGGATAAAAGGGACAGTAACCACAGTAATATCTGGATAAAAATGATAGTCACCACAGTAATACCTGGATAAAGGGTCTTTTATAATGTAATCCGTGGATAAATGGATAGACAGCACAGTGACACTGGGATAAAAGGGGCAGTAACCACAATAATACCATCTGGACAAAAAGGGATAGTCAGCTCAGTAATACCTGGATAAAATGGACAGACAGCACAGTAATACCTGGATAGAAGGGACAATCACCACAGTAATACCTGGATAGAAGGGATAGTTAGCAAAGTTATACATGGATAAAAGTAACAGTCAACACAGTAATAAATGGATAAATGGGACAGTCACCACAGTAATACAACCTGGATAAAAGGGACAGTCAGCACAGTAATGCCTGGATAAATGAGACAATCACCACAGTAATACCTGGATAAAAAGGACAGTTACCACAGTGATATCTGGATAAAAATGATAGTCACCACAGTAATACCTGGATAAAGGAGACAGTCACAAAGTAATCCCTGGATAAAATGGATAGACAGCACAGTGATAGCAGGATAAAAAGGGACAGTAACCACAGAAATACCATCTAGATAAAAGGGACAGTCAGCACAGTAATACCTGGACAAATGGGACAGTCAGTACAGTAATACCTGGTTAAAGGGACAGTCACCACAGTGTTACTTGGATAAATAGGACAGCCACTAAAGTAATACCTGGATAAAAATGGACGGTCAATACAGTAATATCTGAATAAAATGGACAGTCAGTGCAGTAGTACCTGGACAAAAGGGACAGTCACCACAATAATACTTGGATGCTGCGGACAGTCGCCATAGTACGTACCTAGATAAATGGGACAGTTCCTGAAGTAATACCTAAAAAAAAGGACACAAAGTACAGTAATACCTGGGTGAAAGGGATGGAAACATAACCAGATTAATACCTAGATAAATGTGACAGAATTAGTAGTAATGTCTGGATAAATGGGTTAAATCAGAACAACGATTTTTATAAAAGGATTAGTCATCAACTTAATTTCTAGATAAAAGGGACAGTCACGCATTAATACTTGGATACAGGGTGAGTCAGCACAAAAAATATCGGGATAAAAAATAAGATCAGCAAACAATAATAATTTTCACAAGAGTAATTTTTAGAAATAAATGATTATATTAAACAACGGATGCCTGAATAAAATATCAAGTAACTAACAGTAATTAAGTCTTGGATTTTATCTTTTTGGGCCATTCTTGAACATTTTTTACCTGGATCCAAAAAGGACATCACCACAGTAATACCTGGATAAAATTGGACAGTCAGCACAGTAATATTTGGATAAGAGGGACAGTCATCACCGTAATTCCTGGATAAAAGGACATTCAGTACAGTGACGTGCAGTCAATTTATCCTGTGAGTCCTTCAGACTTTTTCTTGACAGAGCACTGGGTTGGTCAGTTAGTACTGAATATAAACTGACTCAGATTACATCTCAAACATGCAGTTGGCCAATATAAAAGTAAGATAACCTGATCCAAATTATTGTTTTTCTTTAAGGTTAAAGATCAAGATGCTTTTTGACCAGTGATATTTAGTCAAAAAGAGAGTTGAGAGAGAGTTTTAACAATGATTTTATGTTTTCAGAGAGAGAGAAAGAGAGAGAGAGAACTAAGAATGTTCTTGATGAAGATTTCTTTCGCATGGTAGGAATGACATAATAAAAGTTTGAATATCTAACTTTGTTATGAAAGATAAGTCTGTTGACTTGCTGCAAAAATCTGTCACTATTTTTCTTATGAGGTCATCTAGCTTGATCAAAATGCTGGGTCCGTTACATGAAACCTAGTCAGTCAGCAACGAGAAAAATTGATATTTTGATGTTAAGAATGATGGCCTGCAATCAAAAATGGCATAAGTTAATTGTGCTATTAGTGGCTATACATCCAATTACAGATAAAAGATGGATAAAATTTTTCATAGTCACCACGAGCTAGGTTTTGAGGAAAATGGGACCACATTTTGCAATGGAGGACAAAAAGACATCAGGATAGAAGCTACATTTCAGAGGTTGATTATCTAATTAAAAATGCCAAATTACATTATAATGTGGATGATGCTTTGATTCATTTCTCTCAGTAATTTCTACTCATTTACTGCAGTAACAATAATTTGGATAAATGAACAGTTGCTTCAGTCAAAACTGTATAAATGGGACAATCAATAAGTAATATTTGGATAAATAATAATAATCAATAATAATATTAATAATACACAGTCGTTTATAATCATTACACAGTTATTTACTGATAGAGTACAGTGTAAACTGGCAGAAGATTTTCTGACCAATCAGTTTTTAACCTTAAGTAAGCTATAACAAGAATAGACAGGAACATTACGTATATTTAATCTTACTATCTATATTATTTTTTCTCCAAATATGAATGATGTACTTGAAATTAGTAAAGTGAAACAGCGTCACAGATGAAGTGGACAAAATAAAGTCCCCATTAATCACTTCGTTTTCTATAATTTAGGATACTCAGGTTAGGTGACGTCACCACCTGCGCACGAACAGACTTACGTAATAAAATTAGATTTTGATCTAAATAACGTGATCAAGAGCTGATGAAGATTTGACTGGATTTCAAATGAACTTTTTCCTTGTAGTCATCAGGCCCTATGTTCAGCAATTAGGTCTTTGAGACCTAATAACAAAGAGAGTTCAGGAGGATAAGTTCAAAGGAAAGGCGGAAGGAAAGAAGAAATTGTCTAACCTAGAAATCTTGAGCAAATAATATTTCTCTGTGAAATGTCAAATATTTTGACTTATGTGACAACGAAATTAATTCTCCTTGTCTAATAAATTATTAGTTGTTTAATTGTTAATATATGTAAAAAGTTTTGAATAATGTATTGTAATGAAAAGTGACATAGATTAGTTTCCTTCTTACCTGCATATTTCTTCCCTATGTTTTGATGCTGTTGTCCACAGCGTCTCTCCAGAATCGTCGAAACACCTTAGGATGATGTCTGTTATTTCGAAGTAATTATGTTAAGGTAATGATATCTCTCAGAAAGGCGTAATGGAGATGAAACAGTATTTCTTTCTTTCTGTTTAATGATGAAAGTTTCTACAAACTCAAAACAATTTATGGTTACCTGTTACTATTCTTGAAATCACTCTTGCTAGACAGTTCAATTAAGTCTGTTTTTCACGTTCAAAAGGGGAGTTGTGTCTTCCCTGGATGATTGGGACTCGAATGCTCTTCTTCTGGCTTTTGGCTTCTCTGGAACCCTGTTTTTTGTTATAAATTTCCAACTCCTCCCTTTTCAGTTCCCCATTAGAAGATTTTATGTAAAACAGTTGATTGGGAAGGAGGTGGTGGGTGGTGTTATTAAAATCTCTCCTTAGAGGATTTTATATAAAATGATCTTAGGAGGAGGTGTAAAAGAGCTAGAATGTTTGATTGAGAGGTGTTGAATTACATCACTTTGTCAGCCCCAGTTCCATGGTTTCCATGAAACGCCTCCTCATTGAAACAATGTTATACTGCTGGAAATTGACTTCTGACGAGGTGCTTAAAGTCAGCCAAATCGCGAGGCCACAGTTTCCTGATTTTACGATCGGTTTATGGAATGGGCGCGATATACTCGCTCACTGTTTTGAGTTCGGCAAGATGGTAACCTTACTAGATGATGCAACACCACCCCGACATACTTCAAATTATGATGATAAAAGTATTGCATGGAAAACTAGACGTGAACTTAATAGAAACGATCAAACAGCAGAGAACTAGACTTAATGAGTATCATAAAATTCACGCAAAATTACTATGACAAAAATACAACTATACCAGAACATTATAGTAGGTGCTCATGTATATGTTCAAAAATCATATTCCAGAAGGTCCTAATGTGGAAGGTTTCTCCTAAATTTCATGGTCAGTATAGAATATTAGAGGTGTTAAAATTAAATAAGAATTAGAATTATTAATGAGAATGATCTAAAAGAAAAGGTAGTTCACTGGAATCAGTGAAGGTAATAAAAGCAGACGCTTGACATACACGTTAAAAGAAGTATTGAAGGAAAATAAGGAAGAACAAAATAAACAAAAAATATGAGTTAAGAAAAGATAAATTTATGTAAATTGTTGAACTGAAATATCATGGTAAAATATATATAGAATATCAATAAGACTTATTCTTACAGATACAAACATGCGGCTCGTCTTGATAAGCATAAGGCAATTTTCGTGTCATCCGAAGTGGTCATCCGGAAGGGTGCATAGAGAAGTGGGATCTGTGAAATGAATAAAGTTACAGGTTTTAAGTATTGACATCCTTAGTGCTTATCAATGAAATGACGTTGAAAGATGTTCAAAAAGAGCTAAAATCCATAATACAGAAGAGTGATAATAACAGTGCTGATTTTTGTTGAAAATTTAGATAATCTTTTAGGAAATGTCTTAAATACAAGGTCCACAAGATCCCTCTTACCTTTTATAGAACAGCACTAAATCAACTATTTGGAGTCGCAACTGAATCTAATGTCGAAAAAGAAAAGTCCGGAATTGATAAGCTGGAACAATGGGCAGCAGCCAGAATATCGTGTTTAAATAATAGTGATAGTTTCTCAGAACTTAAATGCCCAAGAGATAGAAAAGTCTAAAGGTATTCATTAAAAAGTCAGTAAAATGTAACAAAAGAACTATGCAACAAAGTGAATTCATCTTGCAAGAACACAGAGACATGTTAAACGCAATCTTGTTAGCTTATAAGGGAATGTTAAGCCCAACCTTAATCACTCCTAAAGAATTAGAAGATTTACTTAATTTTTATTTGGTAGAGGGGCATTATATATCCTATTTGGTAAGAGATGTTATAACCTATTATTATTTGATAACCACAAATGTAGTGCAGGATAAGATTATTTTAGTGTTACCATTTAATCAGAAAGATGTAGATGTACTGTTGTCTACACATCCTTTTCCCATGTTGATAAAGGAAAATGTAATAATTTTAGATGTCAACAACATCCATTTTGCATTAGAGGAACATAGATTAATGGTGTCATTTATTACTGATGTTCAATTAAAAGATTGCATAATTTCAAAGGAAAGGAAATACATTTGCAACCTTGATAACCTGTACGAGATTACTAATGCCTATCCTTGTGTCCAAGAAACAATTGACAACAAAAATCAAGAAATAGAATTATGTACCAGATTCTCCAAACACAGTTTTGTTTCCATCTTAGTAGAACAATCAATTTTTGACATTTCTCACAAATACTGTAACAGCCATAATCAACTGCCATAATCTAAATGGTTCAATTAATTTCAATAATGTTCTTTGCTTTTGACAAGACTTGCAAGTTAGTAATATCAAACCAGTTGTACTATGAACCTCATGTTTTCACTGAACTAAGTTACAAGAAAAATGTAATACATGAACTATTCTAAGAATATCAAGAGTTTCACTTGTCTCAGTTAGAATTAAAACAACTGAATAAGTTACCATTGGTAGATGAGTTTTCTACTACAAAGAAAGGGTTTCAACAAATTTGTCTCTGTTCAATTTGATCATAATATTACTCGTAATTGTGGTATTTGCAATTTTAGTCAAACCACTTAGTAAAATAAAATATTGAGATGACTATAAAAGAAATTCAAAGGGACAAGGAAGAAGAATAATGTTCTATTAGACATGGTTTATTGACAATTTCTCTATATGTTGTTGATTTTCATTATGTATTCACTATTGCAGTTAACCATTTTACAATGTGATAATTCATTGTATGTAGGAATAATTTCTTTTAAATAATAATTCATTTTTTAATATTAATGCATTGACATGAGTTGTTCAATATTTTGAGTGTGTTTACACTGTAAGCAGTCATAAAGTTGCTTTGTTTTATGTGTAAATTTACAATTATCCATTTAAACTACATTTTTATTGTCACACTGAGGGCAGTGTGAGATAGCGTGAGCGAGTGATGTAGTAGTGTAGGAAAAATTAGATAGGAAAGCATAAAGAGACAGAGAGAGAGAAAGAATAAAGAGAGAGAATAGAGAGAGAATAGAAAAGAGAGACAGAGAGAAAAAGAATAAAGAGAGAGAATAGAGGGAGAGAACAACAATTAAGCCTTGGTTGTTATGCATCAAGAGACTAGTAGTGCTGAATACATAAACTGCCTTGCATGAACTCAAAACAGCGAGTGAGAATATCGCGCCCAGGGCCAGAAAACCGATCGTAAAATCAGGAAACTGTGGCCTCAAACGATTTAGCACCTCAGGATAATTATCTCGTCAGAAGCTAACATTCCAGCCAAGGTTCCATCTATCACCTCGCGTTCAATAGGAGGCATTTCAAGGAAATTCCATGGAATTAGGACTGGACAAAGTGATGTAATTCAACACCGCTCCAATCAAACATTCTAGCTGCTTTTACACCTCCTCCTAAGATCATTTTATATAAAATCCTCTAAGGAGAGATTTTAATAAAGGCCACCCACCACCGTCCTTCCCAATCAACTGTTCGACAAAGTAATCAGAAAAAATCTTCAATGGGGAACTGAAAAGGAGGAGTTGGAAAGATAATAAGAAAAACCCAGGGGTTCCAGAGAAGCCAGAAGCCAGAAGAAGAGCATTCGAGTCCCAATCCACCATCCAAGGAAGACACAACTTCCCCTTGCTTTCGTGCTCCCAGACAGACTTAATTGAACTGTCTAGCAAGAGTGATTTCAAACTAGTAACTGTAACCGTAAATTGTACTTAAGTTTGTAGTTAACTTTCATCATTAAAGTAGAGAAAACTACTGTTTCGTCTCCATTGCGCCTTTTCTGAGAGATATATTACCTTAATATAATTACCTTCGAAATAACAGACTTGTAAGCTGCCGACGACGCGAGAGAGGCTATGGACGACTGTTTCAGCAACTTAGAAGAAATATGCAGGTAAGAAGGAAATTAATATGTCTGGGCACGTCATATATATATATATATATATATATATATATATATATATATATATATATATATATATATATATATATATATATATATATCTATATATATATATATATATATATATATATATATATTAAAATAATATAAAATACACATATATAAGGAATACATCATATATATATAGAATATATATATATATGGATATGAATGTAATATATATATAATATATATATATATATATATATATATATATATTATATGTGTGCAGTGGGCGGGTTATGTGTGGAAAAAGTAAATAGAATATCGTGTTTAAAAAAGAAATAGTGATAAGTTAATAAACACGTACCCTCTGTAAGTCTATTTATAAAAGCTCCTTAGGTTGTGGCAACAGAAAGACCCAACGGCGTTGGACAGAAGGAGAATTTAATTTTAATTACTTTTTGTGGAATCATTTAATTTTCTCTAACTGGAGAGGTTTGTACAATCCCTCAAGTAGAATATTTTTAGACGGAGCCTTTACAAAGCCCTCTGTGTACAAAGGGGGAAAGTTATATGTTCTATTTCCATCTGAAACCTTGATAGCATTAATTAAATGGTCCTTTGTACAACTGTGAACGTGACAAGGAAATTAGATTAATTTCGTCGTTGGTGGAGAGGCTATTGTTCTGTCGGGACTCGCCGTTGCTTTTAATTTTGTAAGGCAACATAGAATCCAGATTTCGGCTAACTATGCCATTCAGCTATAATGTCCTTTAAGAAATCATATTAAAGGGCTGTTATTTTATATATTTAGTATTTCATTCACTTGTACTAAATTCTTAGCGTAGATGAACGTTAATATGTTAGATGAGTTCCCCCGCCCCTATTTTTTTTTTTTTTTTTTTTTTTTTACATTTATTGTATTATGAAAGGGATCATTCAGTTTCCTACTTTAAAGAAAATATGTTTTCAAATGTTGTCGGTGTTGTATCAGTGGGACATTTCTGGAATGTGAACAGATTATTTTAGGATCGACTAAATGGTTCAATTTTGCTATTTCTTTGACTATTAGAAAGTCTGCTGCCATTGGGAACCATTTGTTCTTCTTATCTTGTTCCACTCTTCAAACGGAGGAGTTCATAATGGAAGAAGTTAGACACCAGAGACTCAGTATTTTTTATTCAGAACATGAAACCTGTTCATATGGAATCAGCTCACAGGGGCCATTAACTTGAAATTCAGGTTCCCAAAAGAATATGATGTTCATTAGGAAGAAGTAAGAGCAGGTAAAGGAAATTAAAAGGAAGAGATCCCACTTATTAAAAAAAAAAAAAAATAAATTAATAGAATAATAAATAGATAAAAACGTATTAAAATGCAAGGAGAATAGTCTTAGGGTAGTAATGCATTGCATCTTCTCTTAAACTTCTGAAGTTCCAGTTGCACGACATCCTCTGGGAGACTTCCACAGTCCAACGGTGTGAGGAATAAAGGACCTCTGGGACTGAGAAGTTCGACAGAGAGGAAAATTAATGCAAATTGGTGCTGCTGTTCAGCGAATCACGTTGCTCTCGGCAGGTTAAGGGGATCTTAGATCAACTGTGAATGTAAAAGATGTCTATTGAAATACAACTTATAAAAAAGTGACAAACAAGAGGCCATCCGTCGATGGTCCAGGTCATAACTGCTACTATTAGGAAACAGAAACCTGCCACCACGAACCACTCTATCTAAAAGAGATAAATCTCTGGCAGAAGCAGACATCCACACCGGAGAACAGTATTCCAGTTAAGGAAGCACAAATGACCTAAAACAGATTATAGTGATTTTATCACTGTTATAAATATGTGAGGCCTGGGAACCAGTTAACGTTTTCGTTAGGCATTTACTGAAACTTTCATTAACTGTTTCTCAAAAAGTAAGATGTAAGTCAAAACTTACACCTAGAATAATTAAAACTTCAGACTCATTCAGCAAAGTTCCATCCACCTGAAGGGGAGGGTGGGGTGGAAAATCTATGTGAGATCTGCTAATGAATAGTGTTTTCGTTTTATTGGAGTTCAGCTTCATACCCCGCCGGCTACACCATTCACTGATCCGTATTTCTTTGTATGATTGGAGGGTCCGGTTGTCAAGTGATGGCATTCCGAACTAGTTTTGAGCAAACCTCAGTAGCCTTGACTGTTCACCCATGCTGTATTGTGGGCAACGGAATCTTCCGATATGACGTCATGGGACTTTTCCTCCCAGGCGTGATATGGTGAACATGCGTGCGTTCGTTGGTCACAGTTTGTTTTGCTGGAAAGAAATTGGAGTAATGCTGGTCACTCTAGGGCGAACTTTGTTAGCGCTTATTTGAGCAGTGCAACCTTTTTTTTCTGATGGATTCTCCTGTTTGCTGAGAGTGAGTACTGAACTATAAAAAACTAATTATTATTTTTTTGTAGACTGTGGCCTTACAGGTCCGGGTCAAATTATGTTTCCTTTTGCTATCTGAGTTTATGTTTTTTTTGTGCCCATTTATGTTTTATGTGAATATTTTTATTACTAGATTATCTATGACATTTCAATGAATCTTCTCTTTTTATTTAGGTGAGGTATTTCTTCTTTCGTAGTGACGAGTCTGTGAATTCATGATACAATACTCTGGGTAAGGAGCACAAAAGAAAGAAGTGGTAGTCATGTCGTCAAATGACTAAGACTTTTTTTTTTTAACTATGGGTAGAAACTACATTATTTGGTGAAAATATGATGTTGGGGAATTTGGGTCTTACCATTTTGGTTTAGTCCCCGCTCTGTGATTGTAATTAAATTTTCTATGATTCATTTTCGTTCTTGATTTTGGGAGTCGGAATATATGAATCATTCTTTTCAACAGTTAGTGGTTTGTTAGATTTTCGAATAAATTTCATTTTTTGGTATCTTGCATTTAATTCAATAGCTTTAGTCAATTATGAGATTTGATACGGATATAGAGGGTTTGTAGTTTTCTTCCTCAGCCGACCAGGGCCACCAGCAAAAACTCAGGTTGTTAAAAAAAGATGTAAGTATGTCTTTTAGAAGACGTAAACACACACACACACATACACACAACACACACATACACACACACACACATATATATATATATATATATATATATATATATATATATATATATATATATATATATATATATATGTGTGTGTGTGTAATATATTATATATATATATATATATATATATATATATATATATATTTATTATATTATATTATATAATTTATATTCTACTGTGAGTGACATGGTCAAGCAAGCCTGTTTCAATATATATATATTATATATATATATATATATATATATATATATATATATATATTAATTATAATATATATGTATATATGTATATTATATATATAAATATATATATATATAAATATATATATATATATATATATCTTGTTACCCCCTTCAGACACATATACATGGGTAAGACTTCAATTTTATTCTAAGGCCTCATGGATTTTTACTTTGGTGACTGAATATGATAATTTTATTTTGCTTCTGTGTTCTGTGATTCGTTATTTCAAAATAAGTAAAAATTTTAAGTGCGCACCTCCAGACTAAATGACACGTGGAGCAAAGAAAATGAGTGACACAAAGTATGGCATAAAAGAAAAAATAGAAGAGAGACATGACCTTAAGCGTTCTTATAACTTAGAAGAAATAGAGCATGGTGCATTGCGCCTTAGAAAATATCACTACAACAAACTGGAGTTGTTCTAATCGCAGGGGGCTCAGTTTTATCCTTGCTATCTAAGCAGCTTTTATAGTAATCTGTGTGGCTGCGATTTTATGCTAATCGCTGGCCATTTAAACTCATGACACTTCTGTTTTCGAGTTCACTGCACTGGGATCGTGCGCACAGACATATAAGTAGCTAAATTTCCCTCATCGCAGTTGTTAAAGCCTTTGACGGGCATTTTTTTTCTTTTTTTTTATTCGTCTTTGGAATATTGTATTTTTCTCATCTTGCAGAATATCACCCCTGTTTACGTAATTGCAGGGTTTAATCACGGCAATTCGTTTGTTAATGACTTTTCTCTCTCTCTCTCTCTCTCTCTCTCTCTCGCTCTCTCTCTCTCTCTCTCTCTCTTTCTCTCTCAGTTTTCCCAGGGCCAGGGCAATATATTTTCTCCTGGTCCTTCGACAAATAGGCAAGTTTTATTTCTTATTATTTGCTTTTTGACTGTTATATCTTTCTTTTCTGTTTATTCTTTAATGTTTCTACATATCAAGGAATTTTTCAATGACAATATCTACGTAGTTTGACCATCTTTTGCAGATCAGTCATTGGAAATTAGCAACAAATACCTAGGCAAAGATATCTTTCAAAAGTCATTAAGGACATACAGCCATTGTAAAAAGAACGAATCGTTACAAATAAGGGGGTAATGTCAACCATGACCCTTTATATTGGCAGAAATATGAAATGGTTTGTCGGCCGCAGAAGTTCTAGTTTTTTCCTTAACGAATTTTGCTCCGGTTTCGTCCTTACGAACTAATATTTCCGTAAATGTTGGTGGCATTGCTTACACTCATGGAGAGACTGAGAAAATGTTTGTGGGTTGTGGGAGGCCTGGAGAAGTTTCCATGGTTATCGAGGAGGGTCAGAAGGCGTGGGCGCCATGGGAGGTGATCAGCAGTAAGGCTGTTTAAACCTTGGAGAGGAGAGAGAGAGAGAGAGAGAGAGAGAGAGAGAGAGAGAGAGAGAGAGAGAGAGAGAGCGCAATAAATGAGGTATCATATATGTTAAGGTCTATAAACATTCACTCCACTTTTTTTTTATTTTATGCTACACTTTTCTCGTTTTTATTTTCACGGCATAAAAAATGAAGAAACAATCATATTTACTGGTCAAAAGAGATAAACACATTTGATACTCCCTAGAGTGTGTGTATACAGTACATACATAGACACACCTTCACAAGTTGATAATTGAGACAAATTATAAGTAGAAAATGTTGCTAACATCTGCAAATTCTGATTTTAAATATTTTTAATAAAGATGAAATATCAACAGGGATAAAATACATTTTTATGTATTTTATCCTGAAATAATCATGCTTGGGGTCAAATAACCTTAGTAATGGATTTCTGTACAGTAAATTAAACAAAGCAAAAAAAAAAAAAAAAGCAACAGATGATACTTCGTTAAGACACTCAGTTTTATCCGATTTTATCTCACAAAGTGAAAAAGGTTAGTATAGAGCTGGGGTTCTCAAAGTGGTCGATATCCTCCCCCAGGGGTCAATGGAACCATCCAAGGGGTCGATGAATAGTCAGGGGGTCGAAAGGGGGTCGATGAATGACTAATGGGTCGGTGAATGTTCACTGCTGGGGTCCAAAGGACCAATGAAGCATCCAATTTGAAATTCTCGTTAATAATATATATAAAAATCTCATTATTAGACCTTATGATTTAAAAAAAAAAAATTTATATATATATATATATATATATATATATATATATATATATATATATATATATACACACATATTACTTTTTGAATTAAAAGAAAAAAGAAAAAATAGATCAGTTACTTTTTCACTCAAAATCTCAGAATTTTCAGCAGGGCTTGCAACACTAGCTTCTCAACCACTCCCTGTCATCGTGCTTTCCAGCTCTTCAGTCCGTACAGGATGCATTGAAGAAATGCTGACATTTATTCTCAGGAATATTTGAAGTATGGATTCATTTCTTCATTAACAAATGACACAATGCCATTGTGCCTCTTGCCTGTTTGTGTGAAAAGACTTTCAGTGATGATGCCATGAAACCTGCAAAGATGAAGGACCACCTTGAAAGAGTTCACTCTGATAAGAAAACAAAGACCTTGACTATTTCAAGACACTAAAAGAAAAATTCAAAAGTCTTTCAAATATCAAGAATTTTTTCAAAGCGCCAGCCAGTGTTGATACTGTAGGAGGTTTGAAAGCCTCATACAACATCTTCCTCATGATAGCAAAAAAAGGAAAGGCGCGCACTATCAGTGAGGAAATCATAATTCCAGCCATTAAAGAAGTTATAGAAACTGTTATGAAGAAAGACTCTCACTCTGTTTTGAAAAATTTGCCATTAAGTAACAATACTCGTGCAAAGAAGAATTGACGAATGGCAAATGATGTCGAAAAAACTTTGTATCGAACTTCGGATAGGTTATCTCTACAACGATGAGTCAACTTTGGGCAGCTCCAATCGTGGCATATTTGAGGTATTACAGTCAGAAGTCAAAAAGGACATTATTGATGAATTTTTGTTTGCCAAAACAGCTGATGCAAAAGGTGAGACAATTTTTTTGATGTGTGCAGCAGTATATTGAAAGGAACAATATACCTCTTAGCAATATTACTGCAGTGGCTACTGATGGTGCACCAGCGATGGTGGTCGGTGCAGAGGAATTGCAAGCCTACTCAAACAGAAAGTGCCTGATGTACGTACCGTACACTGTGTACTGCACAGACAACATCTTTAGCCAAGAAACTCAGTGATGGACTGTATGATGCTTTGAAAGTGTGCATCAAATTAACAAAATCAAAGCACATCCATTAAACGATTGTTTGCACTGCTGTGAAGAGAATGATGCCATTATTAGCAATAACTCCTGCACACTGAGGGTGGTGGCTCTCAGGGGTTACAGCTTGCAAAGACTTGTTGACTTATATAACGCAACTGTTCAATTCCTGGCAGACGTGGACTCATCTTTATGTGAAGAGTTAAAAAAATGCAAAAATTCCCTGTTCTATTTAGCAGACTCTATTCTAAATTTAATGAGACACCACACTGACTGCAAGGTAAAGATGTTACCATCATTCAGGCTTAGTTTGTTTAGAGCTTCACTGTCACGTAGAGATTTTCAGTATTTTTCAAACTTACGACAGACACAAAGTGAAAGCATTTCTGATAGGGACATAGAAATTTCCATGACTCATTTGGAGAATTTAATTGAAGACTTTAAAGTGCGCATTGAAGACCTGGAAAAATGAAAGTGCCAGAATGGATTCTAACTCCGTTTGATGTTGAAATAAGGAATGCAGATATTGCCTCACACCTGGAAGAGGAATTCATTGACATGACTGTGGAGAGAAGCAAGTGCCTTGTTCAGAAGAAAAGGTCTGAAGAATTCAATCAAACAAGAACAACGTTGCTAAATATCCTCAGCTTTTGTGCAGTGGTTCAGCCGTTTTTACTTGCTTTCCAAAGTTCATACATGGTTGAAGCTGGTTTCAGTCATGCAAATGCAGTCTTAACAAAACAAAAGTGCAGACTGAGCCTGGAAGAACGATGTGACCTAACTGAATCTCACCAACCTACAACCTAATATCAGTATCTTTGTTGAGTCCCACCAGGCACATCCTTCACATTAATGATGTCTACAGTGGAAGAAAGAAGAAAATGGTATGTTGCATTGAGAATCAAGTTACTGTGCATCTAAATTTCGACAAATTTTCGTACAAAACTTTTTATCATAAATGTAAATACTAAACTAATACTACTAAAATTGATTTTGACATTGTTCTTTTTTTCCTTGAATTATTAATAATTAAATGCTGGGCTAGGGGGTCGATACAAAATTTGAAACTTCATTGGGGGGTCGATGAGTTAAAAAGTTTGAGAATACACTCATTGGCTTAAGAGCACAACATCACTTAACACATCATGAAATGTCACTTTGTTTATTGTTTTTTTATTGGCTGATATGGATAAGTCATCAATTTAGTAGCATATGGTAGAAGGTGTGGAGGTGGACCAGCACTCATGTTTTTTATAAACTTTCTCGCTATGGATGCAAACTTATACGTCATTGTATTTTTTTTAATGGCTAATAGGCATATGCATCATAAACATTAGCTTAACTTAACTGGCTACATCTTGGTAACAAAAACCATCTTCCCTCTTTGTGCAGTTGTGTGTGATTAGTCGTTTGATTGAACTGTTCACCTGTGGTCTCCCAATGTGATGGTGTGCTCAAAGCAAGTGGCTTTCATTTCAGTGCCTATAGCATTGCAGGTCCTGCTGTTTTGTTGTGTATGGTGCTGTATATTTTTGTATGGCTCCGCCTCATCCTCAGTGGGCGAGGAAGGTTTTGACCTTCAACAGAAACTAGAAATCGTTGGGTGAATGGAGGAAAGTTAATCTAGGACTCTAGGCCATGCATCATGGAGAAGTATGGCATTGCCCAGTCAGCCTTGCATGATATCAAAACTTCCCAGGACAAGCTGAAGAAGTACACGGCCGACTTTAGGTACAAGGTGGCCCAAGAGTCAAGCCTGCAAGGTACCTTGATCTGCTTTCGTCAGCAAAGGGCTACTGGATGAACATACTTTGAAGGTTGAAGGCTATAAACTTCTCAGGGTTGCAAAAGGTTGCAGACTTTAAGGTTTCTGAAGGCTGGCTATTTCGATTCAAAATTCAACATGGGATTTTAATAACAAGACTCATGGTGAAGCTTTGGATGCTTCTAAGGCATTATAAGATCTGTTTAGAAAAAGAAGATTGCTTTAGGGCAAATCTACAACACTAACAAAACTGGTCTGTTCTATCGCTACATACCCATTACCCACTAACACCTTAGCTGATGAGAAAGAAAAGAATTAACCTGATCAAAAGCTTTCAAAGCAATGCATTCCTGCTTTGTTATCTGCAAATGCTACTGGTGGGCATTACTGGAAACCTGTGGTAGTTAGACATGCTAAGCAACCATATGCCCTGCTTGGGTTGATAGGCAGGCTCCCAGTGATTTGGTATCATTTGGTGAAGGCTTGGTTCACTGCCAAGATTGCAACTGATTCGTTTCATAATCATTATTTTTTAAGGAGGTTATTCATCATCAGACACAGGACCTGATTATTGCTAGACATCAGGTGAAGGCTATGCCTCTAATGGACAATGTGCCTGCGCACCTAATACAGCCCAGTTGGTTGGTGATGGTCATATTAGGGTCATGTATTTGCCTGCTAATATGAATGTACTCATTCAGTGTTTATTCTTCCCTTTAGTATAAATCCTCCTGGACAATCACATAACCTGGAAATCCTACACATTGATGTTGGTAAGAGTACAACAAATTTCAATTTTGTGAGCTGCAGCAGGTATATAGTTACGACATTTGTAGACAAATAAACCTCCATTAACTGTTATTATGAATGAATAGAGCCTTTCCAGACGGTAAAACAGACTTTGCCAAATGGATATCGTAAATAAGAACAAAATGATGCAATTATAGTTCTCTTCTCGACGAAAATGGTCTCTATATATTATAGCTGCCCCGGACGAATTTGAAAAATGATCGTTTCGTGCACATTCAGAGTTACACCTTAGCACCCTACTTGTACATTATCTTGCACAAGTCTTCCCAAGTTTATTACCATTCCAATTCCTTTTGCTGTGCACTAATGTCATTAAAATGTTGGTATTTCTGCTCGGCAAGGTTTTAATCACATTTACCACTTGATATTATTTTATTATGAATAATTAACCAGTAAAACTAAGATTATAATAAAGATTAAGAAAGATATTTATTCTTAAACACAGTATTGCTTTTGAGAGCAGCATTTTATGGTACTATTAATGGTTTAATTAGGCGTTAAACTTTTTGTCTCATCCTGTCCTTTGGGACTATCCTGCGAACTCCATGCCCTTGTGTACCTCTGGTCACGAACTATCAGGTACCAAATTCAGTTCTCAAGTCAACAGAGGCGCCAAGAGCTCTAAGACATCGCCCCTCTGCCGGGAACAGAGGTCGGCTCTTCTAGTGCAGCAGATTGCTGTAAAAATCGTTCAGATAGTGAAACAAGCATGAAATTTGGCACAAACATTCCTAAGACTACGCTCTCTTAGAAAAGGGCGCTGGCCACCTGAAAATCCAAGATGGCGGCTATTTTTCAAAATGGCCACCATCTATGTTGAGATTCACTGGTTTGGGAGCATCTATTGGATGGAATATGCCAGTTTTTTTTTTTAAACCTCGACTTTTAGGTTATAAAAATGTTCCATACCACACATTTTATTGAAAACCCTTACTAAATGAATTGTAACCAAGATGGCGTACAAAATGGTTGCCATAAAAGTTTTTTTCTATCCACAGCGCTAGCAGACATAGAGACCAACTGTTTTTATTTAATGGTATATTCATGTGATCAGACAGTTTAACTAATATGCTATTTTCAACTGAAATAGTAATGGTATGGTCACATACAACATTGTGTCTAAGACTGTAACCATAAAAAGAAAAGAAGAGAAATACGGACTAAACGCAACCAATCTATGTATAGGTCTCTCAACCTACACCTTTGAAAAATTCGAGGATAAGAAGGTAGGCATAGCATGACACGTTGGATGCTCAAGCTAGATTATCTACTGAAGAGAGGGCAATATTTATCTAGACTTCACATTTGCAAGTGCACAGAGCTGTAGCACTTGCACCTTTCCCGACAGCCTGCTTTGCATCCACATTTGGTAAGCTGTTGGCAACTCTTGGCTAAGGGCGAGTTGGTTGTCCAGAGGACTTGCCATGCTTCACCAGACTTTGCCATCCCCACTCAGCAGGGTTCTCTGGCTGTGGCTGACACTGGGTGGCCTGCCCTCACACAACCAGCCTGGTACGCAGCACGCTTGGTGTGTTGGAGGAGAGCCCCTGGTTGGTGGAATGGCCTCATATGCCCTTTGTTTTCTGGCAAACATATCAAGTCTAGCCTCATCCACAGTGCCAGCAGTGCTGGATCTTTCATACATAAGTATGACAAACCTCTCCAGGACCTTCAGGTCACTCTCTTCCACTCTGAGAGGGTAGTGACTCAGTTTGGAGAACACAGTGGAGGCCTCTGGAAAGATGTTCCATGTCTGCCAGGCGGTCTTCTTGCCCTTGCTCTGGAAGGCTGACACTGTATCACAGCCTGTGAACGCATGGAAGAAGAGCATGCCATTCACCTTCTCCTGGCCCAGAGAGTTGCACAGGTCATGCACAGCAATCCAGCGCAGGCTCTGGCCTTGGCCAAATGCCACCCATAGCTTCTCTAGCCCTAGATTGTGGAGAGTGGAGAAAGCACTGACTGCAACGACAAGAACATCTGTGTCATTTGCTTTAACCGTGATGGTCTTGGCTCCATGTTCTGTGGCATATTTGGCATGGAGAAAGATGCGGGTGTCAGCTTCCTCATGAGAGCACTTTTCCAGTCCCTGAAGACTAGCCTCATGAGTGCTGAGGACAGCAGACCCTTTCGTGGCAATGACAACATTTGTGGCAGACATCTGGGCAACTTTGTCTGCCAGGAACTGGAACAACTCTGTCTTGTTGGCATCGTGTCTTAGGAAATTGCGCCAGTTGGATGGAATTGTGTTCTTGTCTGTCACCTTGCGCCTTCCTCCTTGACCACGTTGGAGCCTGGTCTCAGCTTTGAGGCTGGATGTATTGTATACATCAAATACAAGATGTGATGATGTGTACTTGCTGCTATAGGATTGTATCACAGGCAAGAAGTCGCAAAGTGCATAGCCCTCAAAGGTCTTTCCTTTCTTTGGTGGCAAGGCATGGACCAAAGCTGATCCATCTACAATGAGGACATCAGTCTTTGGTTCTTTGTCTTCTAGTGTAACATGACTCTCCAGGACCGAGGTCAGCTGAGACTTCTGACATGTGTACAGCCTACCACCCTCACTAAGGGAAGCTGGGAATGTTTGATTCTCGTGCTGGAAGAATTCCTGCAGATCACATTCACGGCTCTGACAGGATATAAATAGCTTTGAGAAAAGCTGGCAATCCTCCTTCAGAAGTTTCTGCTTTGACTGTTCTACAGGAGCAGCTTCTTGCCTGAAGAAGTCAGTTCTGTTCTTCTTTATCGGCTCATAGAAGGAGACTGCATTGTTTGCCAAAGAGTCTGAAAACTTCTGAAATTTAGTGCGGCCTCTGTCAAGGTGTGTCTGTAGAAGTTCTGCTGAGCTGGGGTGGGCAATGTCTTTGTTGTCAATGGAATACAGATCCTGGCTCTCTTCCTGAAAAGGACTTCCCAAGTGTTGCAAAGCCAATGACAGCTTGCTGACTCTCTCCAAGAATGTCTTCTGCGCATGAGGTGTTTGTTCATGGTGTGTTGTCTGCTCATTAGACTCCTTACTTTGAACCTCTGTTTCGTATGCAGACACCAAGCGGATGATCTCTGGGCCAGCCACCATCCATCTTCTGAGTGCTGACGGATCTTCAGTCAGCCCAGTGGCTCCGCCATCAGCCTTTATAAAGGCATTGGTCTGCTCATGAGCTTGGTCAAGAGCCATTGCTGAGAACTGGCGACTGGTCTTGTGCACAACAAAGTTGCCAGCCTTGAACTCCTTGTGCAACTCTGGGTGTGAACTCTCTAGGGTAAGCATGTCCCTAAGGTGAATAGGCAGCCAACGAGCATAGTTTGTATTATTGTTGGAAAGAAGTAGGGTATCAGCTCATGCAATGCCTGGCAGTAGAGGACAAAATTGGCCTCACGGAAGGACCTGATCAGTAGGAATATCACAAGTTCCATAGACAACACCATGTGCCAGAAGTGGAACTGTGGACTCTGCTGTCTTCGAAGGTCACACCACTCCTCAAACTCTAATGCCTGCTCATTGTTGTTTGCTTTCTCAGCACAGTAGTCAGTGTATGCTGTCCTCAGGAGTTTGTACAAACTAGAGGCTGTAACCTGGTGCATCTGCCGTGTCCTGGTTACACTTGCAGCTGACAGGAAGGATTCTGCAGTTCCAGATGAAGCAACTCCTGCCTCCACCAGAGCTCCTGTCCAACCACTGCCATGAAGAAGAGTACCAAGAGATGTCATTGCTGCCATCTCAATGTGCAGACCACCAAACATTACCAGATACTTGTCTTCGCCATACTGATCAGGCCACTGCCACTGCACCTGCTTTGCTACGGCATAGATTGGCTGATCAGCTGTGATTATGGGTATCTGGCCAGGGTTCAGAAAATCAGTGACATCCTGCACTTTCTGCATCACGTGTTTGATCGTAGCAACAGAATGAGCCTGATCACGCAGGAGAGGAAGCAATGAAGTTATGGTTACTTCAAATTCTGGGCTTCTCTTCATTGAAGCGTGATGAGCTGACCACGTCAGATTCACTGCATCATCTATTTCCTGGGTGACTATGACCTTGTCTAGCCACTGATACTCCAGTGCAAGCTGTGGCCCCAAGATATCTGTGGGTGGCTTTGGTATTGCAGTGTTTGGTGGCACAGGGTTCTTTGTTTGAAAGGAAGCTGGTGAGATGTTTGTGAATGTGTCCGGCAATTCAGGCACCGACCTCACTTTCTCAGGTGCAAACTTTAGTTGCTGTCTTTCCTGTCCAGTGTTCTCCTTGGTGGGGTGCTGAAATATGGAGATGCTAGTTCCATGGAAGGAGGTAGTGGCAGTAGTTGCAGATGGGTTGTGGTCGATGTTGTCCATCACTGCAGTGGTGAACAACCCTTTTCGCAGTACTGGGGACAGACCACACCCTCCTCCACATATTTGCTAACTGTGGCATCTCCTAACTGTGCAGAGACCTCCAGTACTCTGTCATAAGAGATACTGAGGCCATACTGATGTAGCATTTCAACCAGGTTTCTCTTCCTGGTTTTGGCATAGACTGAGAGTCCCATGTAGACTGGGAATGGTGTTTCTCTGTCTTTGGAGTGTCTATGAGTTGTTGCTCCCTCTTTGTATCAGGAGTAGCAGTTGAACTGCATGAGCTGTGCAATGGCCTGGTCTGACTTTGATGCTCCAAATCGTAACTGTGACTTGATGTCAGCCCCATGCTCAACCATCCCTACAAACTGGAGCAGGAGAGGAGGCACAGAATTTCGTACACAAGCCTCAGAAAATGTGCCATCAAACCGTGACTGATGATCAAGTATAGACTTTCTGAGAATATTTGCTGCTTTAGCAATGATAACTGCCTCTGAAAGATCAGATGATTGAGCAAGTGCTTTTCCCACATCCTTTTGAAATGCAAGTAATACATCTCTGCCAGATTTATGAGCCTCAAGTTCTGGAATTTCTGCCAGAAGTTTGTCTTTGAGTCTCGTGGAATTTACACTTGGTGACTCTACACCTAATTGTTCCAGACGTTGTTGGTAGAGGTGGCAAATATCTGCCAGCCGAAATGTGACTGGATCATCTGAACAAAGGTTGTTTTCAACAATGTATGTCATCAGTTCTGACTGAACTAGTGGATACACATCTGATTCTGACTCAGTGCTACCTTGGTCTTTCTCAAGGCTCCTCAGGTAGGACCTTTTTCTGTTGTAGAGGGCACAAAGACAGGCATGGTGATACTTAAACTCCTGTGCAATGACATCCCCACCAGTCAACTTTGCAAGGAGCTTGCCATCACTAAGTATCTCTGCACATTCACGCAATTTCAAGTCAAGGCCCTTAGTACTAGCCTGTCTGAGATCAGATGCAGGTGCCACTTTCTCAAAGAAAATGCAAACTTCATTGTCATGACTGGTTCGGCGCAGTTTTGCACGACTAGTCTCAGTGTTGCTGGTCTGGTCATTGGATTGTCGCTTTCTTGCACGGTCCAGTTTAGTGTTGTTAAACAACAAGCGACAGTTCACATGGTATTTTGCTGCATTTTTTCCTGAGAGTGGCCTCTATGCCATCACCTTCATCCAGCCTTGCTGGATCCATTATCAGTGGCATTTCATTAATTTCACTGAACATGGGAATGTTCCTTGCCAGCATTGTGTACCCATCATGGTCTAGGACATGATGACTTGGAGGTGATGTCAAGTGCTCACCTCTTTTGTCCTTCTGACAAAGACAACACAAACTCCAGTTTGTTTTTCTACTGCTCAATATTGGATTGGCATCACATTCTGCCATGATTTCACTTTTGATTAAGGCCGAGGGGTTATCCTTTACCACCTTAAACAAAGCACACATTCCTGTATGGGATTCAACTAGGTTCGGTCTCCCTACACCTGGCCCGATCATTCATCCAGTGACATTTAAGTCCCGTGTGATCTGTACACCATCCGGGTAAGTACATGAACCATCATGTACAGCCCCCATACCCTTGGCTCGGCTCTCCCGCGCTGGCACATCCTGTCTATTCAGGTGCGGCTATCTAACTATAGCTGGTCTGGGGCTGTTAGAAAGCATTTGGGACACTAAACTAAACTATACTACAACTACTAGTCTAAGACTACAGGATTAGTAAAGCTGGATTAGCTGGCACTGAACCCCATGCTGAGTTACACAGCAGTGATGTCACCAGTGTGCCCTGGTTGTGTGCAGACATACACTCTTTTACATTTATTAATTTTCCTTCAAAATTGATGAGTTATTCGAAAGAGATGGCCTCATTAAGATCTAAAACCACAGAAACCAAGATCCATGCTTAAAACGATAATTGTTGAACGGGCATTATTTCTCATTATAATTATTGTTTCTACCTTTTCTTGGCAGCCATATAGCCCCCATATTTAAAGGTAAACTGTACTGGGAAGCTACAGAAACATAATATTCACAAGAAATAGTATGGAAGAGCTTTACCATATTGCTAGAAGCAAATACATGCCATTCTAGTGAAAAATTAGCCAAAATCTGTCGATACTGGCCGCCATCTTGGAATTTGGCCGCCATATTAAATTTTTGCGTGGCCAGCGCCCTTTTCTGATAGAGGGAACTTTAAAAGCACTTGTGCAAAATTTCATGCTTGTTTCACTATCTGAACGATTCTTATGAAATATGCAATTATCTGCTGCACTATTCTGGTTCCTCTGCACCGAGGTCCCACTTTACAGAGTCAGACTTGGGCGTAAGGTGTCACCCAACTTTTCCCTCCTCTCTCTCTCTCTCTCTCTCTTCTCTCTCTCTCTCTCTCTCTCTCTCTGTCTTTCAACAAAGCTTATCCAGCGGGTGGGAAAGCTCAAGAGAATGGATAATGGTCGAATTCCTCAAAAAATACTGTTTGGAGAAACAGATATAAAAGAAGTGGAAGACCTCATGCCATTGCTCCAAGGACTCGGTCAAGTGTGACCTTCACCGATGACCAAACAAAGGATTTTAGGAGAAGGCCCAGGACCCAGTCTCTGGACTCAGCGGGTACGGGAATGCAGTGTTGGTGCAGAGACGTGAAGGAGATTGGAAACAGTGAGGCAACTCCGGTGGTATAAGTTAGGTCCAAACCTATAGTGGAATAATAATGCCAAAAGTAGTAATAGTGGAAGATTTACAGTTTATTTCAGTGAATATCACATTAACGCCAACGACAAAAATGCATACTCAGTACACTGTACACTGTCAATGTAGAGTAAAAACAACTTTTTATTAATATCTTACACTATGCACTATAAACTATGCAGTAATATACACCAGGATTACTCCTGCGCTTTATATATATATATATATATATATATATATATATATATATATATATATATATATATATATATATATATATATATATATATATATATATATATAAAGTGGAAGGTGAATTTTGTTACACACGCATTATGATCTGTATTGTGCATAGATGCGAAAGGCCTTCATTCACTTCGAAATTGCACTTCACCACAGAACTTTATTCAAAGCGTATCTTATCATAGGATGCAAACGAACTTTTCTTCTGCCGCCGGGTTCCTCCTCCACCACGTGCGGAGACTACAGGATCCTTCAAACGTGAATACATGGTTGAGCGATTTCCAGTTTAGTTCGCCGAGTAAATTTCCTCCAAAATCTGGAAATCCATATCGTCTCAGGAGCTTTCTGATTCTCTCACTTTGAAATTTTGCCCGTGGGTCAAATTTAATTAATTTTTTGGGTTCCGAGTTTAGTGCTGTTGCATGAGTTTTAGTTTCTCTGCAAAAAAAACAATTGTGCCGACTTTGCCTGTCCGTCCGCCCTCAAATCTTGAAAACTACTGAGGTTAGAGGGCTGTAACTTGGTATGTTGATCATCAACCTTCCAAACATCAAACATACCAAATTGTAGCCGTCTAATCTCAGTAGTAATTTTATTTAAGGTTAAAGTTAGCCATAATCATGCATCTCGCAACGATATATGACAGGCCACCACCGGGCCGTGATTAAAGTTTCATGGGCCGCGGCTCATACAACATTATACCGAGGCCACCTAAAGATAGAGCCATTTTCGATGGCCTTAATTATATTCTGTACAGAAAACTCAATTACGCCGAAGAAACTTCGGCGCATTTTTTGCTTGTTAGTTGTAGTCTTTGAATATCTGTCAGTGAGAAAGAGCCCAAGGAAACTTGGTCTGATGCAGAGTTGCTGACCAAAATGGCAGTTCATTTAGGTCAAAATGAAATATTTACCATTGTGCTTCTTTTCCAGTTGCTTCATTATAGATCACGCCTGGGATGGGTAGCAATGTATATCAGTTCTTTCCTGACAAGGGGATACGAAATACATGTTATTTAAATTTTCTGTCAGCTACTCCATGAAGTTTTTCACAGACTTATTCAACCCTCTCTTCCACCAACTCCCGTGATGATGTGTTACTGGGATAAACTCTCTATATTATATCCAGATTGAATGGCAAAGAAAATTCTATAAAAAGGAAGAAAAATTACAATGCAGCTACGAAATTTAAAGTATTGAAATTCTTACCCATCTCGGCAATCAGGAATATTCAGGGTGTATTAGCGTTTTGAATCCTGTAAGGTACACAAAGACTTTTTATATTATAGCTCCCATGGAAAATATTTATATAGTGATCATCTTTTAGTATTAGCATACTGTATATGCTCTCTCATGCAAACACAAATAAATTCAATAATAATTAAAACGGCGACTCAAAGAAACTTGTTGAAATTTGACTAAATCCTCTCTTTCCCTAAAAGAGTAACATTGTTATACCCATTTTGTGAAAACTTGCTTTCATGCGAACAAATAACGGAGGATGAATCTAAAAACCATAAGAGGATTCCATGGATAACAGTTTTTTTTTTGGTTTGTTTACCCGCCACAAATGGAATGCAAAAATATCTAGCACTAAATTGCTGCACACGTTGCATATTGTGAGGCGTTCTAACGTTTCAACATCAGAGTGGTGGTAATATCCGCTTACCTACATAATCGGATGATTTTTTAATCAGTTCTGATTATGACGTAACTCTTAGCAATTCAACAAATAAAAATTTTAAAAATTTCAATATATGTATATATATATATACATATATATATATATATATATATATATATATATATATATATATATATATATATATATATATATATATATATATATATATATATATATATATATATATATATATATATATATAATATATATATATATATATATATATATATATATATATATATATATGTGAGTGTGTATTTATTTCCGGAAAGTTACTACTAAACTATAGTCACTTCAGTTATCTTAAGTTTTTCTATTAACGTTTGGAAGAGAAAAAGTTCTGCAAGAGAAACGACGAAATTTATTAGATTTCAGATAAAAATGACATAAATGAAACCAAAGAATGCAAACCATCAGGAACTTCGCCGATTCATGTTGACGCTTGGTAATTGGTTTTCATTCTTGAGACTGTTAGAAATCCTCTGTGGACTTTGACGTGCTAATGGGAGAATAAATTGCCTTCCGTAAATATATGCTGTCACCTTATTTTTCTCTTCATCTCTCTCTCTATCTATCTATCTCCTCTCTCTCTCTCTCTCTCTCTCTCTCTCTCTCTCTCTCTCTGATCTCTCTCTCATTCTGTATGTCTCTCTCCATTTCTCTCTCTATCTCACTCATACACTCTCACAATCCTTTCTCACCCATCTTGGCTATCCATTTATCCGTCTCTCTGTCTTATAGCTCTTGGTGTCTCAATAACAAGCAGTTTCAGAAATATTCATATCCAAATGCCTTTACAGCTCCTATGGAGGTCAACAAGCTTCAACGCAAAGGGCTGAAAACATTATGACTTTACTCAATACTTCTCAACAAAATTATGAAACGCAGGCTGAATGCAGTGCAGCAGGAAATAGAAGAGGCTTTGGTGTTTTTATTTTATTAGGATTTCAGTTCAGGCCTGGATGTCACCATGTATATATATATATATATATATATATATATATATATATATATATATATATATATATATATATATATATACAAAGCTATAAATTATATTTTGCGGACATTAGGATATAAAAATATTTTTGTGAAGATATGCTGTGACAACATCTCTTTTGAAATAAAAAAACTTAAGACGAAACAATAAGTCTCTAAGCAAACACATTAAAAATAAAAGGAGTTCACCAAAATCTTAAAAATAGTTTACCTATATGAAAGAAAGAGTAAGACTAACTTAAACATAAAAAACACAGTGAGGAACAGCAGTTGCCCATACCAGGCTATAAACAATTGCACAGAAGACGACTGAGTGTTTAACGACGGTACGGTCTTTTTGATGATTATATAGGTTCTAAAATGGTTAAGTCGTTGTTGTTTTGCACCTGGTCTCAAATGGAATAATCCTTGCTGTCAATATAAGGTTTACATAATTTTGAATGGCTTCGTTTATTTGGTTGTTCAGGATTAGATAACCTGCTACCAGTTCTATGGCTTACACCCCTTGGGAATCTATGAGTGCCTTCAACAGCCTCTCCGTGCATCCCACGTACGAGTATATCCCGTGATCACACCTCAAGCAAGTGTATTTATATAAGACGATGGATGAAAGCAGAGGAATGGAAGGATCTTTGATCTGAACAGAGGCCCAATTGTTAGGGTTTTTTTAAGAATTATTTTCAAATCTAAAACAGGAAACCCCTTTTGTTGGTTGAGTCATTTTCTCCGTTAGCAATTTGTTAAGATATCTGAAAAACAGCCGTGAAGGAAAACCGTTATTACTAAAATATTTCATTAAAAAGGACACATCGTCGTGGAAGCTCATCCAGCTTGATGAGTGAGCGTAAACCCTGTGGAGGAAGGTTAAAAACAGAGCTTAGTTTCAAATGAAA
Organism: Macrobrachium rosenbergii; assembly: GCF_040412425.1. Classification (NCBI taxonomy): domain Eukaryota; kingdom Metazoa; phylum Arthropoda; class Malacostraca; order Decapoda; family Palaemonidae; genus Macrobrachium; species Macrobrachium rosenbergii. The sequence continues at coordinate 34,948,045 of NC_089786.1, forward strand.
GAAACAAGAACTATAACAATTCATTCGCAAACGTGTGCCCATGCCCTTCCATGAATGACGTAACTATGGTACTCATATTTTATAAACCAAATACTGTTGATGCAGGGTTCCTGCTTGATAAGACTTTTGTGGAAGATGGTCTTTCATGCGATGATAATTATAGGGAATCCGGAAGGATTTTGCTTCTTGTAAAACTTTCCACTTATTTCAGCTTATTGTTTCTACATTAGTCATTCACATGAATGACGGTGTGTCCGGTTGTACAGAGTCTTTTATCGCTTTAGGTTGCAGAGAATTATTCTTTTTTTTTTATGTAAATATCGCAGAACTTTTTAAAAAAGTCCAGATAACTTATTTCTTTTGAAAATGGTGTTATATAATATATTCTGTTCAAATAAACTGAATAACCCTAAGTAATTATAGCCAATACTCTAGGCATCCAGCATTGTAGTTGCTAAAGGGGCAAGGACCTTGACTGTTAAAACTGGATTGTGAAAAATAGCCGCAAATCATTATAAAGCAGTTATAACAGAGAACTAGAAGGAACACTTGTGTAAACCTTTTTGATCGTTTGTAGGATTTTTTTTTTTTGTATTATAAAAAATCGTTATATCATTCTTTACTAGAAAAAAATCAGTTTTCAATAAAATTCCACTTCTACTGTACATTCTCAAAAAATGTTACTCCATAATTTACCAAACAAATTCTTGTTTTCGTTTCCCAATAATATCACTCCACATAAAAAGGAAATAATAAAAAAAAACAGTTCGTTGTACCTCTACGGTTCCAGTTCCGGTTTTGAGATAATTTTGTGGCTTTGTTTTAACTTTTCTCGTTATGAGGTTCCTTAAAAATCTGTCAAAATCGAAAATTCAATAACTTCGTATAGTAAAAGTCGTTGCTGTCGTGTCTCATCAAACATGAATAATCGAATGAAGAAGAAATCGTAACGGCCTTAACGTCCGTTGCACCGGTCAGGGATGGATACCGTAACTATTTGTGCTTTCGAACACGACTCACGTTCGCCTTCTCATTTCAGTTATTATATGTAAGAGGTTACTTGGAGTTAAACTCTAGTTCAAGGCCGATACACATGTAAATTGAGAAAGGTTTCAGAAGCGCTGGTGAACTGTGTACAAATATGGGTCCTCTCTACAAAGATAACTTTCACCCTTCCCCCCACAACTCTCTCTCTCTCTCTCTCTCTCTCTCTCTCTCTCTCTCTCTCTCTCTCTCTCTCTCGCCACTATTATTGCCAAAAGTACTCATTAACACCAAATTTAATTTATTTTGCTTTACGAAATCTAAAAGGAGAGGTCTCCTCGAGACCATTTTCGAGAACTTTGTAGAGATTAGTTCTATAAAGTTATAGAACTGAGCTTTACAAAGTACTCTTGAGTTCAAGTTGTTTAACATGTATAATATATAAAGTTCCCCTTTAGTTTCATTACATGAGCATTTGATGGCATTTGTTAAAAAAATATATCAGCAAAATATAGTTCACAATGTATTCACGTATACGTCAAAACCAAATTTTATATAGATTTTTGTTATAGTTAATAGGACTTGAATGAAAACATATTATGAGATATACAGGTAAAACCAGATTAATGGGAATTTATGAGAATTAATATTCAACGTTCTCCTGTGAAGTAGAGCTCTATTTTTTTTTCTCCCTATGTACCTTTCAGGATTCAGCATTTGTGCAATATTAAGACTATTTCCAAACTTAGAAACACACAAAAAGGGCGATTTCATGTTCCAATTCCGAATTTATTCTCCTAGGATTTATGTATGAATCAGAAATAAAAAACAAGTATATATATATATATATATATATATATATATATATATATATATATATATATATATATATATGTGTGTGTGTGTGTGTGTGTGTGTGTGTGTGTGTGTGTTTTTCGTTAGAGTATTGTTGAAGAGGTTGGAGCCAGTGGTTGATGGTACTCTGAGGGATGAACATGTTATAAATAAACTCTACGGGTTTATCATACCTCATTTCATGTACTCAAGACCTTAGAAAAATATTATTGAAAATGCTTTTCTTTCCTGTGATTAATAAATTTGTATCAAGGTTTGTGTTTAGGTTAATGTGGGGTGTGTTTAGGTTTAGTGTGGGTTGTCTTTAGGTTTAGTGGGGATGCGCTTAGGTTTAGTGAGAGTGTGTTTAGGTTTAGTAAGGGTGTATTTAGGTTCAGTGGGTGTGTGCTTAGATTTAGTCAAGGGTGTGGGGTGTTTAGCTTTAGCTTTAGCAGAGGACATGTGTTTAGGTTTAGTGGGGGTGTATTTAGATTTAGTGATGGGTGTATTTAGGTTTAGTAAGGGTGTTGTTTAGGTTTAGTTGGGGAGTGTTTAGGTTTAGTGGAGGGTGCATTTAGGTTTAGTGGGAGTGGTGTGTATGTTTCATGGAGAATGTGTTTAGGTTTGATGGGAGGGGTGTTTAGGTTTAGTTGTATATGTATGTCTTTAGGTTTAGTGGGGGTGTGTTTTGGTTTAGTTGGGGTGTGTTTCGGTTTAGTGTGGGTGTGTTTAGGTTTATTGGGAAACGTGCTTAGGTTTAGTGGGGGTGTGTTTCGGTTTAGTGTGGGTGTGTTTAGGTTTATTGGGAAACGTGCTTAGGTTTAGTGGGGGTGTGTTTCGATTCAGAGGATGTTTTGGTTTAGTTGGGGTGTGTTTAGGTCCAGTGGGTGTTGCTTTTAGGTTTAGTGGGTGGTGTGTGTTTACATTTAGTGGGGGTGTGCTTAGGTTTCATGGACGGTTTGTTTAAGTTTATTGGGGATGTGTTCTGGTTTAGTGGAGGTATGTTTAGGTTTAGTTGGGGATGTGTTTAGGTCTAATGGGGGTGTGTTTTGGTGTAGTGGGGGTGTGCTTAAGTTTAGTGGGGTGTTTCAGGTAAGTGGCGGTGTTCAGATTTAGTGGGAGATGATTTTAGGTTTAGTGGGGATGTGTTTAGGTTTAGTGGGATGTGTTTTGATTTAGGGGTGTTTAGGTTTAGTGGGGGTGTGTTTTAGTGAGGGTGTTTCGGTTAGCAGGGACATGTCAATCAAAACCACACCACGTGTTACCTCCTTTCTAACGTAGATGATCAACTGTCATTCAGAGTATTCTAGGCAACGCTGGGTATGTCAGCTAGTATATATATCCAATATATATATATATATATATATATATATATATATATATATATATATATATATATATATATATATATATATATATATATTTTTTTTTTTTTTTTTTCTTACGTTTTTCCGTGGTTTTAGTTTGAAATATGCTCTTTGAGACAGGTAGCAACAATTTAAGGTAATTTAGCCTTGTGATTCTGACTTCGTGGGTACGGGAAAACGTAAAAAAAGAGGAAAACAAAGGAGAATTTCATATGAGCATAGGGCTCTGGTTACTGAGGGAAATATTACGTAAAACACGTGGGCACATTTAAAGTAGTGTATTTACATAAATGACCTTAGTACGGGAAAGAGGAACTCAAGTAGATTGAATGAAACTGGGAATTCCAGCCACAGTTCGAGAAGCTTCCACGAAATAGGGTCCCTCTGAAATGAGAGACATGCACATTATACGCCAGTTATGAAAATAGACAAAAGAATAATGAATTCGAAGCTGCACTGAGGGTGCCAAAGGAGTAATAAAGAATTAATACTGCCGATGCAAGAGGCGCACGGACATTAGACAAGGGAGATTTCTGGCTTTCTCTTTAAGAAAATATTACGAGACAAAAGCGTGACTGAAATGGGGCTCTTCCAGGGCACTTTACCTTAGCAGATTTTCCGAGGGGCGCGTAGAAGGCAGTCCGTGGATGACTTGCGATTTCCGAGGGCGAGTTTCTTCCACGTGGTGCGATGCAAGGGCTTCCGTAAAGGGGCAAGGCGATGGGGACTCCTCGAAACTCCAAGCAATGGTGTGTGGGCTCGAGGAATACGGTCGAAGGGCACGAGGAAAAGTATACTTTGGAAAGGGCCACGTGGTTAGGATGCAAGGGCATCGGTGGGGCCAGGTGTTGAGGACGTCTTCACAAGTTCACTCCATATCTTCCAGCCCGCGTGTGTGTGTCGACCTCGTGGGTTTCTGCTTTTTATCCCCTCCTATGGGGCAGGAGGGTGTCCAACACAGATGTTTTGACTCATTGCACCTGCTGCCAGCAGGGAGGTTTTGGCCTGTAGGAGAAACACCCAAGCCAGATTACTTTTGCCTCGAAGGAAAGATCTTTATCAAAAATGGGAGCGCCTTTAATCTTTTAAACCCTTGTTTTTAAGTCGATAGACAGATGGTCTATCGATCGGCCGGCTGGCAGTAAATGAAACAGCACATAACAATCAACAACAACAAAAAGGGGAGGGGAGGCAATTTGCTAGCGAATTCTTGCTAATCATAATACCTCCCCATACAAGATGATGTACATACCTCCTTCGGGTGTGTACATCAATATTCAAGAATGAGTGGCAAATGCTTTACGTTACTCTACATTCTGCCTTGTAATGAACTTTACTCCTAAGGGTTTTATGAAGCTGTGACGTTACTTTTAATAACAAATTGGGACAATTTTCGTTAACAGAACGCAAAGTGATTTAAACACTTGCAAAAGAATAATTACTTTAGATTTGGTTACCCACTGGTAACTTTATAATGTGACTCGAACAATTGTGAATTAATTAAGATTATAGGACCACGTATATGAGGCTATGGCCAACAAATGAAAAGAAAGGTTATTGTTCAAGAATTAAAATACACGGTTACTTAATTTTAGATAAAATGCATGCGGTTAGTACAATCTGCCTTGAAGAGGCTGTGTAAATGAAAAACAGCGTTTATTTTTGTAAATGACATCCCCTTTTACGCGATACTGTAATGACTATACATATTCCCATTGATAATTTATCTTCGTTTTAACGTACTTTGCTTCAAGCGAGTTGAGGGGCCCCACACGGATTTTTGACAGCTGTATGTGGCGGGCGAGAGTATTCGCGAGGTTTTAATTCGCTAACCTTAAACTACGCTAATTTTATGCGTCCACTGCCTACTCAGTGTTATGACGGGCGAGCAGACAAAAGATGTGGGGTAGGACAAACAGCGATCTTGGAAGGAATGGAAGGGGAAAAGGGATAATAATAACAAAAGGAAAATTACCAAGACGTTACGAATAAAACTTGACCGCATATGAAAGGCGGACACGTCCCTCAGAGCTTACGAAAGGGGCATTTAAATCACAAGGGCAAGAGTTTATGACTCGCGATTCATTAAAATAAAGATAACTAAATGACTAAAAGAAAGTAAATGATATTGGCAGAAGAGCTAAGGGAAAAAGAGTGAGGGTTTTATTGTGTTGGGCGGGAATTTATCGTCCTACGCCTATAAATTACGGCCCGGACTATCACTTCAGTCCCAGGGCGAGGAAAGTGCACCCGAAGGGCGCGACTCCTTCAGGAGAGGCTGACACGCACGCCCGGTGCCAGGGTATGGGCGCAAGGGCGTGCCACTTCTCACTCTGTTATTCTTAATGATTTATACATTGTGTGGGGAATGGTATCCCGTATTTAATTGCCTCTTGTGGGGATAATTTAAGGGAAGATTAGTAGAAGATGGTAAGAGATAGTAGTTCCTGAGGAACGGAAGAAGATAGAGGAGGGTCTGACATCCCCTTCTGGATTAGGGTGCCAAGACCTTCGAAAAATGAAATGGTGGCACAGGTGCCATGGGGAGCTCTAGAGCTCTTTGTAAATTACCTGGAATGTCCCACGCCCGTGGTAATTTCGCCTCGAGTCTTTCTTAATGGGACAGTCGTCCTCGGCCGGGAAGCGGAGGGCCCGCGACCGGAGGGCGGCACGGAGTACCACCTGGGCCTGCTGATGCGACAGCTGGACGCAGGAGTATTCGTGCGGGTTCTACCATGATCCGTCGCGGCTCTTGTAGTTCATCGGCCAAGTGAGATATGGCAGAATCCTGACTTGCAATTGCGTCGGCGACGGACTGAGGCAGCAGAGGAGGCGGTCGGGGTGGCGTGAGCGGCTTGCAGGTATCGATGACCAGCTCAGGTACGGGTTGCGAGGCCGCACCTTCAGGTGAGCTTCCGCGGTGGTCGGGAGGAACCGTCTCTCTGACCGACGCTGGTAGCGGTGCCAGGCCGGGGAAGAGAGGGGTCCTGAGTTGGATCCCGTGAATGGAGATCAGCATAGCGCTCTGGCGCTGGCACTAGGGGCAGAGTCAGGCGCTATCAGAGGTTTCTTGGGCTCGTCGGTCAGGACGGACGAAGCTTGGCCCTGCTCGGGGCATGCAAGTGGCACCGGCAGGAATTTGGCATCTCCTGAAGGGAGATTTGATTGGGGCCCTGGCACTGGCACTGAGGCAGGGCCGGGCACTGGGGGTGGATCGGGAACCGATCGAGGGTGCCACTGTACATCGTACTCAGGTGGCACTGGTGGGGACTGCACGTCCTCCTGGTACCCAGGGGCGCCAGTCTTGGCTGAGGGAGAAGCGGGGAGGATTACTCGCGCCGCGGAATGATTCGGGGAATGGGGACCCCTAGATTGTCGTGATTTCGGTGGGGACTGAAAGTCCTGTCCCAGGATGACGTCATAGCCTCCGGGAGATGGCTTGCTACTGCAAGATTGCAGATTTTGGATTGGTGAGGTCTTGTGACTCTCAATTGGACCGTAGGGAGTATCATTTTAAATTGATTTATTCCTCGATCGTGACGAGTTTTCGTCTATTGACGATAGCTCCGTAGGGGGAACTCTGTCCCCTCCGGATGAGGGGGAGATTTGTGCGCCCGAGTCCTCGAAAGCAGTGACTCGGCGCGCGGCTCGCTACCTCGTGGAGGGGGCCACGTATACAGGCCCTTCGGCGGGAGGGCCTAATGACTGGGGATCTGTGACGGCCAAGGCGACGGTGGGAGTAGTTGATTTATTATTGCGTGGGCATTTCGCCCATGCGGAGAATGGCCATAAACCTTGCACGCCGTCCAAAAGGTCTGGCTAAAGTCTTTCGCGCTGCCCCTGTGGAGGGCGCAGGCGAGTTATTTGTCGGTTTTCCGGGAGAGAGAGGAGCCGGTTTCTTGTTCGGCACTGTTCGGAGGAATGCCCCGTTTTCTTGCAATAATGGCAAGTTAGGGGCTTGCCCGAGTTTCCAGCCTTAGGGGAATTTGTTCCTCCGAGGAGGGCCGGGGGATTTATCTTCCGCCCCATGGATCCTTCTTGAGGGTGGTGGGTTTCCCACATATCTGCTATTCGGCAACACTCGGTGAGTGTTGCTGGGGCTTTTTCCACTATATGGGCGGCGAGGGCAGGAGGGGCGTAGCGCAGGAAATGCTCAATTTAAACCGCTCGAGTACCTCGGCGATGTTAGTGGCTCCTTCGGAATCGAGCCATTTTGTCAACGCCCGCTCCGAATGGTACGCCCAATCGGACCAAGTCTGGCCTGCTTCTCTGGGCTGCTCTCTCCAACGTCTCCTCCACCGCTCGGGGGTAATCTCGCACGCCTTCGTAACTGCTTGGCGTACGGCTTCCCATTTCCCCGATCGTCTGCGGGAAGGGCGTGGTAGGCAACGAGGGCCTTTCCACCCAGGAATTTAGTGAGAACAAGGGAGAGTTCCGCGGGGGAGAGATCGCAGCACTCCAGGACTCGTTCGGCCCTTTCAAGCCATACTTCAGGCTCGGACTCCGTCCATTTTGGCATGAACGAGTGAGCTTGGCTGAGGGCACTCATTCCCGCGGCAGGGGGCGGGGGGGTGGCGTGCTGTCGTTCTAGCACCTGGAGCTCATGGGCGCGTTCTCTCTCTCTCTCCTCACGTTCTCTCTCCTCTCGTTGTTCTTGGGCAATTCGTTCTCTCTCTCTCTCCTCACGTTCTTTTGCCTCTCGTTGCTCTTGGGCAATTCGTTCCCTCTCCTCTCGTTGTTCTTGGGCAATTCGTTCTCTCTCTCTCTCCTCACGGTCTCTTTCCTTCTCCTGCTCTTGGGCAATTCTTGCCCTCTCTCTCTCCTCACGTTCTCTTGCTCTCTCCGCCTTGGCATCGTCCACTCGCTCTTGAACCCATGCTCTCAGATCTTGCCCCGATAGTCCCATGTCCTTCCCAGCAGACATGTAGAATTTGAAATCCTCGTTTTGTTGGGCTCTGGTATTAGCCATTTTGAAATAATGGTTATATGATATGTCTGAAAGGACTCAGGTTGTCTGAAAAGACTCAGTTGCAGGAATCTGAAACACTCAATGGTTCAGACTGCAGGAGAATGGATCTGTCTGAATAAGACAGGTGATTAGTAAGTCTGAGGAGACTTTTTTGTTAAAATTTGATATGTCTTGGAAAGACGTGGTGGTTCTTGGCGAACGAATTTTAATGTGTGTCTAGGAAGACGTAGTTGGATTTTGTCACGCTCGGACTTGGCCGGCTGTAGCGTGAAGTTAAGGAGTTGTTCTAACGAACTAGAATGATCCGTCCCGTAAGAGCTTAGATGTGTGTGACCTACACTATATAATGTCTCAAAGGACTTAATTTTGGGTTCTGAGGACTGGAATGAGAAATTCTCCACGTGCGACGTAGAATTTTTGGTGAGTCTCTGAGGACTGGAGTTTGGAGAAATTTTGTATGAGTCTCTGAGGAGAATTTTGGGGTTTGGAGGAATTCTCGCCACGTGCGACGTAGAATTTTAGGAGTCTCTGAGGACTGGAATTTGGAGAAATTTCGCCACGTGCGACGTAGAATTTTAGGAGTCACTTAGGACTTGAATTACGATTCGTCCCTTAGGACTTAGAAATTACTAACGGGAAACCCAAAGAAAAAATGTATGCTGGGAAATGAATGGGGGAAAAAAAAATGCTACACACGCGGGCATGGGCGGGGTGGGGGTGCAGGTCGTTTGGCCAACACCGGAGGTATTTTTAGATTCTGGGTGAATGAACCCGTATATTTATAGACCGTCTGGGATTCCGGGAATTTCCCAGTCGTCTGAGAGGATAACAGTACAACGGCCTAGTAATTTTTCCCTATAAGCGGAGTTTAAATTTCGCTTTCCTAACACCTAACTCGAATTCTAACTACACTGAGAGAATTTCAGCAATGCAAGCTGACTTCGTCGTGTCCCACGTGGGAATTTTATTCGTGCCTAAATAACAGTTCGCTAATTCGAAATGCGAAGTAAAAGTTATCACAGAGGAATTTCTTTCGCACTATTCCTCGAAGCAAGAATATGGCAAGGATTTTAACACAGGAATTTCGCACTATTCCTCGAAGCAAAGGATGGTTAGCACTGGTTGTTTCCTAACTACCTATCCTGAAAGGCATGCATTAACGAATCTAATACGGCGGTTCTTTCTCTCAGTGAATACATGCGTCCCTATTTCTAATTCCTAGGAACAGTCACGATTTAAAAAGGTTTTGCTAAGATAAACACATTACTTACGTGGAATTTTCGGATCTGTGTGCTGGTTTTTACACAAAGGTTCGTAATTGTCTCGTACCCAGCTTAGCTTTGCTAATAGCTGATCTGGCACGTTGCAAATGCAATAAAGCAACACTAGGGGAACTGCAACTGCAAAACGAGATCTATGGCCAGGTCGCCATTTTTACGTTTTTCCGTGGTTTTAGTTTGAAATATACTCTGTGAGACAGGTAGCAACAATTTAAGGTAATTTAGCCTTGTGATTCTGACTTCGTGGGTACGGGAAAACGTAAAAAAAGAGGAAAACAAAGGAGAATTTCATATGAGCATAGGGCTCTGGTTACTGAGGGAAATATTACGTAAAACACGTGGGCACTTTTAAAGTAGTGTATTTACATAAATGACCTTAGTACGGGAAAGAGGAACTCAAGTAGATTGAATGAAACTGGGGAATTCCAGCCACAGTTCGAGAAGCTTCCACGAAGGGTCCCTCTGAAATGAGAGATATGCACATTATACGCCAGTAATGAAAATAGACAAAAGAATAATGAATTCGAAGCTGCACTGACGGTGCCAAAGGAGTAATAAAGAATTAATACTGCCGATGCAAGAGGCGCACGGACATTAGACAAGGGAGATTTCTGGCTTTCTCTTTAAGAAAATATTACGAGACAAAAGCGTGACTGAAATGGGGCTCTTCCAGGGCACTTTACCTTAGCAGATTTTCCGAGGGCGCGTAGAAGGCAGTCCGTGGATGACTTGCGATTTCCGAGGGCGAGTTTCTTCCACGTGGTGCGATGCAAGGGCTTCCGTAAAGGGGCAAGGCGATGGGGACTCCTCGAAACTCCAAGCAATGGCGTGTGGGCTCGAGGAATACGGTCGAAGGGCACGAGGAAAAGTATACTTTGGAAAGGGCCACATGGTTAGGATGCAAGGGCATCGGTGGGGCCAGGTGTTGAGGACGTCTTCACAAGTTCACTCCATATCTTCCAGCCCGCGTGTGTGTGTCGACCTCGTGGGTTTCTGCTTTTTATCCCCTCCTATGGGGCAGGAGGGCGTCCAACACAGATGTTTTGACTCATTGCACCTGCTGCCCGCAGGGGAGGTTTTGTCCTGTAGGAGAAACACCCAAGCCAGATTACTTTTGCCTCGAAGGAAAGATCTTTATCAAAAATGGGAGCGCCTTTAATCTTTTAAACCCTTGTTTTTAAGTCGATAGACAGATGGTCTATCGATCGGCCGGCTGGCAGTAAATGAAACAGCACATGACAACCAACAACAACAAAGGAGGGGGGGGAGGGGAGGCAATTTGCTAGCGAATTCTTGCTAATCATAATAATATATATAATTTATATAATTCATGTGGTTATCTTAAAAAACGGTGATCCGATAGTCACCATAATTCTGAGAAATTTTTCCCACTCCGTAGCCTATCATGATGCCGGACATAATGTATAAATGACTTCTTGAATTAGAAAACACAAGGGAAGGAGCTCGAAACCATCTTAGAGTAGCAATTCAGTTTCCTTACTGAACCTAAACCTCATTTCCCTCTAATGAAAAGTACATTAATATCTATTCACGACCGACTTGAAAGATGAAAAAAGAATTTGAATTGGAAGTCTAATTTGTAGTACTTTTCATATTAATAGGGTTGTTCCAAAAACGTCTCTTTTCCTAGAAAACTCGGAAAGAGAAACGAGTTTAGTTATGGAAAGTTATTCAACCATGGAATTTCTCATTAAAGTGGAACAGGAACCATGGCTCGTAAAAGCAGTGGAACAGTTGCTACAGAATAAAACACAGATCACTGAAATCTTATAATCAGAATGATGCCTCTGCACATACATTAACATATATATATATATATATATATATATATATATATATATATATATATATATATATATATATATATATATATATATATATATATATATATATATATATTGAAATTTGTGCCCTTACTTGGAGATATCCTGACTTTTTTTAGGTAGAATTCCATCTCTTTCATGATTTTTTAACGTGGAATGTAAACCAATTGTTAGAAACATTAATGAAAATACAGACAGCTAGAGAGATCGACAGAAATAATCTAGATCTTGATATACACACTTGCATGTGAGAGAGACTTGGTGCTTATACATAGCTGGCGTCACGAGGAAAAACACTGACTTCATTCCTAAAAGGGAAGGAAACTGACCTAAACGATTTTCTCTTCCATTACTCTTTTGAATTTCTTCCCACCCGAGTCTCGTTACTTCTTTCCCTACGGCACGTGGCTTCCTTCTCCTCACGACGTCATTTCGAACATTTTCTTTTGACATTTTTAGCCTGGAGCAAGGATGTTTCTAGCAGTTCTTTAAATGGATTTTTCACAGTTCAGAAATAGGAATAGCAATGTTTCTTCACTGATACCTTTTCATCTTCTCAAATGGATCATATTTACATTAAAAAATTAACGTTGCATTTCGTATGGCAAATTTATTCCTATTTATTATAATCATAATCATAATATGAAAAAAAACCGTAAAGGGTCATAAGTGACCAGATGAAGATGCGTTAGAGCAGGAAGATGCCCTTTGCTGGTGGAAATGTTTCGCGAGCCTTGACACGACAATCGTCTGAATCATTTATTCATGATTATCTATGTATTTGTTTAAGAATGTCATGCCCTCTTTTTGCTGAAAAACAGAATTCATTTGGATTTGCTGACCTTGGTGTTCCAAATTTTCAAAATCTGTTTCACATAACGACATCTATTTCACATTTGCTAGAATTTTGCGCACATGCGTAGAGACTTCCTTTCTTTCATATTGACCTAATTTTCAAAGCCACATTTCCTGCAAACTAAACTCTATATTTGGTCAGTTCGATTATCATAACCCAAGAACCTAGAGATTTAACCTTTGCTATGAATATCATGTCTTAGATTTACAGTGTTCGCTCGTATTTGCAATATGTTATTTTACTTTTTCCGTTCACTTGTACTATTCATTAAATTAATTATTGATCCAGACACTGAAAATTTCAGAGAAAGTGCATTGCCTTTATGAAATGCCATTCACTACTGCCATGAGTTTTGTATGTAAGTAATCGTCTATTCGTTAATCTATTTTTGTTTCTGCTAATCGTTCCTCTTTGTTTTCTCTTTTTTCACAAATTTACCTTCTTTCCGCTGAAGATGGCTCGCCGGTTATTAGTTTTTTCTGTGGGAAATTTGCTCATCTGGAGTCAATTTACATGAGAACTGGCCATACATAACAGTTTCACTTATATATTTAAAATGCTGATAGAATTTTAAGGATAACTCTTATGGCTAGTGATTACGAAATTCAAGGTAATGAGAAAAAAAAAGCTGGCGCCATGTCGTCGAAACAGCTGGTCTTGTTGGATCCATATTTGTTAGAAGCTTAAATTCTGATAAACACAACATGAGTCTTGAATGCAAAGGGAAATTGCTTTCTGTAACATATGAAAATCTACAAATGTCTTTCAAGAAAATTGAAGCCGGTGTCTGAATATTAGAGAGGTAGCAAAAGATGGTCTTCGATAATGATGTTCAATCTTCATGCTATTTTGGCCTATTATGGTATGAAATGGCGAAATAAATAATGGAAATGCAGATGCAGGAGATGCAGATGTAAGAAAAAGGATCATAAATGGAGCGTGGAATGGATAATGTGCGAATAAATAATAATGATATATTTTGTGACGAAGAAAAAATAAAAAAAAAACAAAAACCTTCCAAAGCATGAGGAAGAGAGCATCAAGACCTTTCCCGCTAAGTACATTCATGACATTAATCACAATGCCCCACGGTGTCGTGGTCCACCTGCCCCTACCCGTAACACTCCATTCTCCCCACCCCAAAGGAACCCTACTACCCCCCTGACAATCTAGCCCTCTTCGACTCATAAACCATCTTTTTCTTTTTTTTAGGGGACCTCAGAGGCAAATATCACAAGCCTAAGACGGCATAATTGATCGGCAAATTTTTTTCCCACAAGATAAGACGCTGAGGGAGAGGTATAAATTGCAGGGGAACTGCTCAAGATTGTTCATTCCTGAAGGTGAAGCCTTTTCATGCTATTAAGATAATAACAGACGGCGAGCCAGATGGAACTTTGCTTAGATTTCACTTTGTGTCCTCTTGGAAATAATATGCTGGAATTCTACGGTCTTGCTATTATAAAACAGTGTGTTTAAAAGTAAAGATTTACTCACTCCATTCATTATCAGACATTCCTTTCTCTTTTAAGTAAACTATGAAGTACATGTTCAAAATTTATAGAACAACCTTATGGAAACGGCTCCCTATTATTATTATTATTATTATTATTATTATTATTATTATTATTATTATTATTATTATTATTATTAACCAAACGTCTCTACAGATTCCATTTTGCCATTTCCATGGACGATCTGAATAAACTGCAACAGAGGATGGGTTTGATATGCACTGGTAACAGATCAACTGAATGTGGTTGAGTGTTCAGGCTGGCTGAGCATGGATGAGGCCCCAGCATATGTTCATATGCCTTTGGTATGGATCCCAGGAGTGCTGGAATGGCGCTTGGATGTTCTCGTAATCTGTCCTATTTGGTTCTGTATGGATGGTACATAATGAACTGCAGGTGTGAGCTGAGTGAGGTCGTTTCCTCTTGAAAAAATAATATGTGTGTATATGAAAGTTATTTAGTCAGGTGCGGTCTTTTGCAGTTACTGTCACTGTATTTCGAATCCTGAAATCGTGTTCCCCCCATGGGTTGAATTCGGCGGATGTTGTTGACATCTCTTCAATCAGCACCTCTGTGAAGGTGGTCGGAGATCTCCTTGAATAGCATGTCATGGTCAGACTAATGTTGAAATGTAGGTGTCCTCCCTCAGTGGGACTTTTATATAGTTGCAATACCCGTATGTCAGATACATACAAACCTTCCTGCCATAGCTGAGTGCATTTGTGGATGCATTAGAGTGGTTGAAGACGACTTCAATTCGGCACTATTTTTCTAGCCTGATTTATCTCGTGATTGAAAGAGGTTCTTCAATCCAAAGTTGTTCAGGTAGCCCAGCCCACAGTAGCTACTGATCATAGTTTTTGAGCAGGCGAGTGCACATGAGGTCTCAGTTAGATAAATCAACCAACAAATTAATATACAAGAGAACTTTTGCTCTGATCGATTGCTTGTATTATACTGCAAAGACATTGCTTTGTTTTTTTTATCATCTTAATCTTGTACATAAAAGGGGAACAAACTTCATGTGATATCTTGCAGTATTTCAGAGAAATGCCTTTAGAAGGAAAGCTTCCATGTAAGGTAAAATGCGGAGCATTACAGCATTTGTGAAAGATTCTTTATAGCGTTGACTAAAGATCCGTTCTTTTTTATTTGTTGATGTATCTCATATTTGCTGTGAAATTCATTTGTTTTTAACGTTAAATATCTTAAATTTATTTCTGAACTGCTTTTGCCTTTACGGCTTATGTATCTTTTCCTCTTTTATCAGTATTTACAATGGGACTGATATTCGGTCACGAAAATGAATCATTTTTCCCCTCCACAAAAAAAGTAATGGTGCTGTATCTTGTAATGATGATGCAGTGCGCTGCAGAAAAATATTATGAACTGACAAAATCGAACACCTACATATTATATCGCTCTAGTTTATATCAACAGATTTTTTGTTTTGTTTTTATAAAGTGGCCCACAGGTGGCCACAGTTGCCAACAAATATGACAGGTATGAAATGGATGGGCACCGGAAATAGGTGCAAAGCATATAAGCGTTTGAACATTTGGGCATACAATCAGAGGGATATTGCACAAGGAAAGTCCCGTGGAAACGTTCTTGTCGTTTCATATCAATGAAACGACATGAACTGCATTTTGTCCCTATTTTACTATGATGAAGAGTATGACAACTGTTTGTTAACATGAGCATTTTGCCGATTTGAGAGTCATTTTCGTCACCCATTATGTACGAAATACATATAACACACACACACACACACACACACACACACATATATATATATATATATATATATATATATATATATATATATATATATATATTATTAATCTTTATTGATATGCATGCATAACATTTCCGTGAAAGAATTGGTGGTTATAATCACAATTCTTATTCTACTAAAACTCCTTGCTACAAGTAATATTATTTAGAATTATAAGTTATACCGGTACCGTACGCTGCTTCTTGGGAAGGACGAAGACAGAAAAGAAAAAGATCGAATGAACTGAACATATGGGAGATGAAGTATGAGACATGACCACCTGCAGGATAAGAGGAGAAACAAGACTCCCTCTCCCTGAGTGGTAGGAATAATGGGGAAGGCAGGCAATAATCAGCCACCGGAAGACGAAGGTAACAAACGCTTTTACAGATGCAAAGGGCCCGTCCCTACCCGATAAGAGTGAGGTTTTGGTCGGGTTCACCTCAAGGGGAAACGTGTAACGAGAGTAATGTTGAACGAGGGAAAAGTATTTGAAGAAAATCTCAGCCAACGAACATATGAGGGAAAAGCAAATAATATTCTGAAAAAGAACGAAAAATTTATAGAAAATAAAAGTACAGTAAAGAAAAGAAAATCACAAGAAAAGGAGAGGATAATAGAGGCAAAACACCACATCTCTGACTCAAGCAAGAGTGATGGAACGCCTCCATTAAAGACGTGACACTGAAGGAGATGAACGAGACGTGAAAAGCTATTACCAGTACTAAGTGTTCGAGACTTACTCTTAAGGCTGAGAGCCCGCACGCCCGCAACCTATGTTTGTTTATGCAAGCACCCGACGTACCACGTAAATTCCCTTTAGAATATCTGGACACATCCACACACATGCAACAACGTTGCGCGGTGTGCAACCTCACTGACCTCGTGTCTTTCATCTTGATAAAATTCGTGAAATTATATATGTTATGTCGGTCTCAGATCCGGAACGTAAAAGAATTTTCAGCATTGAGATAACGTCCAGTTGTTTTTAAAATGATAATAAAAACAAAAAACTCAAAGAAACATTTAGGTAACTTCAGGGGTCTGATGTAGACAACTGGGGTCTCAATGAAAGCTTCGCTTAACATCACATTCAAATTCCTTTAAGTAAGTCACATGCTTTAGAGCATACTGGACATACACTCAAGGGTTTTTGCTGAAAACTGATAACTTTTCTTGAGCCAGTTTCATGAAGAGAATGTCACAAAATACCTTGAAGGAGATGGTGGGACTTCATCTAAGG
Source organism: Macrobrachium rosenbergii (assembly GCF_040412425.1). Taxonomy (NCBI): domain Eukaryota; kingdom Metazoa; phylum Arthropoda; class Malacostraca; order Decapoda; family Palaemonidae; genus Macrobrachium; species Macrobrachium rosenbergii. Next base: position 34,964,713 of record NC_089786.1, read on the forward strand.
CTCCTTTCACACGAGTTGCTTTTTCCCTCAACGGAAAATTGCCGCACGTTAGGATGTCAAGAAGACATGCCTTCCTTTACACGAGCGGTTTTATCAAGTCCGGCTCGCCTGCCATTCAGAAATCGTGATTTGCAAATACCGCTCAGTTCACCTTGTAGTTTCCTTGAGATGGAGGACGTCAAGCAGAAAGTGACTTATGTGAACTTAATGAACGGGGTGTTAAAAAAAGAAAAGATTGCGTAAATGGTGGACCCACCCAAGAAACAGCTCCAGGATACTTCAAGGAGCATTCTACACATTATATTCAGACCTGAAAGATGATGGAGAAAAGTTCTTCAGTTATTTTCGCTTGTCGTCTCCTTCGTTTGAAGAACTTGTGAGCAAGCTGAAAGATGGAGTTAGATGACAAGACACAGTTATGAGATCATCCAATCGTCCTGAAGAGGCTGGTGCCTGACTGAGGTCAGCGTAGGTGAAGGTAAATGAAATAACAATGCATTTGAATGAAATGTAATATTCATTCCCTGCAATACAATAGGTCAACAGTACAGAACATTTGCTAAAGTACAATAAAATTAGGAACAACACGATGTTACACCATATTACATTGTAGGCCTATTGCATTGTATTGTAGCTGGTCTGTAATGAATAACAGTCCTATTACATCATGTTAGAGTGGATGTGTTTTGCATTGCATTCAACGACAATGAACTCACTTGCCAGATTTGGGGAATTTTGTCAAAAAAAGTCATCACTTAAAATAGTCATTGTACTATATTCTAACTAATTAGCAAAAGTGTTTCATGTTATCAATACATAAAAATCCAGACCAGATTGAAAGAAGACGGCAAGGAGATCAATACTTCAGACGAACCACATCTGACGCACTGGAAAAAAACTTTCGTCTGAACAGCTCCAGAGACGTCTTCAATATTTAGATCGCTCGGCGCCGCACAATGCAGCAGTGCATTCGGCAGGTGAATCTCTGCCGCAAGTGAATTTTGTCGCATGGGAATTTTGTCGCACGGGAATTTTGCCGAATGGGAATTTTGCCGCACGTGAATTTTACCGCACGGGAATTCTGCCGCATGAGAATTTTGCCGCACGGGAATTTTGCCGCATGGGAATTTTGCCGCTCGGAAATTTTGCCGCATGGGAATTTTGCCGCACGGGAATTTTGCCGCATCGTGTGAAGAGTCTCATTAAACTTCATTGATTTCCATGCCGCACGGTTTTCCTGCTCGCGTGAAGGGAGCCTTCGCATGTGTGAAGGAAGCCTCCTCTTTCCGAATCTATAATAGTTGCTCTTTTCGTTTAGATTCGTCCTCCTCCAACCTTTATAATAATCTTTATAGGCTACACCATCATACTGACTAAACAAATGAAGACTTGAACAATTCATATTCTATTCAGGGACAAAACTACCCAATCTCTCATTCATAAAAAAAGTCCCACAAATGAACGATCGGTCTCAGAAATCTTTCACAAAATTGAAATGTTGGTTTCATCATCGTTTGAGCATCAATTAAATCATTTGTTAGAGAAGATATTGAAAGGAGTTTCATAAAGGGTATTGTTTTGCCGTGAGTTTAATAGCTTTATAATCGTTATTATGACTAAAGTGTGATTATTTACGAGAGAGAGAGAGAGAGAGAGAGAGAGAGAGAGAGAGAGAGAGAGAGAGAGAGAGAGAGAGAGTTTGCTGGACGAGAAAAAAGGATACAAAATAGGACGACAAGACTAAAGGATTCTTCCATCAAACCTTTTGCCGAATCCGAACGGATACTGAACAAAATATAAAATCATCATCTTATTAATACGGGTCGTGAAGAGGAAACCCTTTTACTATAAATCCATAACGACCGACATATAATTTTTTTCTCCTGTTTATAATTAAGGGGTGAACGACCCTCCTGCCCGCCCGCAAATGGTGTACATGACGTGAGATTATCACTTTAACTGCTTGATTTATGATCCCTTTCCCTCCAGAGGGTTTTGACACGACCATTTTGTAGTCGCTGTAATTTCAACCCATAAAGTCTGAAGGTGATTCTCGCTTAAATAACAGTAAATGGGAAATACCGGCCTTCCTATTTTGTATTCTCTCTCTCTCTCTCTCTCTCTCTCTCTCTCTCTCTCTCTCTCTCTCTCTCTCTCTCTTTATGTGGTTCGGAAACATCACCTAATGATGAAATAACATTTGCCTTAAGACAAAAATTGTTCCAGATGGTGTCATCATAGCAAATAGAATCGAAAGGTACCTCCGGTGAGGATTAAAAAGTCAAATGAAGAAACAGAACGAAAATTTGTACAAGTAACAATTAAAGTAAATTGATAATAAGAAAATAGTATTCAGCAGCCTTTTCTGGTCTTTCCTTTTCATCTTTTTAATTATCAGATATGAATTATTCCTATGACTGCCCGGTTGTTATATGTTGCCTAGATATCTTATTGACGATGGTCATTTCAATTAGAAGAATTTATTATTTAGTAGTAGAAAAGGTTTAAGAACCTTTATTTATGAATACTGTATTTATGTTTGGTTTGAAATGTTCTCCGCATTTTTATTGCGAGTTTGGCTGTGGAAGTTGTGGAAATACTGCCTGAAATTTGACACTCTTCCATTTCACTCCTTATTCTTATTATACTGGTGTTTACCGTGTCTACTGTTCCTGGCTTTATTCAAGAATATATACATAAGGAGATATAAGCATGCATGCATACACCACACAGCAAAACACATTATGTAAAGCAATAATGTCACTGGGGAAATATCATATACACAACAATTATGATCGTTTAGAGACGAGTCGTAAAATTTGATAAAGCTTGCGTGGATGTACGTGAAACAATTTTTTTCCCCCTAGAGTCATTCACAAAAAGTCACCGCGCATGGAAATGATAACTGCCTCATCAAATGACCTCGTATTATCTTAGCAGTAATGATTGGGGAGATTATGAAGTCTGTAATGTAACAAAAGCTGGATAAAAATTCCTCGCAATTGAGGGCCAGACATTTTTAGGACTCGTGGAATATAGCTCATGGCCAGCATGAAATGAAAGTTTCTAACATAAATGAAATTTTTAAATGAACTCACAGAAGTTTTCTTGTCTTCTCGAAGAGCTGTTGTATAATTCATGAATTATTTCCGTTTATTTGTTCGTTAAGAATGGATGTTCATTTATTTATATGGTTTGCCTCGCGAGTTAAGAACGTTTAGAATTATTCCAATATTATTCTTATTCAGAATAATAATAATAATAATAATAATAATAATAATAATAATAATAATAATAATAATAATAATAAAAATAATAATAATAATAATAATAAACATACAACTCATGTTTATGAATGACGTATTGATCTTCATAGCAGCTGTTATCAGTGTTGTGCCATGTTATCATACCATAGTTTTCTCTATACTGTTCAATCTGGGATCAAGAGCTCGTTCTGTCATAATGCCCAGCTTATTCTGTGACCTGCTTTCTTTTTTCGAACAAGGTTTATCGAAGAATGCCATATCATTCTATGCAATAATTGTATAAATTTTCCTGATGCAATTTTTGAGACATTCTAACTCTGTATGCCTTTGATGAGGTGCTTCCAAAATGAGTCAGCCCTCAGATTCTCAGTATATAATTCACACCCCTCTGCGCCATGGCAGAGATTCCTTACAGTCGACTAACTACTGGGTACATTGCTAAAACGTTAACGTCTCTGAGACTTTATCATTTAGGGGAAAAAACGAAAATTCTTCAAAATTTAGCGAAGCGGCCTTGGAAACCCTTTCAAACGGGATAAAGCTGTCTTGTAATTGACTAATTATTTCTAAAATCTTTGATTTTCAAAATTAAATTCTTTAAAAAAAACCCAGTTTTTAATATGGTTTGGCTTATAAAATAAAAGGACTTTAATGGATGATTGGTATATACAGGAAGGGTTAATCCTAAAATTATTTCTATGATAGATTACCAGGCAGTTTAAAATTTTTCTATTCTTATTTATTTGTTTTTTTATGTGAGGGATCCTTCCTGAAACCTTTGCACCGGAAGAGGAAAACTAGTCTCGCACTCTTCGCTGAATCCAGTCGCCTCTGTCTGCTTTAAGACCATTCAAGGAACCAGACAGAACAAGGCCCTTAGAGCTTCGTCAGGGAGGCCTTTATGCACCATTTACGCTCCGTTACGTTCTTCTATTGAACCCCTTCCTTCGCTTTTATAGAAAATAGTATCTCTCTCTCTCTCTCTCTCTCTCTCTCTCTCTCTCTCTCTCTCTCTCTCTCTCTCTGTCTGCAATACTTCTAACAAGTTTTAATGTGTAGTGGGGGACATTGTAGGCTTCTCGGTTGCAACAAATTATGAACCAAATACATAACTAATGGAAATGCGTTAATATATTCAAGGAGAAAAAGGTTAAAACCATAGAATGCAAAATAACATAATGAACGATATGCGGATCAGAGTGAGAAAAAGAATAAGTGAAGACTGAAAGAAGAAAAATAAGTGATTCATAAACAAAGAAAAAAATGAGAATGAGAGATAGAGAAAAAGATAAGAGAAAGAACTATACTACAGCGATAAGAGTAGGAAAGAATGAGAGTCGAAAGCAAGAAACAAGGAATATATAAAGAAAGAAACTGAGTTAAAGAACGAAGGTGAAATAGACAAATGGAAAGAGAACAAAAGGGAATGCAAGACATATTAATCATCAATCGCATTAAACATCATATTAATCATTCATGGAAATGGTGATGCATGAATAACCTTTACACCGAAATGGTCGAGATGGAGGCAGAGCGGATTCTTCCAATAATTAAAGTTTGAATCTGTTCCGGTTTTGAAAAAAGTTCAATTGGAGTGAACCTCTTTCGCTGCAGCCATGTCAGTATTCACGAGTTACTAAATGACGAAATTCTATTCCAGGATTTCTCTCCTCTTTTCTTAGTTTGAGAATTTTATTTGTTTTTACTTTAATCAATGAAAGAAAATAATAATCTTCAGATGAAGACACTACTTCTTTAAAGTCATGCTGAATTTCGACCATCTGTAATTTTCATACTTTCTTGAAGAAATAATTGTTTCTCTCTCTATGTATGTATATATATAAATATATATATATATATATATATATATATATATATATATATATATATATATATATATATATATTATGGATTCGAGGAGATGGATAACGTGTTTTACTTTAAGTGAATAATCTTAGCTTTGCAAAACCCTCGTCACCCACAAACAGAATACTTGAAGAATAATTAATAACTGGAAATGGCGCCAAGTGAAAGCTTGCTTTTAACATTAGTTTGTTATTTGCACACACAATAGAGTGAATTTAACAGGGAAAAATTGACACTCTCACTAACAATAACAAATGAAAAAGGAACGCAACAGCAATTATTAAGTGAATGACAGTACATCAAATTTATGAACACTGGCCACTTGCAAGTGGACCTTCAGTCAAATTTGCAATGAATTTCTATACGTATTGATGCGAGCGAATTCTTCATGCAATCGGGAATAGAGTCACGGCTACATAGGTAACTGCACTGATAACACTCCTGGGAATGAGACAATTCCAGATGAGACTACTACCAAGTTACAACTTCTCTATAAATGAGTTAATACAAAAACTGGAGGGAATTCTTTTACTCTACTCACTTCTTAGCAAGGGGTGAGAATTACATTATGCACTGTTCAAGGAATTACACACTGGTATAGCAAGTAGCTATTCAAGTCGAAGAGACAAGGAATTTTCTTGAGTTAGGAAATGTGAGATCGAGAGGTGATAAAAAATCAAAGAAAAAGACACTGGCCAACCAATTTCGCTTCCGGGGCATGTACCTTCGTTGCTTCCTGTTATTGCTTGCACACACAATGTTATGCCGATGTGATGCAAGTTATCAGGAACGTCTGGGAATGGCATAAGCAATCCAGTGTGAGAAAAAGTGTGAGTTCCATAGCCCACAGCTTAGGGCTCGATCGGGCAGAGGTTACCCGTGGTTGAATGTCGACTGAACTGTACTGAACTTAAGATGGAAGCTGCTGTCGCATTATAAAGCCTCGTATCTTGCCTGGGGCATCGCTTCAGGCTGCAAGGTCGGCGCATACCTAGGAATTAAGGGAAGAGGTCTCGGGCCAGTAAAAGATGGAAAACTCAGCAGGAAATTAATTGAATCTGGAAATTAAAACAGGGGAAACAGCTACTTACCCGTCAGTGTGTTCCTTTGGGACACATAAAGCTCATCCCTTGAAGAGGGTGAGACTGTTAATGGCTAAAACTCTCTTCTCACTCCTCGGTTTGTGGGCCTCCCTGTACTCCCTACTCTCTGGTATTTTCCCTGGTATTTTCCCCATAAGGTTCTTAAAAGAGTTAGCGATCCAGCGGCGATAACTAAAAAAAAGAAATGTATACATACATATATGAAATTTTGATACATATACCGTGACATTTCTTACATTTTCAAATATTAAGCCACAAATATCCTTTCATATCCAGTTCACTACATCTCAGGAATAACGAAGTATATCTTAGTTTAACCAGACCACTGAGCTGGTTAACAGCTCTCCTAGGGCTGGGCCGAAGGATTAGATTTATTTTACGTGGCTAAGAACCAACTGGTTACCTAGCAACGGGACCTACTGCTTATTGTGGAATCCGAACCACATTATGACGAGAAATGAATTTCTATCACCAGAAATAAAATCCTCTAATTCTTCACTGCCCGCTCGGAGAGAGGAATAACTGACCGGCAACGGGAATTATAACTGATAAGCCCTTTGACACCAGTGAGATACAAATTGTTGTCAGGTTTAGAAACAACAATGCACTGTACTGAACATTAAGAGAGTAATAAGCTAATATTGACTCTGCTGTGCATAGGCCTGTCGGGTTCTTGCTGCGCACTTAGAATCGGTATCAACCCACCATGATAGCTTTTGGTTTATTCCATGTGTGTCCTGATATGGAATAATAATAATAATAATAATAATAATAATAATAATAATAATAATAATATTAATAATAATACTGCTGATAGATTCACAATTTCGTGAAAAACAATCTGAGTAATAAAAATCCACAATTATATAGTAAATATGTTACTATGTAAAAAGAGCCAAAGACTTTCGAACACCTGAACGGTGTTCCTCATCAGTGTTAATTTTACTCTGCACCATTTACCTCTTGTAGACAAAGTTAGGTGTACAGCGTAAAAAGCTTTTATTAGACAGACACTCACAAGGCCCACAAGCAGAAAGGCATCTTAAGAGCAGGCTGAGAATCTCATGAGGATTAGTGCATGCTGTGTTTGATCTATCTTACCTCAATTTGTTATGGGCCAATTTACTTCTTTTAGTTTTTTGAGAGAGAGAGATATATATATATATACATATATATATATATATATATATATATATATATATATATATATATATATATATATATATATATATATATATATGGACATACACACACACATTATATATATATGTATATATATATATATATATATATATATATATATATATATATATATATATATGAATTTTTATCACACCGTGATTTTATATACAATCATGAAGCTACAAATATCGCTTAATATCAAATTCACGCTACCTCGGGAATATCTCCGATGGAGAATTATAGCCGAAGGGGAATTTGTACCTCTCTTGATAGCTTAGTGGTAACGTCAATGGAGTGGCTGGGTCTGTGCTGTGTCGTGGGTTTGCGACCCGACAGTACCAATCCATTTATCACTTATAAATTCCCCTTCGGTGATAATTCTCCATCGGAGATATTCCCAATTTAGCGTGAATTTGACATTAAGCGACATTTGTAGCTTCATGATTATATATATATATATATATATATATATATATATATATATATATATATATATATATATATATATATATATATATATATATATATATATATATATATATATATATATATAGGCAAAGCGCAACCTATGCCATGTGTCGTTGCACTCTAACATATTCATTATTTTTAAGCATCGAAGATAGATGAAATGAAACTCTGGGTGTGAAGGTGAGCTGTGTGTACAGGTTCCTCGCTTTAGAAGAATCTCTGTATAACCTATTATTTTTATTTTTATTGAAACACAAAGGACTGACACGAGAGGATACCCACTGCTCCGTCGAAACCTGAACCTGGTGGGAAACAGAGAGAGAGAGAGAGAGAGAGAGAGAGAGAGAGAGAGAGAGAGAGAGACTGTAGGAAAATAACAGTTCCGGGAAAAGGACTGAAAATGTTGCGATAAAAAGTGTAATACAAAAGTACACTATGACTATAAATGATTAACTTTCATTTAGAATTTTAGGAATGGTAATCATACCAGAGGAATAATATCGATGAATTCATGACAAGAAAATAATTGTAGTTTGAGCATTCAAAAAGTTTTTTCCTCTGTCTCCATAAATCTATCAGTCTCACTAAATATTCGAGTCTCCCTTTGTCTGTTTGAGAAATTGCGGCATTACATGATTTGCGTGATTGTATTTATACGCACGTGTCTCAAAGAATGACGCAAATGCGCTAGTCGCAAGACCTACAGGACAACTTCACCGTTCCCGTGTATGTCAATATTGCCGAAGGGATTGACTCGTTCAGTTTTTATAAAAAAAAAAAAATCCCGTAAACCAAATTTACATGATTGCTTTCTAACAGCTGACAGGAAGGGCAATTAAGTACCTGTGATGACTTGCAAATCCACGAGTTATATCCATAACTTTGACGAGGACTGGGAGAGCGTAGTTGAAAATAATTTAGTGCTCCTTGGACTTCATTCATTTTACCATATGACGTTTTACATAAAGTATGTATTTAAACAGTACTGGAAGTTGTTTACATTAACTGTTGCAGTTGCGTGCTTCCCCAAAGGTAATCTGAGGATGTTGTTAGCCTTTACGGATATATCTAGAACTGACCGGTAAGTATGCTTCTTTGTTGGGTAAGTCGGTAGAGCTGCGGTCTGTCACTCGATGGGCCGGAGTTCAATTCCCCGGCCAGCTGATGAAGAGTTAGAGGAATTTATTTCTGGTGATAAAAATTCATTTCTCGCTACAATGTGGTTCGGATTCCACAATAAGCTGTAGGTCCCGTTGCTAAGTAACCAATTGGTTCTTAGCCACGTAAAATAAGTCTACTCCTTCGGGCCAGCACTAGGAGAGCTGTTAATCAGCTCAGTGGTCTGGTAAAACTAAGGTATACTTAACTTTTTTTTTTGACCGGTAAGTGATGTACTCAGGAGGCTAAGAGGGTAAACCCCACTAAACACCTCTTTATGGTGGATGATCTCATACAATGCTCGAACTGCTTGATTCACTACAAAACAAACAGTATCTTTCGTGATTACGAACATCTGATACATGTCGTGTTACCTTTATTTTGAAGCTAGCCTTTCACAAATCATCTAAAGGTGCCAAAATGGCATTAGCGCCAAATGTTTTGGATCATTTGTTCTACCTCTACTGGGATATGGTTCCCCTACTTGGATACAATTTGACTCCTTTCATCTTTACCAGTTAGGGAGATGGAGGTATTTGAAGTAATGGTGTTCTTTTACACAGTAATAGAAATAACTATTTAGACTATAGCAAATAGTCCGTTTAGTTTTCTTCCTGGAACCTGATTTCAAGAGGAAACTTCCTCTAGCGTCTTAAGAACTTACACTTCCAGAATAAGTCTACATTCATATTTAAGTTGAGGTTCCACCTCTTCACAATCACATTAAGAAATATCATCCTTCCCGTTGCTATAAAACCTTGACATAATCTTCCTGTTGGCTTTCGTGATGTGTTATCTCCATACTAAATTTGCAGTTCCCAGGTAGCTCGGTTCTCAAGTTATAACGCATTACAATATTAAGGAAAACTTGTAAATTATTTAGACGATAATATAAGAAATATCGTGATCCCAAAGCCATAATATCCCATTAACATAACAGAGACTAGATCCAGAGGAGAGGAAATGTATATGATAGTTTCAGATATAATACCTGAATAAATGAGAAAGAAAACAAAGCGAGAGGCAACTAGCAAGAAAGCAAAATAATCCTCATAATATCCATTATATATATATATATATATATATATATATATATATATATATATATATATATATATATATATATATATATATATATATATATATATATATATATATATATATATATATATATATATATATATATATATATATGTATGTATATATATATATATATATATATATATATATATATATATATATATATATATATATATATATATATATATATATATATATATATATATATATGTCATTGTTTATCTACATGCATATACTCATACGCACGCACAGCAAAGGCATTTTTATTTTTAGAAGCCTTCTTGTCTTGAAATCCTCCAAATTCTACAGCTTTTTACGTAAGATAAACTTTCCTCACTCCTTCATTCTAAGTCTCCTCATTCCACAAAACCTAAAAGGAGAATTCAGCTCAGCAGCTGACATCATTTGTTCTAACATTTATATATAATGAATGTATTTTCAATGATTTCATCTACGAGGAGTTAATGGAAGTTTTCTATGCAGAGGCCTCATCTCTGAATTAGCTGTGCTTTTCTGCAGTCATCCCTTTTTCAGGGAGATGACTTATTCATGGAATAATAATAATAATAATAATAATAATAATAATAATAATAATAATAATAATAATAATAATTTTTTTCTCAGCGAACGCATCTTCACAAGCAGATGAGAAAACAATGACAATGGTGCGCTGGATCGAGCAAGAACGTTGTCAGTGCGAGCCCAAATCTCTACCACTGAGTTTCGGCAGCCAATTGAAAACATATTAACAGTTAAAATAATAACTGAATGTTAACAATAACAACAAAAAAACAATTTCTATTGAACAGAACTTGATGGCCAAGGTTTTCATAGGTGAAATAGAAAATAAGGAGAGACACAGGATTAAGACCAATGAACACTCCCATCTAGAGTTTACTCTCTCTCTCTCTCTCTCTCTCTCCACGCACTTTAGCTATAACTCACACTAGTCTACTGACAGCTAGGTAAAAATTTCACATCCCAGGTCTACTGGTGCGTATTGGATTTTAGGAATCGTGCCACCTACTCTTCCCTCCTCGTCCTGTTCCAGAATTGGACATGGGTCCCCTTAGTCTGTGTGCTGAACACTCTTACCACTGTGCCACGGTGCCAGTGCCAGTGAGAGAGAGAGAGAGAGAGAGAGAGAGAGAGAGAGAGAGAGAGAGAGAGATTGATTAGAGTGTTACTATACGTGGAGTTGTTTCTGTTAAACAGCTATGTTTCTTTTGAATTGATTTTCCTGTCATGAATAAATCCTCACGCAGTAAAGAGAGACAAAAAGAAAAGATGAGAGAGAGAGAGAGAGAGAGAGAGAGAGAGAGAGAGAGAGAGAGAGAGAGAGAGAGAGACCCTATTTCATCTGTGATCGAATATTTATAGTATTCCAACACCATCTTTCCCCTGGAGACACAAAGGACTCCAAAGCAGCGTTCCATCTCTCGTAATATCTCATTCCTCTGCGTCTTCAACCGCGCAAATGAATTTAGGGGTCTATTCCTTTTGTGTTTGTGTGAGGTGGTGGTGTGGGGGTGGGGAGGGCTAAAGTTGCAAAACAGCGTAGGTTTTTATCGCAAATGTGGTTCAGTTGACTTTCAATACTTTCAGCAAACCCCCTTTCTTCAACTTTGGGATTTACTCAGTTTCTTTAGTTCCTCGTTGTTGGGGTCGGTATAGTTCTCGGTACCACTCTACTGGGCCCCCGTTCGAGTCTCTGACCGGCCAATGAAGAATTAGATGAATTTATTTCTAGTAATAGAAATTCAGTTCTCGGTATAATGTGGTTCGGATTCCACAATAAGCTGTAGGTCCGGTTGCTAGGTAACCAATTGGTTCTTAGCCACGTAAAATAAGTGTAATCCTTCGGGCCAGCCCTCTCTAGGAGAGCTGTTAATCAGCTCAGTGGTCTGGTTAAACTAAGGTATACTTAACTCAGTTTCTTTATGTTTCTTAAATGTATCGTGTAAGGATGTGAATCTTCATCACATGATGAGCATTTGACCTTTTTTTTGGAGGGTGGGAGGGTGGGCAGGGGAGGAATCTTCTGAGACAGCTCAAGACTTAACTGCTTGATCTTGTAACGCGAGAGATAAATGTGTTATGATTGAATAATCTCCATCGACGTGTAATGAGTGGGCTGGGCCTATTACTGATTTACTGATTGCTAACTAAGAATGACCCCAGTGTTCTGCTCTAGGGTACAACGTTACATAAAAATGGAAATGCTAGAGCCGCACCACAGGAAAATGAAGCACTCGGTATAAATCCTGCCCTGTTCTTTGCCCTCGTGTGTTATGACATGCACTGCACGTCGCTCGAAACCTTCAAAGAAAAACAACCCCATAGGAAGATCCTATTTCCACTGGGATATCATCGTGGATTTTTTAATCTTTTTCTCTTCTATAATTTTTGTCTTAGCTCTTTTTCATTTTTTCTGCGTTTTGAATGAGTAATTTCTTATTGTCCTTAACTAATAAATGATTTTATTTCAGTTGGCCAAGTCCAGGCGTTCACAACAAGCCCCCAGAACCCATCAATAGCTGGCCACAAGAGTCAGTGTTTGCACAGAGGCGTCTTACTCTAAACCACCCAACTCCTCAGGGTCATGTGTCCTGCTCACAGTCCCCTCAGAGACAAGAGCAATAATCGAAATTTGTTTTTCTTGCCTGAAATTTCTCCAGTTTGGCAAAGGTTTGTATTTTAGTCCTGTTTTCTTTTCATTTTCAAGTGAAATAATTACTGTATTGTTTCTTGTTTTTATAATTTTAGCATGTTATATCTCTGTATTCCGCCAATGTTCATTTTGTGTTGATTCTACTTACACCTCAGTCCCAAAGCTTTATCCAAGCATTTGTCCCACAAGTATTTTTACTGCGTGACGGATAAAATAAACCCAAACGCTTTTATTTGACGCTGGATTTGAATATTTCCTGAAGGTGGCCCGCTTTGAATGCAACAACAAAAACATTTACCAGCGTCCCTGAATATCACATCACTGTTCCAACAAGAATAAAGTTTTACTGTTTGTTTTCGAAAAATGTAGCGATTGCTGTTTCATCACTAACAAAACAATAAACAATATATATATATATATATATATATATATATATATATATATATATATATATATATATATATATATATATATATATATATGTGTGTGTGTGTGTGTGTGTGTGTGTGTGTGTGTGTGTGCTTCTATGTATTGACTCGATGATTATGCTAAGCATAAACATAAAATATGCATAGAGGTATGTACGTACAATTATGCATCAGCACTGACTATTTGCTTTTCTGTTTATCTCTTCTCGCATTAATTTTGTTTATCTTCTAGTTATCTTTTCTTACCTTTTTTTCTCCTTTCCATTCGTTCTCAAATAAATATTGGCCATATAACACCACCTGTTATTCACCGATTAATTATCTACATAACTCTCATGCAATTGCAGTATCCAGATCTGTAGCCTTCTTTCCATAGCAAGTGAGTAAAACTGTAGCAAACGGTCAAAGTAATAAAAATAAAATACCGTATTCAACTTGGTCAGTCCCACCGTATTTAGACTATTGATTCCATAAGGCAATCTTTCAATGATGCAGAGTTTATTACTTCGTTGCAGTTTAGTGATTTTTCTATTAATATTACCGTTTTGGCTTTGAACGGAGATGAATATTTACCAGTTTTGCATAAGTTACGTAAATCTCTCTCTCTCTCTCTCTCTCTCTCTCTCTCTCTCTCTCTCTCTCTCTCTCTCTCTAGGCCTGGGCTTCTGAGAGAATATGCTGATTATCATGTAAAAAGTATGAATGTTTAACCTCCCCCCCTCTCTCTCTCTCTCCAGGTAGAAGGATTTTCAACAAATGTACTTTCTCTTCTACGGAATTATCTGTCTTTTGAGAAATTAGTGGTATTTGCAGCTATTCACAAAGGTGGTCAGGAAAATCCTTTTTCTCTCTGTTACTATCTTCATTTGATGCTTTCCAGGTTGGCCGTCCCGCAATCGCCCCCTCTCTCTCTCTCTCTCCATTTTTCGCCTCTTACTGGAATTCTTATTTAGACAGACGCACTTACTCTTTGAAGATATAAGGCTCAAGTATCAACACCTTTTACAACACTTACTGATCACATTTTCTGAGAAGCAGCTTTTGGTCAATAGCAATTAATCATTCCTTTTATGCCAGCATTATGTCTCTGTATTTCTAACAAGTTCATGTTTGGCATATGATCTGCATATCATAATCATTCCTGTCTTTAGTCATACTGGACAATACTGAATGCGCCGCATCATTTAGGAGTCTCGTGTTTGCGATAACTTGAGAAGATTCATAAACGCAGGATCAAGTGTCAGGGATTGGGGATGAATGTAATTTCTTAGGACAACTTTTTATATGCCGTTAGAAACAGGCTGGACTTGGCTGACTGGACTGTGAAGAAAATGTATGATTAAGCACACTTGTTTGTTTATTCACGTTAGTTAGACCTTGTTGAAATTATTCACGCTCTCTCTCTCTCTGGATTAGCCTCCAATACAGGGCATAAACCAACTTTCCCGAGAGCGATGCGTTTCTACCTGTAAATGAAGGCTGACAGAATATTCCGTTTGTGCCTTGGTTCTGATTTTGATAGAAATTGCGTTTGTTGCTTCTCAGCCAGAACACCTCACAGCGTCTCTCTCTCTCTCTCTCTCTCTCTCTCTCTCTCTCTCTCTCTCTCTCTCTCTCTCTCTCTCCCCTGGGAACTTGATTCAGTCAATATTACAATTCTTTGGACAAGTGAGACATGTGTAGCATTAATCAAAGCATGTTGAGGCTTGAAAAACTCTTCATATTATGGTTCACTCTGACTCACAGCCAAATCAATTCTAATTCTATTTTCTTACTTTGATTCTATGAACGTCTTTATTGTAATATGACAGCATTACGGGCCATACAAAATCTCCGAAAACAGCAACGCGTTTGTCAGATATCTGTCAATTTCGCTAATCATTCCCCTCTTCCAAAAGGCTAAAATGGCTGAATGGCGACATAATGATTTCCATCACGATAACATTAGATTAAACAACGATGCGCACCGGAAGCTAATTATCCAGTGGGAGTCACGCTGTGAGCGTCTGAATCGAAGTTCATCAAAATCCGTACAACCATTCTCGAGGAACACGCCATCAGTCACTATTTCCCAGGAGAGAAGAGCGGGTGAAAATATAAACCCAGTCACAAGAGGTGATCATTTTTCAACCTCGCACAGCAGGCTTGCACTCCTTAAGATGAAGGAAAGTTGTTCATGAAGTAAGGAAGCAGGAGCGTTGTCCCTCGTAACATCCTTTCGTTGTTGCGGCTGGTAGATTTCACTCGTGTTTAAGATAAAATAATATGTGTTATTTGCACTTTAGTATCCATAGATTAACTTTTGAATGAAATCCAAAATAACTAGATAGGGTAAAAAGTTGCACATGTCAATGCAAGCTGGAAACAAACATGCAGGAAAACATGTAAGTGGTTTTCCCCCGTTTTGTTTTACTAGCATGATGTGCGTATCGCGCCTGTTTGTTTATCGACGTCGTTTGAGTTAGCTTTCCCTCACCTGAAATTATGCAAACAATCCTGCCATAGTTAGAGCAGAGAGATGGCAACTGAAGGGAATAGTTTTAATTTCACTCCATGGAACTGCTATTTCGCTCTCGGTATGAATGGGTTTAGTGAAATATCCTGCCTACCGACCAGGCGTTGCTTCCCTTATCTCAGAACTAATAATAATAATAAATATATATATATATATATATATATATATATATATATATATATATATATATATATATATATATATATATATATATATATATATATATGTGTGTGTGTATGTGTGTGTGTGTGTGTGTGTGTGTGTGTGTGTGTGAGTGTGTGTGTGTGTAACAGCAAATGACATTTTCTAAGCTGAGAGAGAGAGAGAGAGAGAGAGAGAGAGAGAGAGAGAGAGAGAGAGAGACAGAGAGAAGGATGCTGGGACGATTTGCCGCACAGGTACAATCCGACTAAAGGAAAGAAGCCCATGTACAGTATTGAATGACTACGTCGAATTTCAAAGATGAACGAGTAATTTGGTATCCCCAAACGATGCTTTATTGGTCTGAGGTGAAATCTGAGAGCACTAGAAAAGCCCTTTTGATCTCTAATCAAATTTGACAGGTGGAAAAAGACCTCTTAGTCAATAATCAAAGCTATGAGCAATGGAGAAGGTCTATTGACCCAAGCAAAGTTGAGAGCAGTGGAGAGCCCTTTTGATCCCAAAGCAAAGTTGAGAGCAAGGGAAACGCCTTATTGGTCCATAATCAAAACTGAAAGCAATAAAAAAAAGCTCTAATGTTCTTTATAGGAAACTGACAGGAAAGGAAAATGCCCTATTGTTAATTTATCAAAGCTGAGAGCAATGGAAAAGCCCTACTGATTCCAAAGGAAATCTGAAACATATGGAAAACTCTAAAGTTCTTCAATGCAAGTTGAAAGGAAAAACCTATTGTTCCTTACTTAAAGCTGAGAGCAATGGAAAAAGCCCTACTGATTCCAGAGGAACGCTGAAACCAATAGAAAAATTCTAATGTTCTTTAATGGAAATTGAGAGGAAAGGAAACAGCCCTATTGTTTCTTAATGAACGCTGAGATCAATGGAAAAGACATATTGATTCCAGAAAGCTAAATGAAATGAAAAGCACTAATGTTCTTTAATAGAAGTCGAGAGGAAAAAAGCCCTTTTGTTCCTTAATCAAAGCTGAGAGCAAAGAAAAGCCTTACTGATTCCGAAGCAGAGCTGAAAGCAAGGAAAAGCCTTGTCGATCCTTAATCAAAGCAGTGAGCAATTGAAAAGCTCCGCAGTCAATAAAACTTTTATTCTTCCCCATAGTTTTATTTCCAGTAAATAAAAATGCTGGTTTTCAAACATAACTTTAGCTTTAAGAACTGGAAAATAAATGGAAAGAAAAATAGCTTTTTACCTTAGCTGGATTTCAATTGTTGCTTAATTAAATGATTTGTTAGTTTGACTCTTTCTCAGTTGTAATACCAGAAATATTTTAGTTTTTTATATACTTTATATTCGCATGCTTTGGCTTCAAAAGGCAATTTTAGGTAACATAACGTCACTGCTGTTTACTTATAGGATTTTCGTTTTGATTTTAAAAATGACTTACTTTCGTGGAATTGCTAAGTACAGCAGCTTCTAGTAGGCAAAGAGGAAAAATCAGCCACCAGAAAATTGGGGTCGTTTCTTGCTTTTCTATTACAAAGGTCACAGAACCTGATCCAGAGCGAGATTTTATTTAGTTTTATTTCATTCCTTAGAATTTGCTTTTATGTCAAGTGAAGGAAAATTCAAAGATTTCTTATTCTGTGCACTTCTTTACTCTTCCATCTTTTCTTCCTTCTTCATCTAAGAAA
>NC_089786.1:34982757-35002757 GCF_040412425.1 Macrobrachium rosenbergii
ACTGTATTTTTCCAAAAATACAAAAAGGTTAAAATAAAGGGAACTTTCGACCGTTTGCTCAACGGTCCTCTTCAGTTGGCTGAAGAAGACCATTTGCAAACGGTCGAAAGCTCCCCTGTTTTTTAACATCCTTTTTTGGATTTTGTAAAAATATATATCTATCATTTACATTATTGTGGCTTTTTACTCATTATTTCAGATCACAATATAGTGATGCACCACAGATTTCGTTTATTATTCTGCTTTAATTCCGTGATTTGCCTCTATTCTTTCTTCAAGATTTCAATTAATTTCATACATTTTGTTCCATAAAAACTTAGTTTTAGGATGAACCAATCCTGTCTAAGTACTTATTATTATTATAGTTCTTTTATTATAAAAAAACAAGAGAATTATAAAAACTAAACATTTTTATAATGAATTTCATTTTAGAATGGAGAAATTCCTTTCAGCAGTAGCTGTAACCCATTAGGAAGGATCTCCGTGGCAGTTTTGTAAAATTTTAACAAATTTTTATAACTTTGACGTTTGAACTATGTACAAGGTCAGTAGAGGGTAACTCCTGATGGAAGTAAATAGTTTAGAGGATTATATACCGGCAAATATTGCAAAAGGTGAAAGAGGATAACCCCAACAAATCTTTGCTCTATCCCACCGAAAAACCTCAACTGGAAAACTTCCGCAACTCTTTTGTAAAAAAAAAAAAATGTTTTTCGATAGGTCGTTTTTGAGAGACAAGTGGTCATAGAGAAAGACGAGATTGACCACAAGGGTACTTCCTCCAGAGGAAACCCATGAAGGAGAGCAGAGCACTTCCTACCACTTTTGAATACTTTGAGAGCAATTACGGTGGATACGTTGTTCAAAAACATGAGCCGTAAGTGATTTTTTTAATAAATACTGAGAAATAATTCCTAAAGGTTCTCAACGACCAGAGCATAATTCCACATGAAAACGGACATATATGAATAAAAATAGTATACTTTACAAAAAGACTAAATGAAAATAAGATAGGAATTTTAATACAGTTTTTTAAAGCAGAAGGCAGGGAAACGTGTGCTGTGAATTCTATTCACAGTTTTTCATAATATTTTATTTTATTTATGGTTGTCGAGTCTGTATTCCACTGCTGCTAAAGTGGTAGGCGCGTAATTGGAACAGATTCTCATCCAGCTATTGTTACAGTTAGTCTGATACTCTGTATCGGCCTTGATTGTAGCATAGAATTCATGTTCTCCCTGATTGATCGTTACTGACTATACAAAACGAGGTCATTTTGAGGACGTTTGTAATTTTCCTATCCGTGGTGCTTTATGGAGAATGGTTCCAGATATAACTGTGAGATTTGCATGAAAAACAATGCGCGCTTTATGGAGCAGTGACACTTGTCTCTCAGTGATCATATTTATTGCGTATACGATCTGGTTCATATGACAGCATCGTTTTAAACAATACAGAATTGAGTTGTTTATCTCAGAGCAGAATGTGAAAATCAAAGAATAAAGGTTAAGGATCTGCAACAAACAGGTGATGAAATCGTCGCTCTTTTGTCAAGATAATCATTGACGAAAAACAGTTACAGTGGCTTTGGCAGTTATTTTTGAAACTTTCATGAGAAGTATGTATGATAAAGAGAGAGAGAGAGAGAGAGAGAGAGATTTAGAAAAAGAGAGAGAGAGAAAAACGACATTAAGTGCATGAATATCTGGGATGAAGTTATAATCCTCCACACTGCAATGACCCAATCATCCGTGCTCTGTAAATTTCCTGAATGGACTTGGGAGGCATAAGGAAAAGATGAGTAAATAAGATTTATGAACGCACAGAGCACTATAGAATGATCACGGTTCATGAACAATTCCCATACATTATAACACCATTTATCAACACAAGATTTAACATACTTTACTAAATTAACAAAATTAATCAAAGTCATTTTTTTTTTTATTTTACGAAATGAGAAATAAAAAATCATTCAAACTAGTATGATTTCATTCTTGTGCCAGGGTATCGTGATACTGATTAAACTGTGAGTACAAAGAATGACATAAATAAAAAATATTGTGTTTTCATCGCATATATGTCAAATGCTGAACAAGCAAGCATAACCCAATATGAAAACACCTGAAATGCTTAACAAGAAGTCTCAGTAATTACTATTAACTGATTAATAACTGCTTGTTATTATCATTCAAGGAAATATACAGAACACTGATGAATGGGTTGTTTTTTTATTATAGAGGCTTACAGTTTCATCCCAGTAATTCATGCTAGTAATGTAAACTTTTCTCTCTCTCTCTCTCTCTCTCTCTCTCTCTCTCTCTCTCTCTCTAATCTTCTCTCTTTCACACGCATACATAAACACACGACACATACACACCCACACACACACACGAGTTTCAAAAATAACTGCCGAACCATTGTAACTATTTTTCGAAAATGATTATTTTAACAGAAAAATGTCGATTTCATTCCCCGTTTTGTTGCAGACCCTTGACCTTTATTCGTTTATTTTCACATTATGTTCTGAGATAAACAGCTCAATTATGCATTTAAAAGCAGTGTTGCCAGAAGAACCATACGCGACAATTATGATCGTTTAGAGACAGGTGTCACTGCTCAATTAAAAGTATTTTTTTTTTCTTTGTTTACATTTTCTAATTTTATTTTTTCTTTGAAGGTTTTGCTTCCACATTTCCAGACAAATTCTAAAAGAAAGTTCTCGGTACAGACCTCAACATTTTTTTGCCATAAAAATATAACTGAATCCGTATTCATAGCATAGTTCATGCTATTACTAGAAAAATAATGATGATGATGATGATAATGCTTATCATTGTGAAGATGTATGAGGAGTAACAATGAAAGGTCATTAACTTGCAAAGCAAGCTTCCCTGGAAAGTCATGACTATTAGAAATGAAAAACACAGAAACTGGAGAGCAGGAAATGATTTTTTTTTCTAATAATACACTAGAAAGAAACATCATTGAGTCTAGTTTTATAAAGGAAGTTTCAGCAAGAAAATTAACTTTATCCATGGAACTTATAAAATTGATCCATAAATGTAAAGAGTTATGTAAAGAGTTTAAGATCTATGGCCCCAATATATTTTTGGACGATTTTTATGAAATCCCTTCGAAAGTTGTCATCGTATAAGAAAGGAAAAGTTGCATATAATGGAAGTTCAGGCACATTACAACACTTTGGCTTATTGGGGAATTTTTTATTTAGAAGTTTTTTGGTGAAATATTGCTGTAAGAAGACGATTTCTTGGTGAAAGAGGACCCAGTCCGACGTTAGAGATAAATCTTCCAAAAATATATTGGGGCCATCGATCTTAAACTAATTCCTAAGAACCCAAAAAGTATAGCTCTCTTTTCAGATTTAAGGATCGGCTACCGCCTTTGGTGTCGTCTGGTGTTGTCTATGAGTACAATTGTCCTAAATGTAATTTAGAAAATATATTGGATCCACCAGGCGGCTTCTCAAGGTGAGGGCCGATTCCCACAGAGGATAAGTTATAGAACCGGGTGCCGATTAACTAATCCTGAATCATCTAATATACGCAACCATACCATTAAATGCAAAACAGATATCAGCTATAAAGATTGTAAGATTATTGGTTATACAAGCAGTCCTCAAGAACTACTTATTCTCGAAACACTAAATATTAAACAACGAGTTCCCTCATTGAATTGTCAAACAACTGCTGTACCCCTTTGTATTTGTCTTAACTCTGCCTTTTTCGATAATTTTTGTGTATGTGTGTGTGTTTTACTTAGTGTGTCCTTGGCCTCTGGATTGGTAGGTTACCCTCCAGTGTTTTTAAGTGCATCTGTATTCAAGTATGTTGTCTGGTTTTTACTATTTTGTTTCTAAGTGCTTCTGTGTTTGAGTGTGTTGTCTGTTCTTGATCGTTTGTCTTCTTGTGTTCTGTTTTTATCAGTTTTCTTAGCTTGCCTGCTACGTTTTTGAAGTAAAGTCTTGTATATAGCTCTTTTAATTAATTTATATTAATATATTGTATTTTATTGTCGTAGATCTCCTCTGATGATGTGATTAAGAATCATGAAACGTCGGAATAAATGGTTACTGTGTCATCTACTTCTGTATCCCTGCCCTTGATCTTGATGCAAAAAAAAAAAAAAAAAAAAAAAAAATATATATATATATATATATATATATATATATATATATATATATATATATATATATATATATATATATATATATATATATATATATATATATATATGGCGTTTGTGCTTACGAGAGAGAGAGAGAGAGAGAGAGAGTACAAGATATAAAACTGAGACTGCTCAACCCAAAAATCATTTCCATATAGGAAGGAAGAGACGGACAACGGTTAAGCAGGTCGAGTGGTGGAGGGTGCTTTGGAAACTTTTGGCAATACACTAGATGGCAATAAAACCTTTACTCAGGACGACAGACATATGCTTAATCAGAAAGATTACTTGAAAGTCCTTCTTTCTGTAGCTAAGTCATCAGGCCTTCAGGTGGCTTTACAGCTATTAGTCCTGTGCCTGTGGGACTTGCATAACCCGAACACATGCTGCTCCCCGTAGGGGAGCAGCTCAGTCAGTGCACCATAGGATAGTCTTCAGCCCCTAGCTGCAACTCCTTTCGTTCTTTTTACTGTGCCTCCTTTCACATTCTCTTTTTATCACCTTCTTTCCACCCTCCCTAACAATTAATTCACAGTGCAACTGAGAGGTTTCCTCCTGTTACACCTTTCAAAACTTTTCTGTCAATTTCCGTTTCAGCGCAGAATGACCTCATAGGTTCCTGTGCTTGACCTTCTGTATGCTATTTAATTCATTTCAGGTCAACACATGCTGCTGCTGCTGCTTCTGGAGAGGGCGCTGTGGGTCAACTGCTCATCCGAAGGACTTTCAACTTTGTACCTGTTAGAATGAGAGCTCATTTTTAGGCGACATAGTCTGTTGCAGAGAGCTGAACGTCATGAATGTTATGGACTGTAGTGCTTGTGATTAATCTAAACCTTTATAATAGTTTTATCCGTCCTGGACTGTAAAAGTCAGTAGGTTACCGTCACTTTGGCAGTTGCTCCTAATTACTGATCCATTAGAAAAAAAAATTAACTTAACGGAATTACTTTTTTCCCCATTTACCTGTGAGAGAATGAATCCTTGTGAAAAAGAAAAGAATTCTAATATTATTGTTTTGTGATAAATTTTTCAGCTGGGAAAGGATAATTCCAGAGAACGAAGGACGTTTGGAATGCTTGCACTCTCTCGGGTGTATATATTGAAATTGGCAAATATTCTCTCTCTCTCTCTCTCTCTCTCTCTCTCTCTCTCTCTCTCTCTCTCTCTCTCACACACACACACACACACACACACACACACACTTTATGCTGAGGGTGCTCATTTTAGACATACATTATTCTTCTTTGGGGGAAATTTTGCGCAGTCTTGCTTGTTTGTCTTAGACCTTTATTGAGATTCCATATATTGCTTCCGGATTTCAATCGTCTCGTTAGAAACGCACGTTAGCAAAACACAAACACAAGTAATCGGACACAACCCTACCTATACAGAACAAAAAGTGGAGACGGCAAACACATACAACAATCTTGTAAAGGAAAACAAAACTTTATCTTGAAAGAACTTTCTCTTTTCCCCATATCTGTTGTTCGGGGCACGACCATTTCTTTTCTCTCTGAACAAAAAGAACAATATTAAAAAAAAAAACTTTTTGAAAATAGAAAGTTAATAAGTTTATGCCTACTTTCTGTTTATATTTCCTTCTACATTCCATAGTCCAGGCGCACACAGCCACAAGCATTCGTGCACAAACATACGAAATCGGAATCAGCACTTCACTTCCCAAATGAACCACACCTCAATTTCTCCATTTTGTCATTATATTTTGAGTCACTGGCATTGCTATGGAATTTTAAAGCTGTCCAACTAGGTAATATTTTTAGATACGCTTGTCTTCAAAAGCATTTATTCTATCCTCCAGTTTAAGCTGAGGGAAATGTTTCCTGTGATATATAGCAAAACATGAACGCTACCATGGAGCAGAATTTACTTCGCTTGGGGAATCAGCGGAAGACCTGAAACTACACATGCAAAGTGAGGAGTCAACATAAAGCGAGGGACTTCATGGGTGTTCAGTTGCATGCAAGAAGAGTTTGGTTTATTCCTTAAAACTGTGCAATTGTGTCCCTGGGAATGACCCTGGCGATCAATACTCATTAACGACTCTGCAATAATAACTTCAAGCTTATTGCAACTAAGCGTCGGTTTTCTTACTTAAATTGTTCTTCATACTGTCTTTTATAAGTATATAGTGATCTCTATTTATTACTTACTTATTTTTTATCATGTTTTTATTGCTCTCTCATTTATTTTCGCTCCGGGGTTTTTGTAATGCCGGATTTTATCCAGCAAGCATTTAATGGTCTTCCAGCAGTGTTCCTTGTTGATATTCCCATTTTTATTAATTGCAGTTATAAATACAAAAATCAAATGCAATGATTATGTATTAGAAACAAGGATGCAACTACCGTTAGCCAAAACAGTGGTAATTAATATTTGCCGTAATTAATCACAAGCAATAACAAAAAATACTCATTATTATCGTCAAAATTAATAAATAAGTTAAAAGTGGTTGAAGACAAAAAGTATTTGGCAGAATGAAAATGGAAATTGGAAAGAATTTCGAGGTAAACGAAATTCAGTACAATACATCAGGTTTGGCATTAATGGGGTAACATTCGAGAAGGATCATCCAGCCAGATCACATCATCTTTTGCAGCAGAAAATAGTGACCTCATCTCTTAATAACATTCTCTCTCTCTCTCTCTCTCTCTCTCTCTCTCTCTCTCTCTCTCTCTCTCTCTCTCTCCTGTGTGTGTGTGTGATCGTATCAAGCAAAAACATTCTAAAGAATTGAAGAGACAATCATCATGCCCCGAAAAGGAGGGATAAGTTTTCTTATCCATTTCTTCGTCTTCTGTGAGAAGTAGGAGTCTCTCAAGGTCCGACCCATCTGCCTTGGACACAGGTCTCTAGGAACGTTCAGAAGCACTCCCTTCGTCTTCCTTTTCATACAAAGCTTGTCAGAGGGCAATGAAATCGGTGATGTTGATTGCTTATCATTTCTTAGCATCTGTGTCACATGTTATCATCATGGCCTTGCTGTGTTTGATCATTGTTGTACTTGAAGTGAATTTGCATTTTAGTATTATAATCAATGACAGTGCTTATTATTATTATTATTATTATTATTATTATTATTATTATTATTATTATTATTATTATTATTATTTATGGTATTCCATCTTGAGTATATACTCTAACTGCTTTAGAAATCTTGCGTTTCCGGTGTTGTACTCTACTGTATATAAACTTGAAAATATGTTATGCCCAGATCAGTCACACAAAGTGATTCATATCTAAAAGAATAACATCATTCACAAATTGCGCCATAGTAAACGAACATAATCTAAACTAATGAAATATTCTGTAAAGTTACCTAGCAGCTCAAAAATATGCTAAATTTTTTTGTGAATTTTTTGACATGAAAGAATGAACGAAATGTTTCCTTTTAAGTGGTCCTGGAGCCTCGCACAGGAAGGAATGGCGTCACTTGTTCATAGGTCGTCTTATCCTGAAAAACAAGTTGGTCTGGGGTTAATGACGTCACAGGACACTTCAAAGGGCACCAGTGGAAGGTAAAGAAGAGAGAAGCAATGCCCCAGTGACGAAATCAAAACACCAAAGGGTCATTTCGAAGTTATGTTAATTTTTTGTCAGTATAAGTAAAACAAGTAAAAATGAGCCAAAGTTTCTTCGGCGCAATCGAGTTTTCTGTACAGCGTATAATTCTTTATGATACTCTCAGGCAATGATCCATGAAATTCTCAGCCGCGGCCCATGAAACTTTCAGCCACGTCCCGGTGGTGGCCTGTGTTGTTGACACCTATAGCGGTGCCAGACGCATGATGATGGCTAACTTTAACTTTAAATAAAATAAAAAAAATACTGATGCTAGAGGGCTGCAATTTTGTATGTTTGATGATAGAAGGGTGGATGATCAGCATACCACTTTGCAGCCCTCTAGCCTCAGTAGTTTTCACGATCTGAGGGCGGACAGACAGACAAATAGCCATCTCAATAGTTTTCTAAAAAAAACGTCGAATTTTAAGAAATGTTACTTTATATGATAAATTCATTAGTACAACACTTGACTCTCCAAGACTAGTTTATTATATATTTTCAGTATCTTGACCAGAATATTGGGAATACTAACAACATAGACTTATAAGATATTTTTCAGTAAAAACCCACAGGTCTGTCTAAGGCCAAAACACCTAAAATGGGGACACACACAAAACTCCAAAGCTCCTCTGCAATACAAATGTCCTGCTTTCACCTTCCATCATCCGAGTTTTCATGGAACCAAAGCGGAAGCACTTTTCACATGGCTATGAAAAATTCTCGAACAATTTTTTTATGGCATTCTGCTCTTTCCGACTAAAAAGCTATTTTTACCCAAAATGATTAAGAGTGTTTAAAAATTTTTTGAAACATCCTGATTTGTTTTCAGGTAAATTGCATTCAAGAAATGTCTCAGAAGTGTAATAATTTTAGATTTCTAAAGAATCTAGAAATAATACTAAAATAATAAATTATTTGGCATAGCTTTTAAGCAAACCTAGTCTTTAGAAAGGCTGTTTGTTCCCAAAGAAAACTTACAACTGACCATTTCAGTAATATTCAAAGCTGAAATTCATTTTAAACAGAGTAGTTTGGTCTGAATCTCATGTTTTGTTGAATGTGCTGAATACGTTACCAGAACAACGACGTTTCTGTTTTTGATGATAGAGCGTTCCAGATAAGACGGCAACATTCAGACAAAGTCTGATATCGCAAGTCCTAGGTCTCTTCTTCCTGCCCGCCGAACTAAATTCAGTCCTTCAATCCCAACAATATCATCGAAATATAACTGGTGAGATTAGTCTTTATGGAGAGAATAGCAAGACATTCCGGTTGAGCTCTGTTATTATGACGCCTCTCATGAACTAAGATAGAAAGAGACTGGGACATCAAGGCCTCTAGAATACTCGTTCTGCTCGCCTGATGCATTTGATTGGTATCTAATTGTACTAACACTGGGAGGCAGCCCTGTCGAAGTTTCTTCGTGTAAATAACTGCATTTAGTCCTCCCAGGTGGATAGGAAACTGAATGCGTAGTATACTAGATATAGTTAGGACAGGCTAATACTTTAAGAATTAGCTATAAATATATATATACACACACCCACACAAACACACACACACACACACACAAAACACACACATTGTACACACACACACATATATATATATATATATATATATATATATATATATATATATATATATATATATATATATATGTGTGTATATATATATATATATGCGTTGCGTGAATGTCTCTATCCTAAAAAAAATAGGAAAAGATCGAGAGAATCGGAAGAATGCATGTATTGGATTTTTGTGTTCCGAGTTGTGAACGTTTCCTATACAGGTTTTTTTTTTTTGACGAAAGCGAAGTCAATTCTATTAGTGGGCATCAAGATTGAAAAACAAAGCGATTCGAGCTGAAAGGATTTAGAAGTCAATCAGAAAAAAACAAATATTTTTGCTAAATATTTAAAGCCTTCACTAGCTGTGTATTATTGCAACAGCACGGCTTCTCCATTTACAATGGTTTACAAATTCCAGATTGATTGGGCGACCTATGACAATTATCATCCCTTTAACCACTCACCGAAGGTGATCAATTTTATCCCTCCCATTACACGAATGCAGAAACCTCATTTTAAAATATTTTGGAGAGATCCGGTTTGGTTGATTGCTGGTATGAGCAACAAAAATATAAATAATGATTCATTATACAGTACGTACCGATCTTTTCCATTTTAGACTTTGGGGATTCACAATGAATGTTTCGTATTCATTCTCTGCTAATTATCTAAGTGTTAGAGATGCTTCCTGAAGAACTTTAGTATATATCAGGCCATTTCTTTTAAGAGATTTTGTGTCCCTTTAAGGAAGACAATAAATGAATGACGTTCGTTATTCGAACTATTTTTTTTTTTAAGATAATCCATGAAGACCGCAGTGGAATTCATGATACCCATGGTATCACTTCTACAAATGTTTTGGTAACCAAGAATTGATAACTGTGACTGACTGACTACCTTATTTATCATAAGGAAAGTAGAGAGACAGAGCCTCACCTGAAATTTGATAATAGACTTTGGTTAAATACAAGAACAGATACCGTATTTTCTTCTGAAATACCACAAGTAGCGTACACAAAAATTAAAGTGGAATGTCATTTAAATACTCTTGCAAAAAAAAAAATTGTAAATGATACCGGCAACGGGGATGCAAATTCTAGGGCAGACAGAACAGAGAACAAGATTTTTTCATAGGCTGTGGGAATTCATAATCTTCTCAAGGCCAGAAACTTGAATGTCACCTCTTTACATAGTGTTCTACTGCGCATTTAAGATAAAACATATGCCTGTTTATAAAAAAACTCATATTCAATAAAGGCCAAACTGATTTCATCCATATGCCATTAATAAACTTCTCAAGACCAAAATCTTGAACATAGTATATATAGTATATAGTATTCGGCCGCGCATTTCATAATAAAACATGTGCGGGATATATAAGCAAAATCATATTCGATTAAAGGACAAACTGAGTTCGTCTCTGTGTAAATCATGAACATCCCAAGCCCAAACACTACAATGTCACCTATATATACAGTATTCTATTGCACATTTCCAAATAAAATACAGTATATGCCTGGTTATAAAAAAGACATATTCAATAAAGTCAAACTGAGCTCATCTTTATGGAGCTTCTTAACAATACAATGTATTTTATCAAACTGCTAATCAAATTTAGATATGAAAAACCTGACTGAAGGCAAAAGTTTTCTATGTTAATTAAAAACAAAATAGAAATTTATAAAAGCTAAGCAACTGCACCTTCAGAAATGTGTTTGAAAACCGAACAAATAAAAATTTATATTGTATTCTGAATTTGACGGGGAGAAAATTCGATTTCCTATTCATCTCAGCGGTTCGGTAATTTATGAGAACGGTACAAGGTGCTGCAGCTGCCAGCGCTTTCATATGTATGTATATTTATATTTCCCATTTACCTGAAATGGCTCGAAAATGAATTCGGGTAAATGCGAATGTAGAGACTTATTTGCAACGGGAATGGACATTCGGAAATAGACGCTATGGTATTGGACGAAACATTTCCGTAGATTTCTATGGGGCACCGGTGCAGCAATATTGCTTCATATCGATTTCATATTGAAATGAAAACTCTTTGTTGTGCTGCTTTACAAATATTGCAAAAAAAAAAAAAACAATCGTTTATAGATACTATGCAATCACATTCCATAATATATATTCTCGCTGACCTTGTGTATTTCATAAAATGGTCATGAAATTTAATTACTAAGGAATGAAAATCTGAGTCACGGATAAATAAGGAGTTTTGAGCATAGGCTAACGTCAGTCTTTTTTATAAACAATATAAAACAATTTTTGCAGCTAAAAGGTCGTCCGGTTTAATAGGTAGAAGGTCGCAGTGAGGTCAGGAAGTCTTCTGAGTAGAGAAAGAGTTTTAACAGAAAATTATAGTGCCTTAAATTCAAAACTAAATTTTAAAAATTCTTCCGGAGGAAGCAGATTTTAAAACTGACATATGGAATGCATTATCATCTCAATATCTAAGGTCTCCAAAAGGAAACCTATCGCTGCTGTTTGATGAAAGTAACATTTTATGTTTCAGTGAGATGACAAACTCGGCTTTTATTCAATTGAAAGCCCTCAACAAACAAACGCATAATTAAACACAAACAGATATGGACCTTCTTACCTTTCAGACCTTACAGTTAATTCAGGTTGCCCAGGAGGTCCCTCATTTGAGGCACCTCTGATGTCTACCAGAGAATTGCTAATGCATCTTCAGTATATTTTGCATCTTCCAATCTTGGATGGTCTGGGATGCATCTTAGATATTTGTTGAGCTTATTCTTAAAACATCTGCCCTCACTCCTGTTATGTTCTCAGATGAGCTGGTAGCGCATTGAATAGACGCTGCATTATCGATGCTGGTGCGTGAGGATTAATGTCCTGTGTGTTTTCCTTAGTTTTGGGACTATTAAAAAAGATTTGGCTCTTTCTGATTTTTTTAGTTTTTAGAGAGAGAGAGAGAGAGAGAGAGAGAGAGAGAGAGAGAGAGAGAGAGAGAGAGAGAGAGAGAGAATTCTATGTTCTTTCTCTATTCATGACGTTATTTATATACATCTATACGTTTTTATTCACATATATTTGTCATTAAATTGTTGTTTTCCTCGTTTTCCCTTAGTCATACGAACATTTTCTATACTATAGAAAACTGGTTTACAATTTAATGAGTTTTCACGCTTGTCTGCTTATAGTCATGACAACAACAACAACCACAATAATAATAATAATAATAATAATAATAATAATAATAATAATAATAATAATAATAATAATAATAATAATAATAATCGGCAACCAAGACCTATGAAGGAACAAACAGAAACATCTTTCAGGAAATCTGTTTTTGTCTCGTGAGTTTACTTTTGCTGGAAATAAACAACTCTTACTGCTCAGCTTGCCGTTTCTGTATTGTTTACGAAATCTGTTTATCAGCATTTGTCACATGCAAACTTATTCAAAGGACGCCTTCCTGCACTTTAGAGGGGTTGAGAGTATTGTGGCTCCGCGCTGTAGTCTTTCAGATGACAATCATGACAGCAAGAATTTAGAGGATGACGCTGCTAGAGTCATGTTCTTCTTCACCCCATTCATAGGCAACATTATTTAATGTGGAATGACGTCATTATATTTTCTTTCATCTCTCACCTGCCCCTGAACTGAGAGTTCTTGGAAGCCATTTAATACAGAAGGATTTTGAGTTATTATCTTTGGTTTCAGAGAGTTTATGTAAATCCTGTCTGGTGTCGAGTTCTTCACTAAACAGCCGTTTCTTGGCTGAGAATGAGTTATAATTAGAATCAATGGTTTCTTTTCAGTTTTGCCATTTGAGAGCATTCCCTGGTAGAGTGATCCTTTCCTAATTAGAGGACTCATGAGAATGTAAAACTATCCACTCACGTTTTGATCTATTTCCTTCGTTTGGGGTTAGTTTTAATTCTTATTATACAGTTTGATATAGTTTTTGTAAATATATTCCTCCCTCAAATATATACAGTATATTAATGAAATACTCTTTTAAAGCACTTAATATCTAAATGATACTTTTTGTCATCATGTTTGCATAAGTAAATAGAAGGTTCTTAAAAATGACGATAAAAACTTATCACAACACAAAAATCTGAAAAAAGCTAAATTGTATATTTTATTAGACCTCCACTCATATTAAACTTATGCAGATCATTGATCTTTTCACTGCAGTAATGAGGTTAAAGGATGCTATTTTTTTTTTTTCTTAAAAATAAATTTTTGCACAATATTTTTACGTTGTTAATTTTGCGAGAGAACATTTGTTTAGTAATCGGCTTTGATTCCGCTAGAAATTATATTTTCATTATATACATGAGTATTTATTCAAAATTAGTAAATGTATTATCCAGAGAACTGCAATAAACCTCGTTTTTATTATGAAAATGGACAAACGATTTTGAATTCGACATTTTCTGGAGTGAAAAATGTCAGACTGCGCCCTCGCTTCAATAAGCACTGTTTTCATACATTTTCCAATTGTTGAATGGAAGTTAAATATTCTGATGAAGCTGATGAATTATAAACAAAAACACATTCATTCTCTTTCCAAAACGTAAAACTGCCCACTCACTTCATGATCTATTGCCTTCCTTTCGGTGAAGCTTTGATGTTCCAATGTGTTAACGAATAACACAGGATTAATTTAAAATTCCGTTAAAAGGGTGCTATTAAAGTAAGCTTTGGTTTACCTTTCACATACTAGTTGAAAATCACAACCTAATCTGGCGATTTGTAACCACGTAGAATTAACATCACGCTTAACAATTTAGCCATTAACGCAATATATTTCAACTTTGGTGTCATGGTTGCAAATGAAGTTGTTCGTAATTCGTTTCAATATTAAATTTTCTAACGCTTTTAGTGACAATTCAACAGAACTGTGAATGCAACATTACTATATCAGCCGAATTTTAATGTCACTCCTGCAATTACGCCTACGATTTTTAAACTGCGCACCCACCCACACACACACACAAAACGCGCACACACACACACACACACACACACACACACACACACACACACACACACACATTACACACACACACATATATATATATATATATATATATATATATATATATATATATATATATATATATATATATATATATATATATATATATATATATATACGTGTGTGTGTTATATATATATACATATATATGTATGTATGTATGTATGTATGTATACACGCATACTTGTTGGAGAAGCAGGACGGGAGAGAGGGACATTTCCGAAGCAGGTAATCACTAAGGAGATGAGGGAAGCCGGTAAAGAACTAGGCAGCGACCCGGACTTCATCATACCAAAGGTGACAAATCATTTCTGTCTACGTACTGATGAAAGAAAGTGATTATTTTGAAAAGATGGTCAGGATCCTTCTGGACACTTCCAAATTCCAACATTCAACAAAGGACCCCACCAAGGACCTCAGAAAGAAAATGTCAAAGTTTGTGACTAGGGCCAACAATCAGCAAGACGTCGTAAAATTCCGTGAGGTGAAAGGAGATTATGGGCCCGGTTACTGCTAAGGACAGTGAAGACCCATAAGGCAGGCAACCCCTAAGGCCCATCATCTCTCAGATGACATCCCCAACCTATAAGATAGCGAAGGTCCTGAATGATTTGCTGGTATTTTACATACCGGCCGGATGTTCGTTGAAATCAGCGGCGGAGTTCATTGACCTCCTGCATGAAAAGGGACCGGAAGACGACATCGCCTCACTCGACGTTGAAAGTTTGTTTACGAATGTTCCGTCAAAGAAACGGTCGACATAACCGTTGATCGTGTATACAGGTCAGACAAGAGCACCTGCCTATTTCCGAAGATGTCCTCCGAGATATACGGAAGGCCCTCTCTCATCGGGGGGAATTATTTCGGCACGTAGACGGAGTCGCCATGGGATCTCCACTAGGGAGCCTTTTTGCAAATATGTCCATGGCCACTGTCGAAGAAAGGACCTTCCGAGAGCATCAAAAGCCTAAGATATATGGGCGGTACATCGACGAAATATTCGTCACAATAAAAGAAACCGACGATGCCAGAAAACTGTCAGGTGCCCTGAAAAGAAACTAGGTGCTCAACTTCACCACAGAGCACAGCCAGGAGGAGACTTTACCGTTTCTTGACGTCCTGGTAGAACAACAAGAAGGGCAGTGTAAAACGACCGAGTAGACAAAATCAACGAGCTCTGGCCGTTCTTTCGAACGCACGAGGCGAATGCCCGGACGCATATAAAAGTGTCATAAGTGCATATGTCAATAGAGCCTTCACACACAGCACATCGTGGAGAGACATACATAACGAACTTGAGAGAATTCGCCAATTGTTGACAAACAACGGCTAAGCAGATCAAATCATTGAAACTGCAATAAAAAAGAAAATGGATGAATTTTATCAACCCAACACGACAACGAAAAAGGAGAATAGTCTGATTATATACCATCGTCTACATTATAGGTCTGCATACAAGGAGGAATGCTGCGCACTGCATGGGATAGTAAACACAGGCGTAATCCCAAAAGCCTTTTACCACAAAATAAGCCTCAGAATATAATTACAGTAAGCCTAACCTTGTAGAAGCCCTAATAATGAAGAACAGCACTGCTCCGGGGGGACCGGATGAGATGTGCACGAACGTATAAATCTCACAGCCAAATCTACATCGGGCACACTACAACGACCCTTCGGAGACGAAAGCTGGCTCATAGAAAACAAGGGGTCATTCATCAACATTATATAGATGTTCACGACAGGAAGCCATCTCTACAAGAGCTGACAGAAGGCACCCAGTTCGTACAGAGAGAGATAACTATGGTCGCCTCTAAATAGCTGAAACCGAAAGCATCGCTATCCAGAAACCGACACTGAATATTCAACAAGAGTCGGATCATATACCCAGCTCCAGCAGAAGGAATGCGCGAGCCAGCGGGGACCAGACAGCACGCCCCCAACCACCGGACACATCGCGCCCCTTAGGGGACACGAGAGCTTCCAGTGAAGGCCAAATATGTTTGCTCAAGTGGCTGAGGCCCCGCCCAACACGAACCTCCAGAGTTAATCAACGTAGAACCTGTGGACGCACACATACACACAAATTTAATATTTTACACATTTATGTATAAACAGACATTTCTTTATTTGTACAGTTGACATATATAAAATTTCATTTATTTTTGTACCCTATTTTCTGTATTTGCAAGCTAACAGTTAAGACTTAACTAAATTTTAAACACAAATATTAGGAAACACTAGCACATGGTATTATATTTTGAATATTTATTTAACCACGTGTCTAAACTTTCACTTTTGTTGTCATACATGTTCTTTGTACCCAAAACAACGCCCTGAAATGGTTAAGCTGTTAATCCTTTGACCAACCAGTACCCAGACCACAAGAACATTCTTCCCACACGATGATGTAGTCGCTTGATAATGCCATAAAGGCGAAACAGCTGTCGCGACAAAGATCAATAAATGGAAGAAGGAAGTCTGCGTATTTTTCACCAGAAATTGACGAACGAGCATCAGAAAAAACTCAGACGGTATGAAGATACCTGCAAGAAACTTATTGACGCCACTAACGCAATTGCTTTTAACGAAAAGTGTATAAGAGAAAAACTATGCCCTCAGAATATATATATATATATATATATATATATATATATATATATATATATATATATATATATATATATATATATATATATATATATATATATATATATATATATATATATATATATATATATATATATATATATATATATATATATATATATATATATATATATATATATATATATATATATATAATATTATACATATATATACATACATACATACATACATACATACATACATACATACATACATACATACATACGTACAAACATACATGCCTACATACATAACCCACACATTTCCATTGAAGGTATTTATCTAATACAATAATTCACAAAACATTTCGGCCATACTTTGGTGTATTAATTTCAACAGACACAACGTGATAAACTTCTTCATATCAGATCTCGAAACTCGAAAAATGTTTTGGAAGAAAATGGATTTTACTCAAAAATATGAGAACCATGGTTGCCACTCGGAGAAAAGGAAAAATATATATGAAAAAGAGGTTTCCAGGATTTTTCGTACCATAAAAGCCTGAGAGCTTGTTCCTGAAAAATAAAGGCGCGAGTGATAGAAGATGCAGACAGGAAATTTGAATTGCAGATGAAGTTTTTATTTAGGTGTGCGCTTCAGTTTATTTGATGCCCAAGATTTTCATTACCAAGGACCACTAAGGAAGAGGAGCACCAAGGAATTTTTATCCATACCTTTCTCAAAGATCGTTTTTGCAGGTAATTCCAATATCATGGACCTTTTACGTCCAACTTATTTTCGATTGCCATTTGTTGGACAAATGAGAGCATTAGCAGCATATGTAAAAACCTAGGAAAAATTCTAGCATGGGCTGTACTTATTTTTTTGGAAAAGGTAAAGTCCTCACCTGTGTCTGAGTGAGTGTCTTAGAAGGTTAGCTAAGACTGGATAAATGAATCTGATGAATTACTTCTTGAGAAATCAGCTCACTAGCGGGAGAGACGTAACCTCGGTCTCGGTTCTAGAAAATAAAATAAATTTTCTTCGGTTTACCTAAGCAGTGAATTATGTGCCTGGATAACAGTCGATACTGATGGATAACCTCATTCGTGTTTCCACAAACGCGTGTGTATAACGGACCTAATCGAGAAGCCCATTTCATTGCTACTGGACCGCAAATGATTGGCTGTTCATTTCACCTTCCCCAGACGACCACATAGACATCAGTATTTGATGTTATTTCGAATATTACCTCACTCATGTAATCTGCATACAATAAATCATTATAATACATTTTATTCGCACTGGCATAATCAGATGTCTGTTTATTTAAAACATAATCATTGACAACCCATCGTTCGTTGCGTTTGATATGCGTAGACTACGTGATACAAGCTCGTCTTACGTGTTGTTATTTTGTTATGTCCTCGATATAAATCGACATATGTGAGGTGTGAGGGTTCTTTGTATATATAAGGATTCAGACACATTAATGAAGAAACAATTTCCATCTTTATCACAGTAGGCCTACGATATCGGTAACATTGATGTCAGCCAATCACAGGCCAGCTATGCGTATTGCCACATCCACCGAGAGCAAACTTTGGTGAGTTGACAGATAGAATGATGGAATGAAAAACTAAGACATCATTCTCACCCGACCTGATAAATGTAAAGGTACAGTGATCCTTAATAAATGCGAGTAACTCTCGAAAATGGAAAGTATTTCCAGAGATAGAACAAAATTTTAACTTACTGTGACGCCTGACTACTAAAATATTTTTAAAACTGGAGATAAAATCCACAATTTTCTTAGGTCTCTGAGAAAGGAAAATGTTATCAATGAAAGTATTTACCAAGTTCTTTTCTCCACAGGTCCTTCGTATGGTGCCCTTTACGGCCTGCCGAAAATTCACAAACCAGGCGTTCCCCATAGACCTGTCCTTGCTTCGTTTAAAACACCCAGTCACAAATTAGCTAAATTTCTTGTAACCATGCTGGAGCATCTAACTGAGAATAAGTATTCATTAAATAACTTCTTGCAATTTAAAGAAACCATTCTTCTACAAGATGCTGATTTATTCATGGCCAGTCTCGACACAGGGTTATTATTTACTAATATCTCCGTTGGAGGAACAATTGAATTGATTTTTAACAAGCTGTTCCCTGTTCCTGATTCTAATTTTAATAATTTTAATCTCACGCATTTTAAAACTTTACTTGAACTCGCAGTGCTGGACATTGCCTTTGTCTTTAATGGTACATTATTCAGACAAGTAGAGGGCATGGCCATGTGTTCCCCGCTTGGCCCCACATTTGCTAATATCTTCATGTGCTCCCTGGAGGAGCACATGCTCTATAATTGCCTATTAAGATTCTACCCCCTTTTTTTTATTCAAGGTATGTTCACGATACGTTCGGTCTCTTTAAAAGTGAATATGAAGCTGACTTTTAGTAGAATATTCTAATACAATACACTCGAGCATAACGTTTACTATCGAGAAAGAGGTGAACGACCGTCTACCATTCCTGAATGATCTGGTTTTCAGACAAAACGACATTTTTAATACCACGATTTTTAGGAAGAAAACTTTTACCATACTTGATACCAACTTTTATAACTCATGTTTTGGTCATTTTAAATCCAATTGCGTTTCTGCCCTTCTCCACGAAGTACTCGTCCTTAGGTCCAACTTGAGCTTTTTCCATAACGAAATTGCTTTTATAATTGACTTTTTTTTAGTAATAACTGTTTTCCCGCAAAACAAAAAGTTTTAACTGTCCCAAAAATGAAATTTTACGCACGCTCTCCATTTACTCATGACTTGAAATTTCACACAACGTTCACGCAGATTATTCAAGAACATTTTCATGCCATTGACGTTAATTTAATTCCCAAGAACCCTTTCACCATCGGTTCACTCTTTAAAACTAAAGAGCGGTTATCACCTTGTATGTCCTCTGGTGTTGTTTATAAGTATACTTGCCCTGAATGTGAAACAGGAACCTATGTGGGATCCACCAGCAGACTCCTTAAGGTGCGT
>NC_089786.1:35017757-35045257 GCF_040412425.1 Macrobrachium rosenbergii
CTCTGGATCAGGTTCTGTGACATTTGTAATAGAAAAGCAAGAAACGACCCCCAATTTTCTGGTGGCTGATTTTTCCTCTTTGCCTACTAGAAGCTGCTGTACTTAGCAATTCCTGTTGAAAGTAAGTCATTTTTAAAATCAAAACGAAAATCCTATAAGTAAACAGCAGTGACGTTATGTTACCTAAAATTGCCTTTTGAAGCCAAAGCATGCGAATATACAGTATATAAAAAAAACTAAAATAATTCTGGTATTACAACTGAGAAAGAGTCAATCTAACAAATCATTTAATTACAACAATTAAAATCCAGCTAAGGTAAAAAGCTATTTTTCTCTTCCATTTATTTTCCAGTTCTTAAAGCTAAAGTTATGTTTGAAAAACCAGCATTTTTATTTACTGGAAATAAAACTATGGGGAAGAATAAAAGTTTTGTTGACTGCGGAGCTTTTCAATTGCTCACTGCTTTGATTAAGGATCGACAAGGCTTTTCCTTGCTTTCAGCTCTGCTTCGGAATCAGTAAGGTTTTTCTTTGCTCTCAGCTTTGATTAAGGAACAAAAGGACTTTTTTCCTCTCGACTTTTATTAAAGAACATTAGTGGTTTTCATTTCATTTAGCTTTCTTTGGAATCAATATGTCTTTTCCATTGATCTCAGCGTTCATTAAGAAACAATAGGGCTGTTTCCTTTCCTCTCAATTTCCATTAAAGAACATTAGAGTTTTTCCATTGGTTTTCAGCGTTCCTTTGGAATCAGTAGGGCTTTCCATTGCTCTCAGCTTTAAGTAAGGAACAATATTTTTTTTTTTTCAACTTGCATTGAAGAACTTTAAATTTTTTTTCCATATGTTTCTAGATTTCCTTTGGAATCAGTAGGGCTTTTCCATTGCTCTCAGCTTTGATAAATTAACAATACGGCATTTTCCTTTCCTGTCAATTTCTATAAAGAACATTAGAGCTTTTTTTATTGCTTTCAGTTTTGATTATGGACCAATAAGGCGTTTCCCTTGCTCTCAACTTTGCTTTGGGATCAAAAGGCTCTCCACTGCATTTCAACTTTGCTTGAGTCAATAGACCTTCTCCATTGCTCATAGCTTTGATTATTGACTAAGAGGTCTTTTCCACCTGTCAAATTTGATTAGAGATCAAAAGGGCTTTTCTAGTGCTCTCAGATTTCACCTCAGACCAATAAAGCATCGTTTGGGGATACCAAATTACTCGTTCATCTTTGAAATTGACGTAGTCATTCAATACTGTACATGGGCTTCTTTCCTTTACTCGGATTGTACCTGTGCGGCAGATCGTCCCAGCATCCTTCTTCTCTCTGCTCTCTCTCTCTCTCTCTCTCTCTCTCTCTCTCTCTTAGCTTAGAAAATGTCATTTTGCTGTTACACACACACACACACACACACACACACACACACACACACACATATATATATATATATATATATATATATATATATATATATATATATATATATATATATATATATATATATATATATATACTATAACTGGTTATGTTGTCGTTTCTAGAAAACTTCTATTTAAGGAGGAACAGGATATCCTGCCAGAAGACTCAAAAGATTCCAGACATTATTATTTCTTAGAAATTAATAGAAGCACAGTCCCTTGAGCTTTCTTGAATACGTGTTAACTTTTCCCATCATCAGGGTCACTTTATCTATGGAATTACATAAAAATAAAAAAAACAGTGAAAAGAAAACTATACCGATTGACTAAATCTAAAAGTATTAAAACAGTTATATATAATCAACAAAAAAACTTTAAAATACATAATAATATAAAGTAGAAAAAAAAAGGGAACATAAAAACCTAAGTTGCCAAGCAATAGAAATCACGTACCAAACAGAAATCGTCAAATAAAATAACTGAGAAGATAGATACTGAGAGAGAGAGAAGAAAAAAAAACAATGAATATTCAAAATGATAAAAAAAAAAAAATGATAATGTAGTACAAAATACTGGAGAGAACCTACTGTTCATGTCAGTTAAATGACAACAACTGAGTTAGAAGACTGCAAATGGAAGAGGGTGAAATGGTGTGAGGAAAAACTAAAAAGAAAAAGCTAACTATGCAATGAACAATGGAACAGAGGTGGTTTGGCTATTGAGTGTTGGTGATTGTTGTTTAATATGGAGGGACTCTCAAAAAGGGAAGCGAATGGCTATTTTTGTTTGTCCAAGTATTTGAAAATCACTGTATTGTATGTGATGGCGGCAAGATATAGCATGAAGTCTAATGACACTATTTTCTTTTTTGCTTTACCGGCCTTGGGTTAAACTTTTTTAGTTACTGTCCCCTTGTTTTTAAGACTAATTCCTGTAGAACTCTGATTCATCGAGCCTTTTCCTTTGCTCCAATTGGAATAATTTTCACCTAGAAGTCCAGTTTTTAGAGAGGTATTTTAAGAATAATTGCTATCCCTTTAACATGTTCACTAAAATCGTAAAAGAATTTTTAGACAATATTTTTAAGCCAAAATCTGTAGTCTGCACTGTTAATAGAAAAAAGATAATTTATGTTTCCCTTCCCTTCACTAACGATTCTGTCCTAATCAAACGAAAATTATTGTCATTCTTGAGCCATCTGTATCCGTATGTTGACTTCAGATTTACCTTTAATAACCCTCTTACAATCGGAAGACTGTTCCGCGTGAAAGACACCCTCCCGGAGTTGATGCGTACCTGCATTGTTTACAAGTTTAATTGCCCAAAATGTAATTTTGGGACTTATGTGGATGTACCAAGCGCCTACTTAAGGTGCGCATCGACTCTCATAGGGTGTCAGCCATGGGGAAGTACAGGCTTAGCTTTAAGCAAAAAAGAAAATAGTGCCATTAGACTTCATGCTATATCTTGCCACCATCACATACAATACAGTGATTTTCAAATACTTGGACAAACAAAAATAGCCATTCGCTTCCCTTTTAGAGTCCCTCCATATTAAACAACAATCACCAACACTCAATAGCCAAACCACCTCTGTTCCATTGTTCATTGCATAGTTTGCTTTTTTCTTTTAGTTTTTTCCTCACACCATTTCACCCTCTTCCATTTGCAGTCTTCTAAGTCGAACCCAGTTGTCATTTAACTACGACATGAACAGTAGGTTCTCCAGTATTTTGTACTACATTATCATTTTTTTTTTTTATCATTTTGAATATTCATTGTTTTTTTTTCTCTCTCTCTCAGTATCTATCTTCTCAGTGATTTTATTTGACGATTTCTGTTTGGTACGTGATTTCTTATTGCTTGGTTAACTTAGGTTTTATGTTCCTTTTTTTTTACTTTATATTATTATGTATTTTAAAGTTTTGTCAATTATATATAACTGTTTTAATACTTTTAGATTTAGTCAATCGGTATAGTTTTCTTACTGTTTCTTTTATTTTTTTATGTAATTCCATAGATAAGTGACCTGATGATGGGAAAAGTTACGTATTCCTGAAAGCTCGGCTGTGCCTCTGTTAATTTCTAAGAAATAATAATGTCTGGAATTTTACTCACGTCTTCTGGCTATCCTGTTTCTCCTTATATATATATATATATATATATATATATATATATATATATATATATATATATATATATATATATATATATATATATATATATATATATATAATTATTATTAGTTCTGAGATAAGGGAAGCAACGCCTGGTCGGTAGGCTGGATTTTTCA
The DNA here is from genome assembly GCF_040412425.1 of Macrobrachium rosenbergii. Lineage (NCBI taxonomy): Eukaryota > Metazoa > Arthropoda > Malacostraca > Decapoda > Palaemonidae > Macrobrachium > Macrobrachium rosenbergii. The sequence continues at coordinate 35,021,465 of NC_089786.1, forward strand.
TTAACCCCATTCATACCGAGAGTGAAATAGCAGTTCCATGGGGTGAAATTAAAACTCTTCCCTTCAGTTGCCATCCCTCTGCTCTAACTATGGCAGGATTGTTTGCATTATTTCAGGTGAGGGAAAGCTAACTTAAAACGACTTCGATAAACAAACAGGCGCGATATGCATATCATGTCAGTAAAAGAAAACGGGGAAAACCACTTACATGTTTTTCTGCGTGTTTGTTTCCAACTTGCAGTGACATGTGCAACTTTTTTTACCTATCTAGTTATTTTGGATTTCATTCAAAAGTAAATCTATGGATACTAAAGTGAAAATAACACACATTATTTTATCTTAAACACGAGTGAAATATTTTTCACAGTAAATTCTACCAGCCGTAACAGCGAAAGGATGTTACGAGGGACAGCGATCCTGCTTCGTTACTTCATTAACAAATTTCCTTCATTTTAAGAAGTGCAAGCCTGCTGTGCGAGGATGAAAAATGATCACCTCTTGTGACTGGGTTTATATTTTCACCCGCTCTTGTCTCCCTGCGAAATAGTGACCGATGGCTTGTTCCCTCGAGAATGGTTGTACGGATTTTGATGAACTTTGATTCAGACACTCAAAACATGACTCCCACTGGATAATTAGCTTCCGGTGCGCATCGTTGTAAATCTAATGTTATCGTGATGGAAATCATTTAGTACGTTATACATTATGTCACCATTCAGTCATTTTAGCCTTCTGGAAGAAGGGAATGATTAGAGAAATTGACAGATATCTGACGAGCGCGTTGCTCTGTTTTCGGAGATTTTGTATGGCCCGTAATGCTTTCATATTACAATAAGGACGTTCATAGAATCAAAGAAAACAGAATTAAAATGGATTCTGCTGTGAGTCAGAGTGAACCATAATCTGAAGAGTTTTTCAAGCGTCAACATGCCTTGATTAATGCTACACATGTCTCATTTGTGCAAAGAATTGCAATATTGACTGAATCAAGTTCCCCAGGGGAGGGAGAGAGAGAGAGAGACAGACAGACAGACAGACAGACAAACGCGGCGGGGGTGTCCTGGCTGAGAAGCAACAAACGCAGTTTCTATCGAAATCAGAACCAAGGCACAAACGGAATATTCTATCAGCCTTGATTTACAGGTAGAAACGCATCCTCCCGGGAAAGTTTGTTTATGCCCTGGACAGGAGGCTAATCCAGAGAGAGAGAGAGAGAGAGAGAGAGAGCGTGAATAATTTCAACAAGGTCTAACTAACGTGAATAAACAAACAAGTGTGCTTAATCATACATTTTCTTCACAGTCCAGTCAGTCAAGTCTAGCCTCTTTCTATCGGCAAATAAAAAGTTGTCCTAATATATTACATTCATCCCCAATCCCCTGCACTTGATCCTACGTTTATGAGTCTTCTCAAGTTATCGCAAACACGAGACTAATAGATGATGCAGCGCATTCAGCATTGTCCAGTATGACTAAAGATGAGAATGATTATGATATGCAGATCATATGCTAAGCATGAAGCTATTAGAAATACAGAGACATAATGCTGGCATAAAAGGAATGATTAATTGCTATTGATCAAACGCTGCTTTTCAGAAAATTGATCAATAAATGTTGTTAAAGGTGTTGATACTTGAGCCTTATATTTCCAAAGAGTAAATACGTTTGTCTAAACAAGAATTCCAATAAGAGGCAAAAAATGTAGAGAGAGAGAGAGAGAGAGAGAGAGAGAGAGAGAGAGAGAGAGAGAGAGAGAGAGAGAGAGAGAGAGAGGGCCAACCTGGGAAGCTAGTAACAAAGTAACAAAAGGATTTTCTCATTCACCTTTGTCATTAGCTACATATACCACTAAGTTCTCAAAAGACAGATAATTCCGTAGAAGAGAAAGCAAATTTGCTGAAAATCCATCCTTCTACCCTGGCAAGAGAGAGAGAGAGAGAGAGAGAGAGAGAGAGAGAGAGAGAGAGAGAGAGAGAGAGAGAGAGAGAGAAGGGGAGGATTGCACATTCATACTTGTTACATGATAAGCGTACACTCTCAGATGCCCATACCTAGAGAGAGAGAGAGAGAGAGAGAGAGAGAGAAGGAGGAGGATTGCACATTCATACTTGTTACATGATAAGCGTACGCTCTCAGATGCCCATACCTAGAGAGAGAGAGAGAGAGAGAGAGAGAGAGAGAGAGAGAGAGAGAAGGGGGAGGATTGCACATTCATACTTGTTACATGATAAGCGTACACTCTCAGATGCCCATACCTAGAGAGAGAGAGAGAGAGAGAGAGAAGGGGGAGGATTGCACATTCATACTTGTTACATGATAAGCGTACACTCTCAGATGCCCATACCTAGAGTGAGAGAGAGAGAGAGAGAGAGAGAGAGAGAGAGAGAGAGAGAGAGAGAGAGAGAGAGAGAGAGAGAGAGAGAGAGAGAGAGAGAGAGAGAGAGGGAAGGGGAGGATTGCACATTCATACTTGTTACATGATAAGCGTACACTCTTAGATGCCCATACCTTACCTTACAGACCTTACAATTCGTTCGGGTTGCCCCAGGTCCCTGTCGTGAGGCGCCTTTGATGTCTACCAGAGAGTTGCTAACGCATCTTCCGGTATATTTTGCATCTTCCAGTCTTGGATGGTCTGGGATGCATCTTAGATATTTGTCGAGCTTATTCTTAAACACATCTACGCTCACTCCTGTTATGTTCTTCAGATGAGCTGGTAGCGCATTGAATAGACGCTGCATTATCGATGCTGGTGCGTGGTGGATTAATGTCCTGTGTGCTTTCCTTAATTTTCCTGGTATAGTTTTTGGCACTATTAATCTACCTCTGCTTGCTCTTTTTGATAATTTTAGTTCCATGATGTTTTCGGTAATTCATTCTATCTGTTTCCATGCTTGAATTACCATGTAGCGTTCTCTTCTCCTTTCAAGACTATATAAATTTAAGAATTGTAGTCTTTCCCAGTAGTCAAGGTCCTTAACTTCTTCTATTCTAGCTGTAAATGACCTTTGTACACTCTCTATTTGTGCAATATCCTTTGGTAGTGTGGGTACCATATTATATTGCAATATTCAAGTGGACTACATACGTACGTTTTATAAAGCATAATCATGTGTTCAGCTTTTCTTGTTTTGAAGTGCCGGAACAACATTCCCATTTTTGCTTTGCATTTTGCCAATAGAATTGCTATTTGATCATTGCATAACATATTCCTATTCAACATCACACCAAGGTCTTTAACTGCTTCCTTGTTTGTGATTGTCTCATTATTAGGTCCTTTATATGCATATAGCATTCCTACTTTATCACCATAGTTCATTGCTTCAAATTTATCAGAGTTAAATACCATCCTATTTATCTCTGCCCATTTATATATTTTGTTTAGTTCTCTTTGTAGCGAGTTCCTATCTTCATCACAAGCAATTTCTCTACTTATTCTTGTGTCATCTGAAACTTCTTACTACTGAGTCCTTAACATTACTGTCTATGTCTGCAATCATAATCACAAACAGCAATGCAGCTAACACCGTACCCTGTGGTACACCGGATATTACCGTAGCTTCATCCGATTTCTCATCGTTTGCAATCACTATCTGTTTTCTGTTTTGCAAAAATTCTTTTATCCATCTTCCTACTTTGTCAACAATGTTATGTTTTCTCATTTTTTCGCTAATATATTATGATCTACCTTCTCAAAAGCTTTTGCAAAGTCTAGGTAAACCACATCTGTATCTTTTCATTTATCATATTTTTATATATGCTTTCATGGTGGACTAACAGTTGGGTTTGTGTACTTTTTCGGGTACAAAACCATGTTGTCCTATATTGAACAATCTTTTTCATTAAATGTTTCATTATATTTTTTTTTTCATTACCCTTTCATATACTTTCATAATATGAGATGTCAGACTCACAGGCCTATAATTACTTGCCTCTAGTCTTGAACCACTTTTGAAAGTAAGAGTAATATATGCTAATTTATGCTCATCATAAATCTTGCCTGTATCTATACTTTGTCTTAATAATATTGCTAGCGGCTTTGCGATTGAATGAACCACTTTCTTTAACAATATGGCAGGTACTCCATCTGGTCCTGCTGCTGATCCATTTTTAATTTCATTAATAGCCTGCACAATATCGGCTTCTGTAATATCTATATCTGATAAGTATTCAGTATTTTCATCTCTTATTTCTGTATCATTATCTTCATTGTCAATTCTAGGTGTAAATTCACTCTTATATCTTTCTGCTAATATGTTACATATTTCCTTTTTACATTCGTTAATCGCCCTTCAATTCTTAGAGGGCCTATTTCTACTCTTATTTTATTCATCTTTTTTGCATATGAATAAAAAAATTTTAGGGTTTTGCTTGATATTTTGTAGTGTCATTTCTTCTAGGTTCCATTTTTCATTTTCTTTTGATTGTATAATCTTTTGTTCTGCATTTTCTATCTTACTTTTTAGTTCCATCACTTTCCATGCATTCTTTTCTTTTGCAAGAGCTTTTTCCACTTTCTGATTTTCTGGAACAAGATCCTTCTGTCTCTTGGAATTCATGACTGATGATTACTTTTTTTCTTCGGTATATATTTTTCCACTATTTCCTCTAATATTTTATATAATATATCGGTATTTACCTGTATATCATCACTTACAAATATGTTTTCCCATTCATTGTTTAATTCTTCATTTATTTTTGACCAATTTATATTCTTACTATAGAAATTATATTTTCCATATCCTTCCCATTTTTTCGTCTCTTGCTTTTCTCTGTTTTCGTATGTTCTGGAACGGACTGTTAGTTCTATGACATTATGGTCCGAAATACTCGTATTATATACTATTATTTCTTTAACATAGTTCACCTCATTCACAAATACTAGGTCTAAAATATTATCCTTTCTTGTTGGTAGGTGATTTATTTGCTGAATGTTATGTTCTATTAGCATTTCTAATAGCTTTTCAAATTGCCTCTTATCTTCTGCACTACTATTGCTCTCTTTTTATATGTATAAATACAACCACAGTCTCCTATTCGTTCTTTCCATTCTACAAAAGGAAAGTTAAAGTCTCCGGTTAGGAGTATAGTCCAGTCCTTGTGATTTCTACATATTTCATCCAATTTTTCAATTATTATGTCAAACTCTTTAGTATTAGGGGGTCTATATATTACAATGTTCACTAATTTTTCAGATTCAAATTCTACCGCTATTAATTCACATTCTGTGTTACTATATTTCTCACAGATTTTTCCTTGATTGGCATCTCTCCCATATATCGCGGTTCCCCCTTGATTTCTATTTTTTCTATCTGATCTATAAGTTTGAAAACCCTTTATCTGGTCATCATTACCAGTCTCTTGGGAATACCAGGTTTCACTTATATTCAATATTTCTATTTTTTTCATTTTGGGTTAGTTCTTCTAAGAACTCTATCTTTCTTTTTGAGTTACTCGAAACTAAACCCTGCGCGTTCATCACTATGATGGTTTGCGTATTATCTCCATTATCTAATATGGGTAATAATAAGGATTTTCCCATGTCTCTTTCCTGTTCTGATATGTTGATCTTTTTTCATTTCCAGAAATTCGTACATTAAAAATCCAACTTTTCCATTATATTTGTTCTTCCAGCTTCATATTTATTCACTTTGTGCATAAACCTGCACTTATCTCCATATCTGCACCATCCCCTAGCATCATAGATACATTGCTTGTTCCTTGTGCTATATCTAGGTGCTGATGGCTCATATCGTGGTGCTGACATTTCATAATATGTTGTTGGCTTGCTTTTGCCTTCATCACATGATCTTTGTTCTTTTCTTTATTTGTTTCATTTTTACCTTGGTTTTTATATGTATTTGATTTTGATTTTGGTTTTTCATGACTACAGGATGCATGTACCTACATTTCTTATTAAACCTACATCCATTTCCTTCTTTCCAGTTTCTACATATTTTTGGATGTAGATCGCTGCATTCCTCTTCATAGCCATCTAGATATGCACATTTGCCATAGATCTCATAATTGTGAGAGAGAGAGAGAGAGAGAGAGAGAGAGAGAGAGAGAGAGAGAGAGAGGGAGAGAGAGAGAGAGGTACGTAACTTATGCAAAAATGGGAAATATTCATCTCCGTTGAAAGACAAAACGGTATAATTAAAAAAAAAAAGCTCGTTAATCTGCAAATCGATAATAAATTCTGCATCTTTGAAAGACAGAACCATTGCCTTATAAAATCAATAGTTGAAATATGGTGGGACTGACCAGGTAGAATATTTTATTTTTATCACTTTTGACTCTTTACTACAGTTTTTACTCACTTGCTATGGAAAGAAGGTTACAGATCTAGATACTGCATTTGCATGAAATTCTATAGTTTGGAGAGAATTTTAAACTTCATGACTGTTAATTAATCGGTGAAAACGAGTGGAAAGAAGAAAAAAGGTAAGAAAACATAACTGGAAGACAAACAAAAAATAATGGGAGAAGAGATCAACAGAAAAGTGAATAGGGTGGATCTTTAAAAAACATGGTCAGAGCTGATGTATGATTGCACATACATCTATGCAAATTTTATATGTTTATACTTAACATAATTATCGAGTCAATACTTGAAATATATATATATATATATATATATATATATATATATATATATATATATATATATATATATATATATATATATATATATATATATATATATATATATATATATATATATATATATTACTAAAAGGACCTCATTCAAACTGGATGGTATCTAATGGAGTTTTTTTTTTTTCATTCAAAAGTTACAAGCTTTCTTGGACAAACAGTCCACATTATCAAGTATCCGTACAATGAGCAGACGCGTAGTCCGGCTGTATTTATATCTGTGTGCTGGGTAATTTTATTAATCCTATAATCGCCTAGCTCTTCCTGTGTGACCTCCACCCCCTCTTGACCTTGGTCTTTCTCTGATCCTTCCTCCTAGGTGACCGTTTTCCGTGCTTTCTCTTACGTTTTTCTTCGTTTCCTTGCTACTGTGGAGTATACGATTTTTCTAGATATGCTGTCTTCAAAGCCGTTTCCGGTGTTCCCTGCCATCGTGTTGTTGGCGCAAGTTATGAAGGCATTCTCTACAACCAGTCTAATGTTTTGTTGGTGTTCCTGTACAGAAAACTCATATTTTTCCCAGTCTATTCTGTGATCATTTTCCCAACAGTGTTTGGCAACTGCCGACGTCTGATTATAATGCCTTATGTTCTGTAGATGTTGTTTGCTTCGCTCTTTACATGATTTGCCAGTTTCGCCATAGTACCCTTCTTCACAGTCTAGACACGCTGCCATATAAACCCCCTCTAATCTCTTCCCCTCTACCGACTTTCTGTTTCTAACTATTTTATTCCTAATGGTGTTTTTGTAGCTGCCTATCAATTTGAAATTATTTAGCTTCCTGTTGATGGGTGCAATAGAGTTGTTGTCCGGGACTGTAATTATTTTCTTTCCTACCAAATGTTCCTTTTCTATCCTTTCCCTCTCCCCAAAATAGTTTTTCCTTGCTTTGATATGTGCCCACTCCCACCAATACTTAGGGTAGCCTAATCGCCTAAAACTCTCCCTCAGGTAATCCAACTCTTCGTCTAAAAATTCGGGACTGCAAATCCTATAAGCCCTGATGGCCAACCCTGTCATTAATCCTATTTTTATTTCTTTCCTATGACTGGAGAACCTATGTATGTATGAATTGGTGTGTGTCTTCTTCCTATATACCTTGAATTTTAAATTCTCCCTACCCTCTTGACCAGGACATCCAAGATAGGAATTTCTCCTCCTTCTCTTCTTCTAATGTAAACTTGATGTGTTCATTTAGTTTATTTATGTTTTCTAAAAACTTATGTAGATCTTTCCTTTCTCCTTGTAAATGATCAAGATGTCATCCACGTATCTTACCCATTTTACGATATTTAAGTTCCCTTTATTTACTTTGCCCACCTCTTCCTTTTCAAACCATTCCATAAAGATATTAGCTAGAATTGGTGAAAGACTTGAACCCATGGCCACGCCATTTTTTTGTATATAATGGTTTCACCCCACTTGAAAACATTAACGCTGAGGGCCGCTGTTAGCATTTTTATTAAAACGTCATGACCTATGTCGCATGTATAGACCCCTCCTCCATATTCTTTTTATTATTTCCATCGTCGTCTTCACTGGTACGTTAGTGAACAGGAAGTTACATCCAAACTTGCAAATTTGCAGTCTTTTACGTTAATTTTGGATAATTCGTCTATCAGGTTCATGTTATGTTTTGTAAATGCCCTTCGGATACTAAGCCTACCCATTTTCCCCATTATATTGGAAAGAAATTTCTCCAGCCTCCTCTGCGGTGATCTCGTCGATGCCACGATCGGTCTTAGCGCGCACCCTTCCTTGTGGATCTTAGGCTACCATAAATATATGGGATCTCTGGACTTTCCACTGATTTTACTCTATGTTCTAATTCATTTCTCTTGGTTTTGTCGTGGATTTTTGTCAACGCTTCCCTTACTTTTTGTTAAAATTGCACTGTACCCCCTAATGTCCGGTTTTTGTTGCAAGCCTCATATGTGTTTTCATCGTTTAACAATTGTTCTAACTTATTCTCGTATTCTACGGCATCCATTACTACAACCGCCCCCTTTGTCTGCCTTACAAATCTTTATGTCCTTGTATTTTCCTAACCTATCAAGGGCCTTACGTAACCTCTCCGGAAACACGAATCTGTTCGACCTAATCCCCGCCCACATGGCCCCTGCAAAAAGCTGCTTCATCCCCATTTTTGTTCTTATCTAGTTCCTTAAGCTTCTGCACATTTCGATGAAATCGTGACTTTCGTTCCCATGCAAAAATTAAGGCCATATCCTAACACTAGCACTTCATCCCTACTTAGGAATCTCTTAGAAATGTTCTTGACTAAATCAAAGTTCCCTTTTTTTACCCACCCCGACCTATCGAAAATGGCAACGAGTCTATTCTCGTGTAGCTGAGAACTACGGCGGGCACATACCTTTACATAACTGGCAATTCCTTTGAGAACGTTGTCTAGGCTGGGGCCTCCGTATTTCTCCGTCAGTTCTCTCCTGATTTTTCTGCTTTTCATCCTTAGTTCTTCCAACTCGATCTTTTTCTTCCTTATGTCTTCCTCCATGATCTCTTCTACAAAACCAGGAAACGGATGTTCATCAGTGTCTCTCTCTCGTATCTTGTCCAGCGATTTCGGTGCCACACAGTCTGCTATGCAATTCTTAAGGAACCGGATTTTGTTGTCTGTCACCGCTATCCTCCTTCTCACTTTCTCATAATTTCTTACTTCCAGCATGGCTCTACCTCCATACATTCTTTTAAAACTCCTGAACCAATCCATCTCGAGGTCATATAAATTAACTTTATCACATACACAATTGTTCTGTGCATTAGTAGAATTACTAAAAGGACCTCATTCAAACTGGATGGTATCTAATGGAGTTTTTTATTCAAAAAGTTACAAGCTTTCTTGGACAAACAGTCCACATTATCAAGTATCCATACAATGAGCAGACGCGTAGTCCGGCTGTATTTATATCTGTGTGCTGGGTAATTTTATTAATCCTATAATCGCCTAGCTCTTCCTGTGTGACCTCCACCCCCTCTTGACCTTGGTCTTTCTCTGATCCTTCCTCCTAGGTGACCGTTTTCCGTGCTTTCTCTTACGTTTTTTCTTCGTTTCCTTGCTACTGTGGAGTATACGATTTTTCTAGATATGCTGTCTTCAAAGCCGTTTCCGGTGTTCCCTGCCATATCTAGAAAAATCGTATCAGAGAAGCGGACACTTTGCTATCCGTGTAGACATCCCGGGATTATGTATGTAATCAACGGATAGGTTTGCTTAAAAAGCAAATGGGTGTTACAGACTAAATACACACACAAAACAAAGCCACTACAACATCTTCTAAAAACATAACAAACATCTCACACGTCTCGAACTCTCGACCTACCCGCGCAACAACTTCTCGCTGCTGGGAAGAAAGGGCGTTGGGTCTGGTATGATACATGTAACATACGCTACTGGGGTCCAAGCGATGTCAGGCAGGGCAGCCGATCGAGACTACGGTCTACCCCAAAGCCAAAATCAAAAGTCCTTCAAAAGAAGGCATTGTGCTTACCCCATACAAAAATGGGAAAAAAAGCACGTTAAAAGAAGAAGAAGAACAAGATATATATATATATATATATATATATATATATATATATATATATATATATATATATATATATATATATATATATATATATATATATATATATATATATATATATATATATATATATATATAAACAAATTCCCATGAAATCAAGTTCCCTGGAGTCACTTCGCAATTTCTACTTCGAAAACTCAGCATGCAGAGAGAAAAACATCCACATCACTTACCTCCACTTCAAAACATAGTTATGTAATATGATAACAACTTCTCTCCCTTACGTCTCAACACTTATCATAGCTGGGATACAAAGAGAGCGCCAATGGAAAAACACTTTTGTTTTGGCCTTTGCTACGATAGGTTATTTACGCTTCGAAAGCTTTCGAATTATGTCTTTTGTTTTTCCAACATTTTGATGAAATTTTTAGGTAGGCCTACTGCTTTCGTTAACATTTTTCTTTCGCCTTGCGCTTTTCCATCTCCTTCCCTCTCCACCCAAAGTGGGCGCCGTGGTTGAATTGTGCAGCGCCTGGCTCAAGTTTACTAGATCCGAGGACCATTCCAGGTCTGCCGCCCACCAGCTATAATTAGATTCAAGCGTCTGCGGTGGTCAAGAAATAAATGCGTGTGGCCAGAAACCTCATCCTTAAAAATATGCTGAGAATCCAGAAAGCTGTATTCCTCTGGCTCCACTTCTCCAAAATGGAAAAGATGTAGAATGAGAGAGAGAGAGAGAGAGAGAGAGAGAGAGAGAGAGAGAGAGAGAGAGAGAGAGAGAGAGAGAGAGAGAGAGAGAGAATATATATATATATATATATATATATATATATATATATATATATATATATATATATATATATATATATATATATATACATATATATATATATATATATATATATATATATATATATATATATATATATATATATATATATATATATATATATATATATATATATATATATATATATTGTATGGAATGAATAAATGGCGAGTGTTATTGAACTAATAATGGGAAAACGTCAGTTGAGAGGAATAAAGGAGAATAAACATAAAAAAGTACAAGGACTCATAAAAAAGAATAAAAGAAAAAAATTTTCATTTAAATGTCATTAGAATATCAATTATTATTATTATTATTATTATTATTATTATTATTATTATTATTATTATTATTATTATTATTATTATTCCCATTCAGGGACCACATGGAATAAACCAAAAGCTATCAGGGTAGGTTGATACCGATTCGAAGTACGCAACGAGAACTCAACAGGCTTATGTACAGCAGAGTCAATATCAGCTTATTCCTCTCGTAATGTTCAGTAATCAAAAGTCACCGTGCATTGTTGTTTGTAAACCTAGTAACAGTTCGTATCCCACTGGTGTGAAAACGCTTACCAGTTATAATTCCACTTGCGGGTGAGTTATTCCTGAGAAGCAGTGAACTGGATATGAAAGGCCTTTTGTTGCTTAATATTTGGAAAAGTAAGAAATGTCATGGTAAATATATCAAAATTTCATAAATGTATGCATATGTATTTTTTTAATTTTTAACTCTTTTAAGAACCTTATGGGGAAAATACCATTAACAGTCACACCCTCTTCAAGGGATGGGCTTTATGTGTCCCAAAGGAACACACTTAGGGGTAAGTAGCTGTTTCCCTGTCTTAATTTCCAGATTCAATTAATTTCCTGCTGAGTTTTCCATCTTTTACTGGCCCGACACCTCTTTCCTTAATTCCTAGGTATGCGCCGACCTTGCAGTCTGAAGCAATGCCCAGGCAAGCTACGAGGCTGTATAATGCGACAACAGCTTCCCTCTTAAGTTCAGTACAGTTCAGTCGACATTCAACCACGGGTAACCTCCGCCCGACCAAGCCCTAAGCTGTGGGCTGTGGAATTCACAATTTTTCTCACACTGGATTGCTTATGCCATTCCCAGACGCCCCTGATAACTTGGATCACATCGACATAACACTGTGTGTGCAAGCAATAACAGGAAGCAACGAAGGTACATGGCCCGGAAGCAAAATTGGTTGGCCAGTGTCTTTTTCTTTGATTTGTTTTTTATCACCTCTCTATCTCACATTTCCTAACTCAAGAAAATTCCTTGTCTCTTTGACTTGAATAGCTACTTGCTATACCAGTGTGTAATTCCTTGAACAGTGCATAATGTAATTCTCACCCCTTGCTAAGAAGTGAGTAGAGTAAAAGAATTCCCTCCGGTTTTTGTATTAACTCATTTATAGAGAAGTTTTAACTTGTTAGTAGTCTCATCTGGAATTGTCTCATTTCCAGGAGTGTTACCAGTGCAGTTACCTATGTAGCCGTGACTCTATTCCCGATTGCCTGAAGAATTCGCTCGCACCAATACAATAATAAGGATAGAAATTCATTGCAAATTTGACTGATGGTCTACTTGCAAGTGGCCAGTGTTCTTAAATTTGATGTACTGTCATTCACTTAATAATTGCTGTTGCGTTCCTTTTTCATTTGTTATTGTTAGTGAGAGTGTCCAGTTTTTCCCTGTTAAATTCACTCTATTGTGTATGCAAATAACAAACTAATGTTAAGAAGCGCACTTTCACTTGGCGCCATTTCCAATTATTAATTATTCTTCAAGTATTCTGTTTGTGGGTTACGAGGGGTTTTGCAAAGCTAAGATTATTCACTTAAAGTAAAACACGTTATCCATGTCCTCGTAATCCATAATATATATATATATATATATATATATATATATATATATATATATATATATATATATATATATATATATATATATATATATATATATATATATATATAGAGAGAGAGAGAGAGAGAGAGAGAGAGAGAGAGAGAGAGAGAGAGAGAGAGAGAGAGACAGAGAGATTTTTAATTAATATTATAACTTCTAATAAAACTATAACATTTGAGACAGTTGTAATAATGATTATTATCCTCAAGAATTTACAATTATTTCTTCAACAAAGCATGAAAATTACAGATGGTCGAAATTCAGCATGACATTAAAGAAGTAGTGTCTTCATCTGAAGATTAATATTTTCTTTCACTGATTAAAGCAAAAACAAGTAAAATCCTCAAACTAAGAAAAAGAGGGAGAGAAATCCTGAAATAGAATTTCGCCATTTAGTAACTCGTGAATACTGACATGGCTGCAGTGAAAGAGGTTCACTCCAATGGAACTTTTTTCAAAACCGGAACAGATTCAAACTTTAATTAATGGGAAAATCCGCTCTGCCTCCATCTTCACCATTTTGGTGTAAAGGTTATTCGTGCATGACCATTTTCATGAATGATTAATATGATGTTTAATGCGATTGATGATTAATGTATCTTGCATTCCCTTTTGTTCTCTTTTCCCTTTGTCTATTTCAACTTCGTTCTTTAACTCAGTTTCTTTCTTTATATATTCGCTGTTTCTTGCTTTCGACTCTCATTCTTTCCTACTCCTATCGCTGTAGTATAATTTTTTCTCTTATCTTTTTCTCTATCTCTCATTCTCATTTTTTTCTTTATTATGAAACACTTTTATTTTTCTTCTTTCAGTCTTTACTTATTCTTTTTCTCATTCTCCTTTTCTAAGACACTCTGATCCACATATCGTTCATTATGTTATTTTGCATTCTATAGTTTTAACCTTTTTCTCCTTGAATATTTTAACTCATTTCCATTATTTATGTGTTTGGTTCATAATTTGTTGCAACTGAGAAGCCTACAATGTCTCCCACTACACGTTAAAACTTGTCAGAGGTATTGCAGAGAGAGAAAGAGAGAGAGAGAGAGAGAGAGAGAGAGAGAGAGAGAGAGAGAGAGAGAGAGAGAGATAGCATACTATTTTCTATAAAAGCAAAGGAAGGGATTCAATAGAAGATCGTAACGGAGCGTAAATGGTGCACAAAGGCCTCCCTGACCAAGCTTCAAGGGCCTTGTTCTGTCTGGTTCCTTGAAAGGCCTTAAAGCAGACGGAGGCAACTGGATTCAGCGAAGAGTGCGAGACTAGTTTTCTTCTTCCGGTGCACAGGCTTCAGGAAGGATCCCTCACAAAAAAAAAAAAAAAAAAAAATAGGAATAAATGAAATTTTAAACTTCCTGGTAATCTATCATAGAATCAGTTTTAGGATTAACCCTTCCTGTATATACCAATCATCCATTAAAGTCCTTTTATTTTATAAACCAAACCATGTTGAATGCGTTTTTTGTAAAGAATTTAAGTTTGTAAATGAAAGAGTTTTTAGAAATAATTAGTCAGTTACAAGATAGCTTTATCCCTTTTGAAAGGCTTTCCATGGCCGCTTCACTAAATTTTGAAGAATTTTCGTTTTTTCCCCTAAATGATATACAGTCTCAGAGACGTTAACGTTTGAGCAATGTACCCGGTAGCTGGTCGACTGTAAGGAATCTCTGCCATGGCGCAGAGGTGTGTGGATTATTTACAGAGAATCTGAGGGCTGACCCATTTTGGAAGCACCTCATGAAAGGCATACAGAGTTAGAATGTCTCAAAAATTGCATCAGGAAAATTTATACAATTATTGCATAGAATTATATGGCATTCTTCGATAAACCTTGTTCGAAAAAAGAAAGCAGGTCACAGAATAAGCTGGCCTTTTGACGGAACAAGCTCTTGATCCCAGATTGAACAGTTTAGAGAAAACTATGCTATGATAACATGGCACAACACTGATAACAGCTGCTATGAAGATCAATACGTCATTCATAAACATGAGTTGTATGTTTTTATTATTATTATTATTATTATTATTATTATTATTATTATTATTATTATTATTATTCTGAATAAGAATAATAATGGAATAATTCTAAACGTTCTTAACTCGCGAGGCAAACCATATAAATAAATGAACGTCCATTCTTAACGAACAAATAAATGGAAATAATTCATGAATTATACCACAGTTCTTCGAGAAGACAAGAAAACTTCTGTGAGTTCATTTCACAATTTCATTTATGTTAGAAACTTTCATTTCATGGTGGCCATGAGCTCTATTCCACTAGTCCTAAAAATGTCTGGCCCTTAATTGCGAGGAATTTTTATCCAGCTTTTGTTACAATACAGACTTCATAATCTCCCGAATTATTACTGCTAAGATAATACGAGGTCATTTGATGAGGCAGTTATTATTTCCATGCGCGGTGCCTTTTTGTGAATGACTCTAGGGAAAAAAAATTGTTTCACGTACATCCACGCAAGCTTTATCAAATTTTACGACTCGTCTCTAAACGATCATAATTGCTGTGTATATGATATTGCCTCAATGACATTACTGGTTTACATAATGTGTTTTGCTGTATGGTGTATGCATGCATGCTTATATCTACTTATGTATATATTCTTGTCAATAAAGCCAGGAGCAGTAGACACGGCAAACACCAGTATAATAAGAATAAGGAGTGAAATGAAGGAGTGTCAAATTTCAGGTAGTATTTCCACAAGTTCCACAGCCACACTCTCAACAAAAATGCGGAGAACATTTCAAACCAAACATAATACAGTATTCATAAATAAAGGTTCTTAAACCTTTACTACTACTAAACAATAAATTCTTCTAATTGAAATGACCATCGTCAATAAGATATTGTGGAGAATAATGATACATTACACATAAAAAACAGGTTCCTTATGTACACAAATATTACTCTAGTGACACAGATGCTGCACGACCGCCTCATTATGCAGGTTCTCCTGCGGTTATGCCCTTCGCTTCTTATGTTATTATAACACAATCTTTCAGACCCTAAAGTAGGTACTTCTTATCATGCTATATCATGCTATACACTTTCATAGGTGTCTCCTAGGCAACATATAACAACCGGGCAGTCATAAGAATAATTCATATCTGACAATTAAAAAGATGAAAAGGAAAGACCAGAAAAGGCGGCTCAATACTATTTTCTTATCAATTTACTTTAATTGTTACTTGTAAAAATTTTCGTTCTGTTTCTTCATTTGACTTTTTAATCCTCACCGGAGGTACCTTTCGATGCTATTTGCTATGACGACACCATCTGGAACAATTTTTGTCTTAAAGCAAATGTTATTTCATCATTAGGTGACGTTTCCGAACCACATTAAGAGAGAGAGAGAGAGAGAGAGAGAGAGAGAGAGAGAGAGAGAGAGAGAGAGAGAGAGAGAGAGAGAGACTGTAAAATAGGAAGGCCGGTATTCTCCATTTATTGTTCTCCTTTAAGCGAGAATCACCTTCAGACCTTATGGGTTGAAATTACAGCGATTGGAAAATGGTCGTGTCAAAACCCTCTGGGGGGAAAGTGGTCATAAATTTAGCAGTTAAGGGGAGAATCTCACATCATGCACAACGTTTGCAGGTGGACTGGAGGGCATTCACTCCTTAATTATAAAGAGAAGGAGAAATTTTTTTTTATGTCGGTCCTTATGGATTTATGGTAAAGGAGTTCCCTCTTAATGACCCATATTAATAAGATGTGATTCAGTGTTCGTTCGGATTCAGCAAGAGGGTGTGATAGAAGAATCCTTTATTCTTGTCCTATTTTGTATCTTTTTTTACTAGTCTAGCAAACACACTCTCTCTCTCTCTCTCTCTCTCTCTCTCTCTCTCTCTCTCTCTCTCTCTCTCTGTAAATACTCAGACTTTAGTCATAATAACGATTAAAGCTATTAAACTCACGGCCAAACAATACCCTTTATGAAACACCTTTCAAAATCCGCTCTAACAAATGATTTGCTTGAGGCTCAAACGATGACGACACCAACATTTCAATTTTGTGAATGATTTCTGAGACCAATCGTTCATTTGTGTGACTTTTTTATGAATGGGAGATTGGGTAGTTTTGGCCGTGAATAAAATATGAATTGTTCAAGTCTTCATTTGTTTAGTCTGTATGATGGTATAGCCTATAAAGATCGGTGACCCATGCATTACAAGAGTCCTGAGGCTGGACCGACGAATTTGTCAAGGATTATTATAAAGGTTGGAGGAGGACGAATTTAAATGAAAAGGGGAACTATTATAGATTCGGAGGGAGGAGCCTTCTTTCACACGAGCGGCTTTTTCCCGCACGGGAAAACCGTGCGGCCTAGAAATCAATGAAGTTTAATGAGACTCTTCACATGATGCGGCAAAATTCCCGTGAGGCAAAATTCCCATGTGGCAAAATTCCCGTGCAGCAAAATTCCCGTGTTGCAAAATTCCCGTGGGGGAAAATTCACGTGCGGCCAAATTCCCATGCGGCAAAATTCACGTGCGGCAAAATGTCCATGCGGCAAAATTCACGTGCGGCAAAATTCACGAGCGGCAAAATTTCCATGCGGCAAAATTCACGTGCGGCAGAGATTCACCTGCCGAATGCACTGCTACATCGTGCGGCGCCGAGCGGTCTAAATACTGAAGACGTCTATGGAGCTGTTCAGACGAAAGTTTTTTTTTTTTTTTTTTTTTTTTTTTTTTTAGTGCGGCAGATGTGGTTCGTCTGAGGTAGAGGTCGGGTGTTGAAATAGATCTTGCTGTCTTCTTTTGATCTGGTCTGGATTTTTATGTATTGATAATATGAAATGCTTTTGCTAATTAGTTAGATTGTAGTACAAAGACTATTTTAAGTGATGACTTTTTTTTTTTTACAAAATTCCCCCGAATCTGGCAAGTGAGTTCACTGTCTTTGAATACAATGCAAAACACATCCACTCTAATATGATGTAATAGGACTACTATTCATTACAGACCAGCTACCCTACAATGCAATAGGCCTACAGTGCAATATGGTGTAACATCGTGTTGTGTTCCTATTTTATTGCATTGTAGGAAATGTACTGTATTGTTGGCCTATTGTATTGCCGTGAATGAATATTACATTTCATTCAAATGCATTGCTATTTCATTTACCTTCACCTACGCTTACCTCACAGTCAGCCAACAGCCTCTTCAGGACGATTGGATGATCTCAAAACTGTCTTGTCGTCTAACTCAGTCTTTCAACTTGCTCACAAGTTCTTCCAACAAAGGAGACGACATGCGAGAATAACTGACGAACTTTTCTTCATCACCTTTCAGGTCTGAATATAATGCGTAGAATGCTCCTTGAAGTATCCTGGAGCTGTTTATTGGGTGGGTCCTCCATTTACGCCGTCTTTTCTTTTTTAACACCCTGCTCATTAAGTTCACATAAGTCACTCTCTGCTTAACGTCCTCCATCTCAAGCAAACTACAAGGTGAACTGAGCGGTATTTGCAAATCACGATTTCTGCATGGCAGGCGAACCGAAAGGGAAAAAACCGCTCGTGTGAAGACATGTCTTCCTGATATCCTAACGTGCGGCAATTTTCCCGTGCGGGAAAAAGCAGCTCGTGTGAAAGGAGCCTAAGTTGAAATTCCATCATCACCTTCAAGGCATTTAACGGCTTTTTTTGTGACATTCTCTTCATGAAACTGGCTCAAGAAAAGTTATCAGTTTTCAGAAAAAAGCCTTGCGTGTATTTATGCTCTAAAGTATGTGACTTACTTAAAGGAATTTGAATGTGGTGTTAAGAGAAGCTTAGTTACCTAAATGTTTCTGTAAGTTATTATTTTTATTATTATTTTTAAAACACTTGGACGTTATCTCAATGCTGAAAATTCTTCTACGTTCCTGGTCTGAGACCGACATTGCACCCATGTGAATTTTATCAAGATGAAAGACGCGAGGTCAGTGAGTTTGCACATCGCGCAACGTGATTGCATGTGTGCGCATGTGTCCAGATATTCTAAGGGAAGTTTACGTGGTACGTCACTGCTTGCATAAACAAACAGGTTGTGAGCGTGTGAGCTCTCAACCTGAAGAGTAAGTCTTGAACACTTAGTACTGAGCAAGAGGTTTTTTTCACGTCTCGTGCATATCCTTTAGTGTCACGTCTTTAATGGAGGTCTTCCATTACTCTTGCTTAAGTCAGAGATGTGGTGTTTTGCCTCTCTTATCCTCTCCTTTTCTTTGATTTTCTTTTCTTTTTTGTACTTTTTATTTTCTATATATATATATATATATATATATATATATATATATATATATATATATATATATATATATATATATATATATATATATATATATATATATGTTATATGTATTTCGTCTGTTTTGATTGTCCCTCCGCCCTTCTCAAATCGACAAAATGCTCATGGTAACAAAACAGCTGTCATACTCTTCATCATAATAAAATAGAGACAAAAATACATTTCATGTCGTTTCATCGATATGAAACGACAGGAACGTTTGCATGAGACTTTCCTTATGCAATATCCCTCTAATTGCATGAGCAAATGTTCAAACGCTTGTATACTCTGTGCCTATTTCCGGTGTCCGTTGCCCATCCATTTCATACCTGTCATATTTGTTGGCAACTTTGGCCACCTGTGGTCCTCTTTTAAAAACTAAAAACGAATCTGTTTATATAAACTAGAGTGATATAATATATAGGTGTTCGATCCTGTCAGTTCTTAATATTTTTTTACAGCGCCCTGCATCACCTTTGTAGGACACAGCACCACCACAATTTTTTTATAGTGGAGAGGAATAATTATTCATTTCGTGACCGAGTATCAGAGCCGTTGTTAATACTAATAAAAGAGGAAATGACACATATGCCGTAAAGATAAAATCAGTTCGGAAATAAATGGAAGATGTTTAACGTTGAAAACAAATGAATCTCACAGCAAATATGAAATAAATCAACAAATAAAAAGAATGGATTTTTTAGCAGCGCTATAAAGAATCTTTCGCAAATACAGAATGACATTTATAGCAAAAGCAGAGTAATATTTTTAATAAAGGACTTGGAAAATTGACAAAAATGGCTTTTAATTTGTCTGATCTAAGAGCTACCATTATTGGCAAGGTTGTTGTAATGCTCCACATTTTGCCTCATTGGGAAGCTTTCCTTCCAAAGGCATTTCTCTGAAATGCTGCAAGATGTATAAGATTAAGATGATAAAAAACAAAGCAATGTTTTTGCAGCATAATACAAGCAATCAGAGCAAGTTCTCTTGTATATTGATTTATTGATTGATTTATCTAACTGAGACCTCTTGTGCAGTCGCCTACGCAAAAACTATAAAGATCAATAGTTACTGTGGGCTTCCCGGGCTTTGGATCGTAGCACCTCTCTCAATCACAAGATAAATCAGGCTAGAAAAATAGTGACAAAACTGCAGTCGTCTTCTACCCCTCTAATGCATCCACAACACACTCAGCTATGGCCAGGAAGGTTTGTATGTATCCTACATAAGGGTATTGCAGCTACATACAGCTGCAATACAAAAAAGTTTCTTAATTACAGAGAATGCCACTCAGATGATAAACATGGTCTAATGAGAAAAGTCCCACTGAGGGAGGACACCTACATTTCTACATTTAAGATCTCCGACCACCTTCACAGAGGTGCTGATTGAAGAGTTGTCAACAACATCCGCCGAATTCAACCCATTGGGGGGAACACGTTTACAGGATTCGAAATACAGTGACAGTAACTGCAAAAGACCGCACCTGGTACATATTATTTTTCAAGAGGAAAAGACCTCACTCAGCTCACACCTGCAGTTCATTACTGTACCAGCCATACAGAACCAAATAGGACAGATTACAAGAACATCCAAGCGCCATTCTAGCACTCCTGGGATCCATACCAAAGACATATGAACATATGCTCGTGCCTCATCTATGCTCAGCCAGCCTGAAGAACACTCGACCACATTCAGTTGATCTGTTACCAGTGCATGTCAAACCCATCCTCTGTAGAAACGTTTTGATAATAATATAATAATAATAATAATAATAATAATAATAATAATAATAATAATAATAATAATAATATTAGGAGCCGTTTCCATGAGGTTGTTCTAAAAATTTTGAAGATGTACTTCATAGTTTACTTAAAAAAGAAAGGAAATTTGTTGTAATAAAATAGAGAAAATGGAATACAAATGCAATGAAGAAGAGAGAGTTACTATTTTTAAATCAATATGCTTACAAATTATATATATATATATATATATATATATATATATATATATATATATATATATATATATATATATATATATATATATATATATATATATGTATGTGTGTGTGTGTGTGTGTGTGCATGTATATATATATATATATATATATATATATATATATATATATATATATATATATATATTGTATATATATACACATATATATATATATGAAATTTTTATCACACCGTGATTTGTATACAATCATGAAGCTACAAATGTCAATATAAAATTCACGCTACCTCGGAAATATCTCCGATGGAGAATTATCACCGACGATTTATATAAGTGATAAATGGACTGGTACCGACGGGACACGAACCCTCGACACAGACCTTATCCAGCGACTCCAGTTGACGTTATCACTGTGCTATAGGCGGTACCAATCCATTTATCACTTATATAAATTCCCCTTCGGTGATAATTCTCATTTGAGATATTCTCGAGGTAGCATGAATTTAATATTAACGACATTTGTAGCTTCATGATTACGAGAACACACACACACACACACACACACACAGCATATATATATATATCCATACAATAGGCATATGAATATATATATATATATCATCCATATATCAGCCATATATGATATATATATATATATATATATATATATGATATATATATATATATATATATATATATATATATATATATATATATATATATTATTATATATCGTCCATGGATATATATATATATAATGGATATATATAGAGACATATATATATTATATATTTAATAATAATAATAATAAATAATATATATATAATAATAATAATATATATATATATATATATATATATATATATATATTACGAACTAAGGTAGAATGATATTTTTTTTCCTAAAAAAAATTATTATAAAATCTATTATTTTATTTACAAAGCCATGTTGATTTTGCACATTGTATTTGCAGATGTCTTCATTCTTGCGACCTCTGCGAATTCGGAACAAGAATGAGAGAGAATGTCTGATAATGAATGAAGTGAGTAAATCTTTACTTTTAAACACACTGTTTAATGGTATAATAGCAAGACCGTAGAATTCCAGCATATTATTTCCAAGAGGACACAAAGTGGAATCTAAGCAAAGTTCCATCAGGCTCGCCGTCTCTTATTATCTTACTAGCACGAAAAGGTTTCGCCTTCAGGAATGAACAATCTTCCTTGAGCTGTTCCCCCGCAATTTATACCTCTCAGACCTCAGCGTCTTATCTTGTGGGAAAAAAAAAATGTCGATCAATTATGCCGTCATAGACTTGTGATATTTGCCTCTAAGTCTCCCTCAAAAAAAAAAAAAAAAAAAACTAATCCTGTTTTCGACGGTTTATAGATCGAAGAGCGCTAGATTGTCAGGGGGGGCGGTGTAGGATTCCTGGGGAGGGGGAAGGGATGGAGTGATAGCGGTGGGGGCAGGTGGGCCACGACACCGTGGGGCATTGTGATTAATGTCATGAATGTACTTAGCGGGAAAGGTCTTGATGCTCTCTTCCTCATGCTTTGGCAGGTTTTTGTTTTTTTTATTTTTTCTTCGTCACACAATTTATCATTATTATATATTCGGACATCATCCATTTCATTCCATTTATGACCCTTTTTCTTACATCTGCATCTCTTGCATCTGCATTTCCATTATTTATTTCTCCACTTCATACCATAATATGCCAAAAGAGCATGAAGATTGAACATCATTATCGAAGACCATCTTTTTGCACCGGTAGCTACCTCTCTAATATTCAGACACCGGCTTCAATTTTCTTGAAAGACATTTGTAGATTTTCATATGTTACAGAAAGCAATTTCCCTTTGCATTCAAGACTCATATTGTGTTTATCAGAATTTAAGCATTAACAAATATGGATCCAACAAGAGCACCTGTTTCGACGACATGGCGCCAGCTTTTTTTCTCATTACCTTGAATTTCGTAATCACTAGACATAAGAGTTATCCTTAAAATTCTATCAGCATTTTTAATATATAAGTGATACTGTTATGTATGGCCAGTTCTCATGTAAATTGACTCCAGGTGAGCAAATTTCAAAAAAAAAAAAAAAAAAAAAAAACTAATAACCGGCGATCCATCTTCAGCGGAAAGAGGGTAAATTTGTGAAAAAGGAGAAAACAAAGAGGAACGATTAACATAAACAAAAATAGATTAACGAGTAGACGATTACGTACATACAAAACTCATGGCAGTAGTGAATGGCATTTCATAAAGGCAATGCAGTTCCTCTGAAATTTTCAGTGTCTGGATCAATAATTTAAGGAATAGTGCAAGTGAACGGAAATGTAAAATAACATATTGCAAATACGAGCGAACACTGTAAACCTAAGACATGATATTCTTAGCAAAAGTTAGGTCTCAAGGTTCCTTAGGCTATGATAATCGAACTGACCAAATATCGAGTTTAGTTTGCAGGAAATGTGGCTCTGAAAATTAGGTCAATACGAAAGAAAGGAAGTCTATACACAGTGCGCAAAATTCTAGCATATGTGAAATAGCTGTCATTATGTGGAACAGATTTGGAAAATTTGGAACACAA